>NC_044561.1:125333428-125636428 GCF_007565055.1 Rhinopithecus roxellana | reverse complement strand
GCAGCTTTTGTTTTGTGTACCTGAAGGCCCCTTTTCTGGTTCACCACCACCTTCTAAAGTAAAGGCCTGATTTATTATTCTCATCTACTTATTTCCTGGAAATTGTATTGTAGTTCTCACAAGTATTTAGGCTAGTCCCATCTGTACTCTATGTGGCTAAAAGTACTCAAAATATCGACCATATTTAGGGCCTTTTCCTGAGTTCTAAAATTATTCCTATTTTTATCTTCAGCTGGTCATATCCTGAAGACTTTAGAACTTTGGTCACATGTTACCCAGAAGATGACAGATGATGGATCATGATTTTGAATTTCAGGAACAACCACTACCTCTTTATCCAATAAACACACAAGCAATCACAAATCAAGTAAGAAGCAAAACCTTCAGGGATGCTGGGATGGAGATATGTAAGTGTTCAGAACATACCAAAATATACATGATTTTGAAATAGGTTGATTTTAAAGGGAGGCTTATATCCTTGAGGTAAACTTTTCCCAACAACAAGCTTATTAAAATCTCTTTCTGCTACACTCCATGAGAAAGACAGAGGAACAGAAAGGGCTCTTAGTAAGAGTATATGGACTTCTTTTTTTTTTTTTTCTGACACAAAGTCTTGCTTTGTCACCCAGGATGCAGTGCAGTGACAGGATCACAGCTCACTGAAGTGTTGAGTTCATAGGCTCAAGCAATCCTCCCACCCCAGCTTCCCAAGTAGCTGGGACTACAGGTGCAAGCCACCATCTCCAGCTAATTTTTCTATTTTTTGTAGACGTGGAGTCTCACTATGTTCCCCACGCTGGTCTCAAACTCCTGGCCTCAAGCAATCCTCCTGCCTTAGCTTCCCAAAGTGCTGGGACTACAGATGTGAGCCACCATGCCCATGACCTTTTAAAGCTGTTTTATAATGAAATTTTTAAACACCTTCTCCACACTATTGTTAGAAGCTGATTTTTGTTTACCTTTTATGGGAAAGAGTTTTGCTAACATCTTAGTGAAAAACAGTTGATGGTTTGTAATAAAACTATGAATAGCCATTCATTTACTCAATCAGCAAGTATTTATGCAATACCTACTAGGTTCTAGAATAGTGGCTGGTACATTACATATATTGATATAATGAGGAACAAATCTAATCCCTAACCTCAATCTATATAATTTGCAAGTCTCCACAGAGAGATAGACAGATTATGGATAGATAGATGACAGATAGATATCATACATATATGTATGTACAATAAACCACAAGTACACATATACTTTTAGAATTGAACCAATGTGTATTATCTCCTTAAATAGAACTAGGTATAGAATATTCATTAATATGTAAGTGTTCTAGTTAATTGTTACAGGTTGAAATCAATGTGAGTGTATATATGCACTCATATGAACAACTTTATAGTAAATGATGTAGAACACATTGCTTACACCAACACAACCCTCTTATCTTCCCAACACATCCTTTTTATCCTTTAATAAAGTCCCATGGTTTTCAAAAAATAGACATTATTAAGGGAATGAGCTGAATTTCAGGCATCTACAGTTGGTTTATCATCAACTTACATTTTGTAAGTGTTAAACATCAACACTTACAAAAGAAATTTTACATTTGGCTGTACCATACTGTAAAAATAAAAAGCAACAATAATCCCATCAACAAGAAGACTGTGTTTGTTAAATATTTCCATGACTTCTGCCTGTTGATGCCTTCTGGCTTTCCTACAATGGATAACATTTCAGATTCTGACTGATAAAGAAAGAACTAAAGTGATTCTAAAAACTCTAGAGAATTTTAGGTTTAAAAAGTCATAGGTGTTTCACATTCATGTCTTTTGATTCACTTTCCATTTGTATGGCTCTAACAAATTTCTGGAAAAATAAAAATGATCAGAGAGAAGGTCTGAAATAGTAAGAAAATCATAGTGAAAAAAATACCAAAATGATCAGAGATTGTAACTAAGTCTAAATTTCGAAATTTATTTCAGGTTATTTGTATTTTTATTTGTACTCATCACAGTCAATAATGCTGTTGATATTCAAATTAGCCATCAAACCTTTAGCTAAGACGTGTTAGAATAAGGGCTCATCTTTGAGGAAATTCGTTGAATCTCTCTTCATTGAAAGGGGATGGGCATTTTAACTTCAGGCTTTAATCAAAAATTAAGAATGTATCTCCTGACTTAGATATAACTATAAAAACACATTGAAATCCAATTACTTTAATAAAAAGACACCAGCCTTGAAATTAAAGGCCTGTTATATTTACATCGAGAAGGACAATTTATTGCCTAAGATGCATATAGGCACATACAAATAAACTACCTCTTTTCTCATTCCTACGAACTTGAATTGTCTTAAAGTTTTGCCAATGAGAGTATGTGACCTACCTTGGAAATAAATTAACTACTTTTTACTCTTTCATAAGGTCTATAGTTTTTTGACTCAATTCATGTGAAATGCAATAAACTTGTCCTTCAATCACAGAACACAGGTAAAAATACCTATAAAGCATTTTTAGATATTATTATATAAAATATCAAGTTAAAAATAAAATTATTGTATAATAGTTTGGGGATAAACTCTTGATAAGTATTCAATAGTCCAGATATAATATGATCTTCAAACTCTTTCTTACATACTAACTAAAATGTAAAATCCTTGGTTACCAAGTAGAGAAATCAACATGAGATTTTTTTTTCTTCTGTTATTTTCCAGGCTTAGGGGAGACAGAATAATGAGGGCAGAGATCTTGTTTTTATCTAAGACATTATTTGTAAAACAACAGGCTAACATGTTCCCTGAGTAAAAGTATGTAACTTCATACTGGCCTTGTTTTTTTAATAGGGAATGAACTGGCATTTTCTCCTGTCAGCTAATGAAACAATTGGGGATTATTGGAGAATAATAAATGGACAATTAACAGCTTTATCTGGAGACAAAGATTTGCCCATCTTTGAATGATGAGTTGGCAGTTCTGTGTTTTGGGAGCTTGTTTTGAATGTTCAGAGGGGGAACAATGGAGAACTTCAAGTTATTGCATTAAGGGATTTGTTTACGCATTTATGTATGTATGTATTTATTTTTATAGTTGTAAACACAAATGATAAAAACATGCAAAACTCTGTTGCAGCTCAAGGTAACCATTCCCTTTTATATCATCCCAAGAATATTTCTAGTCTCGGTACAATGAAAAGTTTAAAATTTAAAACTGGAAAACTGTAAGATGAAGCATAAGAATTGGACTCCAGGCTGGGTGCAGTGGCTCACACCTGTAATCCCAGCACTTTGGGAGGCCTAGGTGGGAGGATCATGAGATCAAGAGTTCAAGACCAGCCTGACCAACATGCTGAAACCCCATCTCTACTAAAAATACAAAAGTTAGCCGGGTGCGGTGACACGTGCCTGTAATCCCAGCTACTCAGGGGGCTGAGGCAGGAGAATCGCTTGAACCTGGGAGGCAGAGGTTGCAGTGAGCTGAGATCGCACCACTGCATTCCAGCCTGGGTGACAGAGCAAGACTCCATCTCAAAAAAAAAAAAAAAAAAAAAGAATTGGATTCCAAGGAATAGATCAGTTATTTTTGTGATTCGTATCCCATCTACAGAGTTAGATAGCTGAATGTAATAGAATATTTTTCTAGCCACCCTAAAAACATTGAGACATAACACAATGGAATGCAAACGAGTCATTAAAAATAATCATGTCAACAGTATAACACAGTGTTTAAGGTCATAGACATTGGTATCAGATAAGCCAAGCTTTAAGTCCCCATTCTACCATTTATTAGCTTTATTACTTTAAGCAGGTTATATCACCTCTCCAGAAGTAACTGACTCAGAGAGTTGTAGAAATTAAGTGAGAGGATGCATTTGAAATGCTTAGCACAGGGCCTGGTGGATCCTCAAAACACTTTTATTAAATGAATAAGTAAACATTTAATAGATGTTTGTTCTTATCACAATAATTTTTGACATGGCAATATATCCGTGACATTTCTGAGTTAAAAGAAATCAGCTGCAGAACCACAGGTAGACTATGATGTCATCCTCATGAGCGCCCTGCATGTATTTCACATTGCTGTGTGCACATGAGCTATCTGGAAGGAAGTTCGGAAAATGAATTGTTACTCTCATGTCATGATCATTTCACTGCATATCACTCTTTGCTTTGTATTCTCAAGATACCATCTTAGAGAAACAGTTAAGGTATATATAAAATCAGTATTGATCAGAGAGGCTTTCACATTTATTCAAATGTTCATCAGATGGGGCTGAAGTCTTACTGGAGATAGAGACTGGGAATAAAAGATATCAGGTGTAATCTATCTTTAGAGATCTTATTCAAAGATAAAAGATACAAGCATGGTCCTCCTGCTCATCAGGACCACAAAGAAAATTGTATTACCATTTCTACACCACTGTATCACTGTCTTTTTTATTTTTAATTGATACTTAATAACTGAACATATTTATGGGGTACAGCGTGATGTTCCCGTACATATATACAATGCATTCTACTGTCTTCTGATGTCTTTTAAACTTCCCATGTAATAAAGAGAAGTGTATTATCATTTCAAATAACCTCTTAGAGAACTTCTGATACTAGATATCCATAATGTTTTTAAAAGAAAAATGAAGGGGTAGCAGTTTCTCTTTGGATTCTTGTCAAACTGCACCTTATCACTAACCAGCCTTTCACAAAAGGAACTCACAGTAACATGCAACGGAATTGGATGGCACAGGAGAAACCCATCACCTCAACTGGCATTGAAACGTCAATAGTGTTATGCTCATACACAAAGTCATTCATTGCCATGCATGATGAAATCCCCACACGGTCTCTTTCTGCTTTGAGTTTGTTTAGAAGAGTTTTTAGGATACATCCAGGAAAACTTTAGGGAAAATACTAACCAGGAAGAGCTGACATTTCCTAGTCTGTGACCCTGAGGGAGATGGCCACCAATGGAGCTTCCTATCCTTTTCCTCTGAGCCAGTAATCCCTGGCTCAGAGGCTAAGTTGATGGGGTCAATCAGAGAGACAGGATCTGCCCCAGCTGACCCATATGGCATAGCTTTTACGTACTGAGATCACACCATGGAAAACCAAAGAATACACACACCCTGGGAACCGAAGTAACTTGGCAAATGAGAGGCCTAATGGCTAGAGTCGTGTTATCTAATACTATAGCTGTATAGAGTTTTTAAATTAAAATTAAAAATCCAGTTCTTTAGTTCTACTAGCCACATTTCAAATGTGCAGGTATCTCACGTGACTAGTAGATACCATACTGGACAGCACAAATCAGAACATTTATATCACTGTAGTAAGTTCTACTTAACAGCATTGGGAGAGGAGCCACCACATAACATTTTGACCTTCAAAATGTTGTATTACGTGTATGTATTAACAATTCAGAATTAATTATCATACATTTAGATGTTTAAGTAGTAATGTTTTAATTGTTTTATATAATTTGTATTCGAAACTTCAAAAAGATTACCCATTTTTCATCTGGGGCTAGTAGGATTACAATCACAAGCACAACCTTAAGTGGCTACATTCAGAAATATTATTATAGGTTGTTCTCTCCACAGCAAGTGTAACAATTTTAAAATAATGTAAGGCACATTTTAATTATAATGATGACATTAAAAGCCCTGGTTTGGCTTCAAAGGCTAATAACAAATTGCTTTTTTAACATTTATTTTCACTCCCAGGTACAGGAACCATATCACAGATGGAGAATATAATGAGACAAATGTCAAATGGTACATATTGAGCATTACATTCCAACTGTGCACAGCAGGGCCGGAGAGTGACACTCACAGGTATGTGATGCCTGGTTCTCTCCCTCCCTGTTGTCTGTATAAAGCAGAAAATCAGAATATTTAGTAAGTAATGGCATTTGCAGTATTGGTCTCTGTCAGCATTAACAGGAGTCCAAAATAGTAGCCTTGTGAAATTCTCTTTCATACTATTTGTAGGGGAGAAAAGATGCATTTATGAAGTTATTTATTTATTTAAAAATATATATTGATTGCAGGGGTGGTGGTTCATGTCTGTAATCCCAGCAATGTGGGAGGCAGAGGCAGGTAGATCACTTGAGGCCAGGAGTTAGAGACCAGCCTGGCCAACATGGCAAAACCTCATCTCTACTAAAAATACAAAAGGTTAGCCAGTTGTGGTGGCACACACCTGTAATTGCAGCTACTTGGGAGGCTAATGCATGAGAATCGCTTAAACTTGGGAGGTGGAGATTGCAGTGAGCCAAGATTGCACCACTGTACTCCAGCCTGGGCAACAGAGCAAGATGCCATCTCAAAATGTGCACGTGCATGCACACATACACACACACACGTGTGTATATGTGTGTGTGTATATATGTATATATGTGTGTGTATGTATTTTCATATATATATATATAATGCTTCCTATGAGTGAGGCTCTGTTCCAGTCCCTGGTAAGATAGTAGATAAAGCCCCCATCTCACATTGCTCACTTTCTAAGCTACGAAGTAGAGTCAATGAACAAATTAAAAAGAAAGCATGTCAGAAAGAGGGATAGAGTGTGCTGGCAAAGGCATGCTAATTTACATAAAGTGGCTGTCCTCCAAGGATGTCCATGTTGTAATTTCAGAAACCTATGAATATGTTACCTTACATGGCAAAAGGTACTTAGGTGTGAGTAACTTAAGGCTCCTGAGAGGAAATGATTATCCTGGGTTATCTGGATGGGTCCAACATAGTCAGAAGGGTCCTCATAAGGAGGCAGAAGAGATGTGGAGATGGGAGCAGATGTTGAAGAAATATCACCGCTTCTGGAAGGGGGCCACAAGCCAAGAAATATGGGCAACCTCTAGAAGCTGGAAAAGACAAAACAAACAGCCAACAACAAAAACCCCAGTTCTCCTCTATAGTGTCCAGAAGAAACACAGATCTGCTAACACCTTGATTTTAGCACAGGGGAAAACATGTGGGACTCTGACCTCTAGAAGCACAACATAATAAATTTGTGGTGTCTCAAGTCACTAAGTTTGTAGTGATTCATTATAGCAGCCAGAGGAAACTAATATGATAGTCACAGAAGGCTTCATTGGAAAGTGGACATTTGGACAAAGATCTAAAAGGAGGGGTAGCACCCTTCCTGTGCAGAGATTGTGGTGACGTGGAGCCTTCTACACTCCATGTCTCCAGGCATCTGGAACATCCACTCTCCTGGATTAGGAATTTAGGTTGCCCCCACCCCTACCCCACCCATGCAGATCACTGGGGACTGAGGAGATTTCCCAGCTTCACGACTAGGCACATCTCACCCACTAAATTCTCCCTTAGCAATGATGCTTATGCCTGCCACTGGAGACCTGTAGGTGGGCCTGCCCAGACTGGCCCCACCCATCTTGCTCCATAACCCCCAGGGCTGAGCAGGGAGCTCAGACTACCGTTCACTCTATGGATCAGCCCACTGTCTGAGGCAACAGAGAGATTCTCCTGGTAAAAAAAAATAATCAAGTATCTACCCAGCCACATTGGCTGCAGCTGGCTCTTACCCATAAGCATCATCTATTGACTTACAGGTTAAATTGCACAGCCCAATAAAAAACACCTGCTAAAAGAAATATGTAGGGTTATAGAGGCAAAGCCAAAAAGCTCCACCCAACATTCTGTATAGTAACACCCCTTAGGGAGGGGTAGAGTCAAAGGAAAATAAATACAATAATATCATGGGGAAAGAAAAAAATCTTACTTGCATGAAAATAATTATGAAAATTAGAAGTGCCACCATCTCTAGATGAGAAAAAAACCAGCATGAGAATTATGACACCAAGAAAATTCTGCTTGTAGTGACACTACCAAAGGATACTAGCTCTCCACCAATGATCCCTAACCAAAATGTAAACTCAGAAATGGCAGATAAAGAAGTCAAGGCATGGATTGCAAGGAAGCTCAATGAGATCCAAGAGAAGGTTGAAAATCAACACAAAGAAATGTCTAAAGCTTTCATCAATCTAGGGATTGAAGGAAGAGATAAAAAGTTTAAAAAGAAATCAATCAGAGCTTCTGGAATTGAAAAACTCACATTTCAAAATATAATTGAAAGTTTATATTTGCTTACATCTTCTATTTGACCAGACCAAACAGAAGAAAGAATTTTAAACCTTGAAGACTGGTCTTTTGAACTTAGACAAAATAAAGAAAAAAGAATTAAGAAAAATGAACAAAATATTCAAGAAATATGGGATTATGTAAAGTGATCAAACCTACAAATTACTGGCATTTCTGAGAGAAGAAGAAAAATATAACCTGAAAAACACATGTCAGAGAATAATTCAAGAAAATTTCTCTAATTTTGACAGAGAGGTAGACATCCAGATACAAGAAATCCGGAGATACTATACAAAATGAATATCCTCAAGGCATATAGTCACCAGAATGGCAGCCAGAGAAAAAGGCCAGATCATATACAAAGGGAACCTGATCAGGCTAACAGCAGACTTCTCAGCAGAAATCTTACAAGCCAGGAGAGGACTGGGAACCTGTTTTCAGCAATCTTAAAATAAATTCCAACCAAGTATTTCATATCCCACCAAAGTAAGCTTCATAAGTGGAGGAGAAATAAAATTTTTTCCAGAAAAGAAAGCACTAAGGAAATTTGTTACCACTAGACCAACTTTACAAGAGATTCTTAAGGGAGTTCTAAACATTGAGACAAAAGAATACGTGCTACCAAAAATATACTTAAGTACATAGACCACAGATGCTATAAAGCAACCACACGATAGAAACTACAGAGTAACTAGCTAAAAATACAATCAAAAATCTCAATATCAAATATTAATCTCAAATATCAGTATTAATCTTGAATGTAAATGGTCTAAACACTCCCACTTAAAAGGCACAGGGATGTAAACTGGATTTTAAAAAAGGCTCATCTATCTTTTGTCTTCAAAAGACCAATCTTACATGTAACAACACCCACAGTCTCAAAATAAAGGGTTAAAAAGATCTATCATGAAAACAAAAAACAGCTGGAATCACTATTCTTATATCAGACAAAAACAGACTTTAAATGAATGATAGTTTTAAAAAAAAAAAAGGACAAAGAAAAACATTACATCATGATAAAAGGTTCAATCCAAAAAGATGACTTAACTATTCTAAATATATATGCACTCAACAGTGCAGCACTCAGATTCATAAAACAACTACTTTAAGACCTAAAAAAGATTTATATAGCCATGCAATAATACTGAGAAACTTCAACACACCACTGACAGCATTAAACAGAGGCAGAAAACTAACAAGGAAATTCTAAACTTGAACTCAACACTTGACTAACTGGACTTAAAAGGCATCTATGGAATACTCCCCCTGTCAACCACAGAGTAATACATTCTCTCATCTGCACACAGAACATACTCCAAGATTGACCACAGGCTTACCCATAAAGCAAGTTTCAATAAATTAAAAAAAAATCAAAACCATACCACCCACACTCTTGGACCACAGTGGGATAAAAAGAAAAAAAATCAGTACCCCAGTCCTCTCAAAACCACACAACTACATGAAAATTAAACAACTTGCTTCTAATTCGCTTTGGATAAATGACAAAATTAAGGCAGTAATTTAAAAAAAATTGAAATAAATGAAAACAGAGATGCAACATAGCAAAGTTTCTGGGATGCAGAAAAACCAGGGCAAAAAAAGTTTACAGCACGAGATTCTTACGTGAAAAAGTTAGAAAGATCTCAAACTGACAACCTAATATTACACTTAGAGGAACTAGAAAAACAAGAACAAATAAACTCCAAGGCTAGAAGAACAAACAAAATAAGTAAAATCGGAGTGGAACTGAACAAAATTAAGACCAAAAAATCTATACAAACAATCAATGAAAGAGAAAGTTGTTTCTTTGAAAGGAAAAACAAGATTGATAGATCACTAGCTAGATTAATAAAAAAAAAAAAAAATGAGAGAGAGAGAGAGAGAGCCAAATAAGCACAATTAGAAATGACAAAAATGACATTACATCCAATCCTACAGAAATGCAAAATATCCTCAGAGACTATTATGAACACCTCTATGCACTCAAACTAGAAAATCCAGAGGAAATGGATGAATTCCTGGAAACACACAAACTCCCAACGTTAAATCAGGAACGAATTGAAACCCCAAACAGACCAATATCAAGTTTTGAAATCAATCAGTAATAAAAACCTACCAATCATAAAAGCTCACACCAGCTGGATTCTGTCTTAGTCTATTCTTGCACTTCCATAAAGAAATACCTGAGATGGGATAATTTATAAAGAAAAGAAGTTTAACCGGCTCATGATTCCATGGGCTATAAGGAAGCATGACTGGGGAGGTCTCAGGAAACTTATAATCATGGTGGAAGGTGAAGGGGAAGCAGGCACTTCTTCACATGGCCAGAGAAGGAATAAGTGAGGCAGGAGGTGCTACACACTTTTAAACAACCAGATCTCACAATAACTCACTCACTACCACAAGAACAGAACCGAAGGGAAATCTGCCTCCATGATTCAATCACCTCCCACCAGGCCCTGTCTCCAACATTGGAGATCGGAATTTGAAATGAGATTTGGGCAGAGGAACAGACCCAAACCATATCAGATTTATAGTTGAATTTTACCAGACATACAAAGAAAAGCTAGTATCAATCCTACTGAAACTATTTCAAAAAAGTAAGGAAGAGGGACTCCTCCATAACTCATTCTGTGAAGGTAGCATCACCCTAATACCAAGAACCTGGCAGAGATACAACAAACCAAATACAACCTCAGGCCAATATCCCTGATGAACACAGACCCAAAAGTCTTCAACAAAATACTAGCCAACTTAATCCAGCAGCACATCAAAAAGTTAATTAATCACAATCAAGTAGGTTTCATCCCTAGGGGGTGAGGTTGGTTCAACATATGCAAATTAATGTGATTCACCACATAAAGAGAAATAAAAACAAAAACCATATCATCATCTCAATAGATGCAGGAAAAACCTTCAGTGAAACCCAGCATCCCCTCATGTTACAAACCTTCAACAAACTGGGCATCAAAATAACATACCTCAAAATAATAGGAGCCATCTATGACAGACTCACAGCCAACATCACACTGAGCAGGCAAAAGCTGGATGCAGGATGCATTCCTCTTGAGAACTGGAACATGACAAGGATGCCCACACTCACCACCTATTCACCATAATACTAGAAGTCCTAGCCAGAGCAAGCAGTCAAGAGAAAGAAGCAAAATGCATCCAAAAGGAAAAAAAGAAGTCAAAGTAGCTCTCGTTTCTGACAGTATGGTTTTATACCTGGAGAATCCTAAATACTCAATTAAAAGGCTCAAGGAGCTGATGAGCAACTTCAGTAAAGTTTCAAGATACAAAATAAATGCCCAAAAATCAGTAGCATTTCTACACATCAATAATGTTCCAGCTGAGAGCCAAATCAAGAATGCAATCCCATTTACAATAATAACACACACACAATAAACTAGTTAGAAATACATCCAACCAAAAAGGTGAGAGATCTCTACAAGGAGAACTAGAAAACATTGCTAAAAGAAATCGTAGATGACAGAAACAAATAGACAAACATTCCATGCTCATCAACTGGAAGAACCAATATGATTAAAGTGGCCGTACGGTCCCAAACAATCTACCAATTTGATATTTACATCAAAGTAGCAACATCATTTTTAACAAAACTAGGAAAAACTATTCTGAAATTTATATCCAACCAAAAAAGAGTCCAAAAGGCCAAAGCAATCCTAAGCAAAAAGAATAAAGTCAAAGGCATCACATTACCTGACTTCAAACTATAATATAAGGCCACAGTAACCAAAACAGCGTGGTACTGGTGCAAGAACAGATACATAAACCAATAGAACAGAATTTTAAAAAACACAAATAAAGCTGCATACCTCCAGCTATCTAATCTTCAGCAAAGTCAACAAAAATAAGCAATGAGGAAAGGACTCCCTATGCAATAAATTGTACTGAGATAGCTGGCTAACCATATGCAGAAGAATGTAACTGGACCTCTACTCTTTGCCATATACCAAAATTAACTCAATGTGGATTACAGATTTAAATGTCAGGCCTCAAGCTTATAAAAATCCTAGAAGAAAACCCAGGAGACATCACTCTGCACATTAACCTTGGGAAATAATTTATGACCAACTCCTTGAAAGCAATTGCAACAAAAACAAAAAAAACTGACAAGTGGGACATAATTAAAGTTTGCTTCTATTCAGTAAAAGAAACAATCAACAGGGTAATCAGATGACCTACAGAATGGGAGAAAATATTCCCAAACTATGCATCTGACAAAGGTTAAATACCCAGAATCTATAAGGAACTTAAACAATTGAACAAGCAAAACCAAATAATCCCATTTTTTAAAAATGGACAAAACACAAAAACAGATACTTCTCGAAAGAAGACATACAAGTGGCCAACAAACATAAGAAAATGCAAACCAAAACTACAGTGAGATATCATCTCCCACCAGTCAGAATGGCTACTACTAAAAATCCAGAAAACAACAGATGTTGGGGAAGCTGCAGAGAAAAAGGAACACTTATACACTGTTGGGGAAAAGGTGAATTAGTTCAGCCACTGTGGAAAGCAGTTTGAAGATTTCTCAAAGAACCTAAAACAGAACTAACATTTGACCCAGTAATCTTATTACTATGAATATGTCCAAAAGAAGATAAATCATTATTCCAAAAAGACACATATTCTTGTAGGTTCATTGCAGCACTATTCACAATAGCAAAACCAAGGAATCAACCTAGGTGCCTACTAATGGTGGATTGAATTTTTAAAATGTGGTACATATACACTATAAAATCCTATACAGCCATAAAAAAGAACAAACTAATGTCCTTTGTAGCAACATAAATGCAGCTGGAGGCCTTTATCCTAAGTCAATTAATGCAGGAACAGAAAACCAAGTACTGTATGGTTGTATGGTCTCACTTATAAGTGGGAGCTACATACCGGCTACTCATGAACATAAAGATGGCAACAATAAACACTGGGGACTATTGTGAGGGGAGAGATGGGGGCAAGGACTGAATAAACTTTGGGAGTACTATACTCACTACCTGCGTGGACTGGATCATTCATACCCCAAACCTCAGCATCACACAGTATACCCATGTAACTCCTGTATTCAGTGGGCACATGTGCCCCCGAAGCTGCAATAAAGGTTGAAATTTTATTTTTGTATGTGTGTGTGTAGACAAATACATACATATACACACACATATATGCATACATATATATATAGAGAGAGAGAGAGAGGAAGGGAGAGAGAGAGGAGAAGTGAGGCAAGCCATGTGCATATCTGAGGAAAATGCATTCCCGGCAGAGGAGACAGCAAGTGAAATTCCCCGACGTAGGTGCACAACCAGCACACTGGCGTGACATCAGGAGAGCAGTGCAGCTGAGTGGAGTCAGGAGGAGGAATGTAGCAGGGAGTGAAGTCAGAAGTGACTGTCAGAGGAAGCAGACATATATCAGGCAAACTGGGCTGCCGTGAGGATTCTGGCTTTTACCTCAAATGAGTCACTGAAGAGGTTTTCAACAACAACGAAAATGACATGATGGAACTTATGTTGAAGAGGATTACTCAGGCTACTGCTGAGATCAGATTGTAGGGAGCAAACGAAGAATGAGGGAGATCAGATAGGAGGCTCTCCTAATAGTCCAGGTGAAAGGTAATGATGGCCTGGGTCAGGGCAGTTGAATGTGGTGGGTCTCTAGGTGCATTGTCCAAGAATCATTCTGGGTGTGACATTAGAAGACATTGTGGGGTTGGGTTGGGGGGGCAAGGCAAGGAGCAGTGGGACAGTTGGAGAATTACTACAATAATTTAGGGAACAAATTAAGGTTGCTAGGACCTTCATCCAGAAAGAGATGATTGACAGTGGAATCTATTTTCAAGGTTTAAGGTAGAGCTGAAAGGGTTTTCTGACATCTGGTAAAAATAGAAGTTACATGGGGAGTGCTAACACCACAGCTTTCCTTTCCTTTTATCACTTAATCCTGAGCCCCAGGCAGCCTAAATATTATCCCTAGGAGACCAATCTTTATGGTCCATCTGAACAATTTACTAGCTTATTTATAATGAGGAAAGAGAAAGCTTGGATAGTCAAAATGAACTCAGGTCCTCAAACAGTATCTATAGCAATACTCTCAACCTCCTTTTCCACCAAATGTTTCATCAGAACTATGTGAGAATGAAATTATAATAAGCTTTGGAGATAGGATCAACAGGTACAGAAAGACTCCAAGATTCTTTTTTTTTTTTTTGAGACGGAGTCTGGCTCTGTCGCCCAGGCGGGAGTGCAGTGGCCGGACCTCGGCTCACTGCAAGCTCCGCCTCCCGGGTTCACACCATTCTCCTGCCTCAGCCTCCCGAGTAGCTGGGACTACAGGCGCCCACCACCTCGCCCAGCTAGTTTTTCATATTTTTTAGTAGAGACGGGGTTTCACCGTGTTAGCCAGGATGGTTTCAATCTCCTGACCTCGTGATCCGCCCATCTCGGCCTCCCAAAGTGCTGGGATTACAGGCGTGAGCCACCGCGCCCGGCCAACTCCAAGATTCTTACATTGTCTAGTTGGGGCATTGCATTCCTAGATGTCCAATAGATCCTTGGGTTTTGTCAACTACTTCCAATATTTCAAAAATCTTTCCAGAAACTTTGCACAGAAGTATAATATTGCATTGCTGGTGATGTTATATAACTTCCCCATTTCGGTTACTTTATAGTCACTCTGTGTGGTTCAAATTATACTAGTCAATAAGCCTGAATAGAAATAAGAAAACCAGTTACTACTTTAAAAAGTGTAATTTGCTTGAAAAATATCTACTATAAGGACTACAGTGTAACTAATACAGATGGTGACTAGGGGAAAACTTTGGGAAACAGGAAGTGAGTTGCTTTCGGCTCAGGTGATCCTTACAATGTCCTCCATAGATTCTTGGAGATGGTGAATTCATATACCCCACTCACTGACCCAGTAGAGTGGACAGTTGTGATCTGCCTGACCAGCACTCACCCTCCCGTCTTTTGATGACAGCTTCCTAACATTCCTTGGGAATCCACGTCTGCCCAGCTTTCAGGCTGCAGGTCCACAAGTCCCGGTGAATGTTCTCCCTTGCCAACTCCCAGGATTCCATGGGGTACAGTCCTGTCCAATCAGAACATTGCATTCTCTTGGCCACTATGATTGGCTCAGAGATGACCATGTGGCTCAATCAAATCTGACCCTAAGGATTTTGCTGGAAAGACCAAGGAGAAAAGCACTATTTTGCCCTCTAGATTTTCCAGGAAGTTATGACGCAGGCCTAGAGCTGTTGGTGCCATCATGTCATCACAAGGGATAGCCTGCTTGGAAATGGAGCCAGCTCAGAGGTGAGAAGAGCTTAAAGATGGAGAAAAGAGCCTGAGTCTTGAGCTTTGGTCACTCACTGACAAGTGAAAGAGAACTGATTCGTTTTAAGAATTAAATGACCAGGTTTTCATCCTATTTCTTTAACTTACCTGCTATGGAGTAAGTCATCTGGTTTCTGCAATCCCATAAAAGCTAATTTATTACCAAGGGTGTTGAGAGGAATAATTAGTATGAGTCTCAAAGCAATTTGAAATGTATAAATGTGATATACAAAAACAAAAGCACAAAATGCAGTTACTACTGTCAGCTACTTTCCCTCCTCACAATCTAATGACAGCAAGTAGTGAAATCACCAAATGGTATGAGTTAGTGAGGCAAAGTCCATAAATAATTGAGAATCATTAACTATAAATAATTATTTCATTATTAAACCTTTAGAGTGGACTGTGGTGAATATACTCTAAAGGGCCTATGTCTTCCACCAACACCTTTTATCTCCATACTGTAATCAGCTCTCAAAAATACCTAGTTGTGTAAGTGTTTGTGTTTATTTCTTCTCCATTAAACTTGAATAGGACACGAGTCATTATGGACTCCCATCCATTATAGGAGTGTTGGAGGCTTTCAACATTTGCATAACCATAATTAAAAGAGATTTATGATTCTATTTTAGAACATAAAAAGTTTTGTTGCATAAATTACGCTAATATTTCTAAGCCTGTTTGACTTTCTTTGCTGCCTGTCCATCCAGACAAGCATGGCTTGTTTCTGCACTCCACAGGGAAGGTGTTTAGAGAGGCACTTGCATTGTGGGGTTTTTGAAGTACTGTGTTCTTTGAGTGGAGTTTGCCGACACAGTGTGAATGGGCACAGATCCCAAGATAGCAAGTGCAGGCTTGCCACGTTCAGAATAAGTTGGTGCCTTGTAAGCAATAACCGAGACCAAGGCTATCCACCTGTGTGGTACTGAGTTCAAACTAAACACAAACAATACACATACTTCCAGAACAACCCCAAAACAGATGATCATGGAAGATGATGTAATGCAAGAGAGTTATAATGAGATAATATATAAATATAACTCATAATGAGTATGCCCTCCATTGTAAAAATCACATCTACCCCCAAGATTCAAAGGTAGTTGTGTGTACCTCCAAAGCCCACACGTTAAATCACCACGCTCTACATTGCAAACTGTCCTAACTAGGAGAGCTGACATTTGAAATACTTCTGTCCACAAGTACTCATCTTTCCCCATTACCATTCACTCACATCTTTTGATGCTGTTCTTTAAACACATCTTGACGTCTAGACCCTTGAACACTTTCCAAGTGTTTCAGTCTCTTTCTCCATTGTGACTTTGCTTTCCTCACAACCCCAGAACCAATGGTTTTAGCGAACTGTTTGCAGTGATGGCACATCCTCACAATCTTGAACCCCTACCATTTCTCCTGAGCCCAGTGCCCAGCCATGAGTAACCCTCATCACCTGTTTGCTTGGATCATATTTCTGAGCTATGAAATATGACTAAAAATTCTGATAAAACTAAGCCTAATGGATCCCCTACATATCATTCCTCTCAGCAAGACCCACATAGGGCCACAGAAGTGTTAAAATGGTTTTAACCTTATTAAGAACAACCTAAGTGACAACTGCAGTGACCAATCATCATCCAAATAAGATTATTTTGTCTGGAACAAATTATAAATACCATTTGTTCCGGACACTGGGACTGCCTGAGCAAACTTATATAGTTACTATAGTGTTACTATAGTTCTTTTTCTTTTCTTTTTTTTTTTTTTTTTTTTTTTTTGAGTTGGAGTCTCACTCTGTCACCCAGGCTGGAGTACAGTGGTACGATCTTGGCTCACTGCAGCATCTGCATACCAAATTCAAGTGATTCTCCTGCCTCAGCCTTCTGAGTAGCTGGAATTACAGGTGCGTGCTACCATGCCTGGCTAATTTTTGTACTTTTAGTAGAGACAGGGTTTCACCATGTTGGCCAGGCTGGTCTCAAATTCCTGGCCTCTAGTGGTCTACTCTCCTCTACCTCCCAGAGTGCTGGGTACAGGCATGAGCCCCCGCACCTAACCTAGTTACTTTAGTTCTAATGCACTTAGCCATAAAGATTAAAAGCAATGGTTCTAGAATCTGATTGATCCCATACTGAATTCCCGCAATGCCACATTGTAAGCACGTGACCTTGATCATACAGTTTAACCATTCTAAGACTCAATTTCCTCAGCCATAAACTATAGATAATAACAATACCTAGCCCTAGTATTGCAATAAGGAGACACTTTATTATTATATCAAATTTAATTGATCTACCTAACACTGTTGAAAATAGTAATGAGTAAATCTATGTGTTACTTCTTATCTTGAATACACATGAAGAACCGCATGGTTTATACAAAGCAATACTTCACAATCCATTACAAACCAATCCTTGTATTTCTCTGGAGGACATCTGTTCTTGCCCTGGTGTCATCTTCCAGAGGCCCTTGAAAATGATCCCTTCCCCCAATCTACAGAACCCATAATAAAAGTACAACTATCCCTAATAAACTTGCAAATTTCATGAAAATCTACCTAGCCATTGTTGTTTGATAAAGTAACAGACACAGAGAAAGAAACTTTATATCAATGAAATAACCTATGTAAAATAGCTAATGCAATTCCTGATATCTAGTAAATGCTTAATAAATGGCCATTTATCCAAGCAGAACTGTTCAACAAACTTAAAGAATGTGTAAACATATAGAATGCACAAAGCCAAAAACTCTAGCGAAATATATCTCTAAGATCTGTTGGCATGAACTAAAATGATTAATCTTGTTTTGCCTAATATTCAACAATCAATTACAGCAACGTAAGATCTAGAGATCCAGTTTAGCAGTGATTCATAAGAAAACTTAAGCATGCTTATGAACCATTGAGGGATACAGGGAACATGGCTGAAAGTAAATGTAAGGCAATCAATGTCTGCATTCTTCTACAACTGTAGATTTCAACATGGAAAAGTGCCGAGCCATGAAACCATCAAACTGTGCCATGAAATTTTATTCACTGTATACCAGCGGTCCCCAACCTTTTTGGCACCACAGATTACTTTTGGGGCAGACAATTTTTCCACAGACCCAGAGTTAGAGGCGATTGGTTTCAGGATGAAACTTCCACCTGAGATCACCAGGCATTAGTTAGAGTCTCACAAGGAGCATGCAGCCTAGATCCCTCACGTGTGCAATTCACAAGAGGGTTTGTACTCCTATGAGAATCTAATGCTGCTGCTGATCTGACAGGAGGCAGAGCTCCGGCAGTCATGTTCTCTTGCCCACCACTCACCTCCTGCCGTGTGGCCCAGTTCCTAACAGGCCACGAACCAGAACTAGTCCACGGCCTGGGGGTCTGGGATTCCTACTCTATACAATATATCTTTACTACAACTGAAGGTACACTCATGCAATTACAAATAAACACGTGATATAAATAAGCTGGGTGTGTCATCTGACATGATATAGACCCAGGTGTAGTTTGCTGAGAAACACCACCATAGTGTCAGCACAAATCAGGACAAAAAAATACATGGAAATGCAGAGAATTTTGCTTCCTGATTGTGTAAGAGAATGTGTTCAGGACAACAATGATTTCTTTTACCTCTGAGGGAGAAGAAAAGGGATAAGTCCCCTACAAATCTTTCCATGTGCAAGACCCACATAGGGCTACAGAAGTGGATTTACCCTGTTAAACATTATCATAAACAACCTGAGTGATAGTAAGTGGAATGACCATATAATTTATCATCCAAACAGGATGCTTTTGTCTGAGACAAATGACAAATGTCAATGGACAACAGGACTATCCTGGGTATCCAAGTCATGTAATAGTAGCGTATGTAATTTAATCACTTTGGATGGGTCACCATAACTTTTAGTCTTCAAAAGTGTATGGTTTAGAAATATCACCATTTGGCAAACACCACAGCAATAATTGTTGCAAGTAAGAATTGTCAATGGTTGCTAAAATTAGCAGGCAACAGAACAAACAACCCTGAGAGACAGAAAGTAAATTATTGGTCACTAGAAGCTGAGGAGAGGTAATAATAGGGTGTGATGGCTAATGGATATGGGTTTCTTTTGGGGTGATGAAAATGTTCTGGAATTCCACAGTGATGACAGTTGTACAACCTTGTGAATATAATAAAAACCACTAAGCTGTATATATTAAAAGGTGAATTTTATAGTATGTAGACTATATCTCAATGCAAAATAATAAAAATCAGTCAACAGAGTGAAAAGGAACAGAATATTTACATAGCCTCAAAGCACCTTGTAACAAGATACATATAAATTGCAAAGTAAAATTGTAACTACAGTGGAGAAACCTGCAGGACACCACCTAAACTAGATATTCAAAGTTAATATCATCAGTAATAAAACAGACTCACACCATGTGCCTCCTGATTCAAAGCTCTGGAGACACAAGCACACTTCTGCAGTATTTTCCTAAAAGTATATAACCTAAATCTCACCATGAGGGAATATCAGGCAAACACCACAACATCCCAAATTGAGGGACATTCTACAAATAGCTAGTCAGTATGCTTCAAAAGCATCAAGGTCATTTGTAGTGGGTTGAATTGTGGCCCCCAAAATATACACCAACTCAAGACTCCAAAACGTGACTTTATTTGGAATAAACATCTTTCCAGATGTAACAGAGATAAGGATCTCAAAATAAGATCATTCTGCATAAAGATGGGCTCTAAATCCAATAACATGTGTCTTTAAAAAGGGAGACTATACAAGAACAGAGAAGAAACCCACGTAGCCGGGCGCGGTGGCTCAAGCCTGTAATCCCAGCACTTTGGGAGGCCGAGACGGGCGGATCACGAGGTCAGGAGATGGAGACCATCCTGGCTAACACGGTGAAACCCCGTCTCTACTAAAAAATACAAAAAAAAAAACTAGCCGGGCGAGGTGGCGGGCGCCTGTAGTCCCAGCTACTCGGGAGGCTGAGGCAGGAGAATGGCGGGAACCCGGGAGGCGGAGCTTGCAGTGAGCTGAGATCCGGCCACAGCACTCCAGACTTCGTCTCAAAAAAAAAAAAAAAGAAACCCATGTAAGAACAGAGGCAGAAAGGGGAATTTTGATGCCCCAAACCAAGGATTGCCAGCAACCAGCCGGAAGAGAGGCTCGGAGCCTCCACGGAGAAGCAGCCCTGACGACACCCTCTTTTCGTTCTTCTGGCCTTCAGATCTGAGAGAGAATAAATTTCTGTTGTTTTCCGCTACCAAGTTTGTGACAATTTGCTATACCAGCCCCAAGAAGCTAATGCACTCCTAAAAAAGAAAGAAAAGCTGAGGAACGATTCCAGATTAAAAGGGCCTAGGAAGGAGTGTGTATTCCTGAGTTGGATCTTGAACTAGTAAAAAGGACGTTAGTAGGATAATCTGTAAAAGTTAAGATTTGTAGATTAAATAGTTGTATTGTATTAATATTATATAGTTATTTTGTAATTTTACTTAGGTTTTATAAAATGTAACGATTTGGGAACCAGGTGAAGGGTATATAATTCTTTGGAATATTTTTCTAATATTTTCTAAGTCTGAAATTATTTCCAAGTAAATACAGTCATCCTTTGGTATCCTTGGGGAATTGGTTCCAGGATCTCCCTCATATACCAAAAATCTGTAGATCCTCAAGTTCCCGATATAAAATGACATATCTAGTATTTGCATATAAACTACATCCTCCCATATACTTTATGTCATCTCTAGATTACTTACAATACCTAATACAAGTGTTATGTAAATCGTTGTTATACTGTATTGTTTGGGGAATCACGACAAGAAAAAGTCTACATGTGTTCAGTACAGATGCAAATTTTTTAAATATTTTCAATCCACAGTCAATGGAACTCACAGCTGTGGAACCCACAGATACGGAGATCTGACTGTAATTCAAAAATAAATAAATAATTTAAACTGTACAGCTCACCTTAGATGTAAGAACCACCAAAACCATTCAGTCCTGAGCAAGTCATAGACACACTACATTTGTTCTGAAGCTGTCAGATTCTGGGCAATTATATTTTGTTGTGATGGTTACAAGCATAAGGTCCTAGAATCATACAACTTCCCTACTGGCTCAGATACAAGTTGTTAAACTCATTGCTTAATCTCCATGTACCTCAGTTTTCTTGTGTGCAAATAGGAAATAATCACAATATCTCCTTCATAGAATTGTTTTGAAGATAACTTAAGAATCTATGTAAAGTACTTAGCACCGTACATGACAGATAATAACTGCTTACAACTGTTAGCTCCTTTTATGATATCGGTTAGTGAATATGACCAGCCCTATACTCGGCAGAGAGAATAAAGCAAAAAAACAAAAAATGCAACTTTCTGTTTTGAAAAACACTTATGTACCAAGGAAATCATAAAACCAAGAAGAAGCAGTGAGTAGTGGTAAACAAAGGACGCTCCTAGGGTAAAAAACTAAGTAGCCTGTGATTTCTTTTCCAGAAGACTGAAGGAGACAACTGGGACATTACTACATGGGGGAGGGGGGAAAAAAGAATGTTTGCAGAGAAGCTCAATGAAAAGTTGTTGAACACAATCATTGATTGGCTAACAACTAGAGATGACCTTGCAAACACTATGCCTGCAATTACTGGAGGCAATCAAGCAAAATCTAGTGTGCTCTCAGGTCTATTAAATGGGAATTTCTGTAGCGAGTAGGAGGTTGGAAAATCTGACTGCTGAGGGTCTGTAAATACGCATTCTTCTATTCTTCCCTTTCTCATGGTCTCTCCCCGCATCTTTTCACATCTTACTCGACATGGATGGGAAGAACATTTTCATCTCTAAGACTGAAAACTGATTAAATGTTTATTGGGACCAGCAATTGAAACCAAGTAATGTGGCCAAGATTGAGACCCTATATCCCTTTAAACTTTTTGCCAACCTCATCCAGAGACCATCATTGTCTCTTTCAAGTGACTTTGGGCTCTGTGGGTGCTGAGTACATTACCCTATTCCCTGCCAGCTCTGCAGAGGGCCAGCGCTGTGCCTACTGCCAACTGTGCAGTTTGCCAGCAAAATCTCCAAGCTGGGAAAATGCACACACATCAAAAGATCTGCTATGAGGTTTAGCAGCCAGGCACAGAATGGATGCACAATTGTAATTCAAGTCAAGGCCATCCAGCTTTATGCAAAGCCTTTGTGAGTGGTGACTGGCACACTCCTCAGGTACATTTTGGGGTCTCTCCAAATGACACACTGCCAAGAGATACCTAAGGCTCTTTTGTGGCTTTCCCTTCAAAGCAGCCAGGAGGAGGAAACATATTTCACTTGCCTCAAACCCAAAGGTGTCTCCTCTCATTCTAAGCTTCCCTGAGGGTTTCTTCTATGAGAAGCAGCAGGAGAATCCTCTCCATTGGCATCTCCCCAAGGAGGGCACATACAATTAACAATTTTGAGAAAATATGCACTTCAAAGATCCTCAAAAGGATCAGATGGGATTGCTTATTAGCAGAAGCTGGAATTGGGTGGCAAGGGCATTTGTCCCCACAAATGTTTCCTTCCCCTTCAAGCAGGCCACCTGATTGAAAAGACAGGCAGGAAAGAACGTTAACCCTCACATCCCCAGCCTCCCACGGCACTCCCGCTACAAAAAGGGGTGATCAACTAGACAAAAACAAAACTATTTAAAATGCCACTCAGCTGCTTTAGGCATTTGTTTGTTGGTTTATTTTTTATCGAGTAACTGGCTGAACTACAATCAGTGAGGATTTTTCATTTGCCATGTTTTTGTGTGATTTCTCAATCAATACTCATCTTTCACGTATCCAAAAGACAGGAACAGCTCCAGGCAAGAGTTGACTATTCTGAGTTATTCATTTACAAGAAGAAATTGCTTCACTAAGACCTGAGTGATCTGCCAGCACGACACTGGAACATTTGAGTTACAGCAGACATTTATTTTTCTCATGTTTTATTTTTGGGGAGGATAGGTTGGTCTTTGTCCATGTAAATCTGGTAGCCTCCCTTAACATTTAAGAAGAGAAAATGGTAAGTTATGAAGACTTCCCTAAGCAATTAGTGGGCTAGGAAAACATACATGTAACAAATCAACAATTCACTGGGTGTTTACTATATGCTATGCCTTATGCTAAGTGCTTTACAATCATCATCTCATTTAAACCTACAACAGTCTTATAAAAAGGCGTATTATTGTTCCCAAAAACTAGGGTTCAGATATATTGTTAAGTAACCTGCCCCAGGTGACACTAAGAACACACTGAGAAAATGCTTACTGGGTTCATATAGTAAAATGAGGATGATAAAGAAAAGGTTATTGAATTGATTTTAAATAGTATGAGTTTTCTAAGTTAAAAGAGACTGTTTCAGCCACTGACACTTGAGAGATTCACTGTTCATTTCTATCCTCTTAACTCCCCTTTTGAATGTCCTAGACTTCACAGAATCTTGTTGTTAATTCATTTTCTTTCAAACTTCAGAACTCTTCTCACATGCAGACTGAGCTGCAGCCAAAAAGTTCATCACTCCTCACTAGAGGAAGGAAATCAAAGTCCACATCAGAAAAATGTGACAATCATGCTGGCTGTGTGGTCAGCTTTTTAAATCAGCTTCCTAGCTCTCCTAAAATTAAGTGTTATGCAAACGTGCAGCAAATATATATACACATATATACTGTACATATACCTACACATGCGTACACACACACATACACACATGGCAACTTGGTCATTGTGACCATTTCTAGGGAGATCAATGTGATTTGAGGGAAGAAACGGGGACATGAGGTGAAGATATTTTATCATTTTACTCTAAACCCTAATGCTTTGTTTGATAGCAAATATTTCTAAGTTTGAAAGCCATTTTTAAGAAAGTACAATAATTTATGGTAATCACTGGTATAAAGAATAAGGATTTATTGAGAGGAATTTGATTGAATGTGCTCCGTATATTGCGATAGGAAAACCATCTTCAGGAAAACAGGAAATCCAAGTCCTCTGGTTGTAAAGAGCTTCTTACCCAGAAGTGGCTGCTACTGGTGCTGCTAGGGTCCTTCACTGGGCCTGGGCACCAAGCCCCAAGGGCTGTTAATAGTTCACAGATGCTCCCTTCTCCAGAGAATCTCTCTCTGCCCACTGCCAGTCTCCCGCCTTTCCAGGAGGTTGCACTTTCACCCCATTCCCTGAAGAGGCCAAGCTGTTTAGGGAAGAAGCTAGTGGCCAAGGCCCTGCTGACAGGGAGATTTCAGTGTCCAGTCCCTGGCCTCAAGTAAACCAACCCTGTGGGCCTTTTATGCCCCAGAGCTCCCTATGGGGTTAGCCTGAGGCTCAAGTCCTGCTGGAACCACATCCTTGCTTAGATTCTCCTGCTCCTTCATGCTTCCCCTTCATCTGTCCTGAGAGCAATCCCTCAATAAATCACTTTCACAGTAACCCTTGTTTCAGGCTCTGCTCCCTAGGAACTCAACCTAAGACACTCCCATTACCTCTCACTGTCTGATACTTAGGGGCTGAGATCTTTACAAGTGAATTCAATGACCTTTAATTCAACAAACGGATATCTTTAAATTTGTTTACAATGTTCCACAATACACACACACACACACACCCAAAATCATTTTCTGAAGACTCCACATCATTGATACTAATTCTTGACAAAACACAAGAAAAGAACCAATCTGACATATAAACACTGATGCAAAACGTCTTAAAATGTTAATGAAAACAAAAGAAACAAAAACTTAGCAAATGAAAAGAACGATTCTATGCCCAAATGGGGTTTGTAACCTGAAGGATAACTAACATATTTAGTGTTCAATGCCTATAAAGCCCATGATGTTGTAAAGATAATAAAAAGACATTTTGTTATATCTTTGTTACATCAGAATAATTTCATAACATAATTTTTGAAGACATATGTAGATATAAAAACAATTAGAATATATAAAGGGATAATAAACTATTTCAAAATCAAAAATAAGTATTTTAAAATCAGCATATAAATTCAATAAGAAATATATAGTATCTTTAAAATATATTGTTTTGAACTGAATTTTGATCCCTAAAATTCACCTGTTGAAGTCCCAACCCACAACTAACTGCCTTTAAAGACAGGACTTTCAAAAGGCTAAAGTCAAATGAGGTTATAAGGGTGGGACCTTAATGAATAGGACAGGTGTCCTTATATGAAGAAGAAAAGACCCCGGAGATCTCTTCCAGGACACGTATAGAGGACACAGTAGGACCACTGTGTGTGTGCAGATGGACAAGGTGACGATCTGCAACCCAAGAAAACAAGCCTGACCAGAAACCAGTCCTGACACCTTGATGTCAGACTTCCAGCCTTCAGAACCATGAGGAAATAAATTACTGTTGTTTAAGTCACCAGTTTTGTGTGTTTTGTTATGACAGCCCAGGCAAACTACTATACCTATAAAGCATAATTACTAGGATATAGACAGTATTGATACATTAAAAGATATTCGCCACTTTTGGCTGAGATAACTCAATCTTACTAAGAAGTCAACTCTCCCTAAATTAATATATGAATATGGTATGATCCTTATTAAAATTCCAAAAAGCGTATTTCATTGACCAAATTGTAGGTTTTCTTTTTGTTTGTTTGTTTGGAAGGAAGCCAGTTAAGGTCGCAGGAAAAAATAATCACACACACACACACACACACACACAATTTTTGAAAAGGCAACATAAATAGGTGTTAGGATTAACCTTGAAAGAGAAAACATTATGAAGTTGGAGTAATCTAATGAGATAATAAATGTAAATTGCTTAGCACAATGCTTGACACAGAAATGGAGAGAAAGATTAATGAGACAAAACTGAAGGAAAAAAAAACAGACAAATACAGATGGGGATTTAATTTATGACAAAGTTTGCAGTTTGTTTTTTATCAGTGGGGAAAGATAGATTATTCAATGAATGAATTTGGGACACCTGGGAAGTATACTAAAAATAAAATCAGGCGGGGAGGGGGCGGGCAGTGCGCGGGTTCACACCTGTAATCCCAGCACTTTGGGAAGCCAAGGTGGGTGGATCACAAGGTCAGGAAATCAAGACCATCCTGGCTAACACAGTGAAACCCCGTCTCCACTAAAAATACAAAAAATTAGCTCAGGAGGCTGAGGTGGGAGAATGGCGTGAACCCAGGAGGTGTAGCTTGCAGTCAGCCGAGATCACACCACTGCGCTCCAGAATCGGAGGCAGAGCAAGACCCTGTCTCAAAAACAAAAATTAAAAAAAAAAAATTGAATCTACAAAATTTCTTTCACCAAAAATGGGTCAATGATATAAAGCCTTAAAAGCACTAGAAGAAAACATGGGAGTTTAAAAAAATATTATTTCTTTCTAATAAAGATCTTTATACGCAAGATCTTTCTAATCTTGAAATAAGGACAACCTTTCTAAGAAACAGATTATAAATCTTACTGTATTCAAATGTTTCTGTTTGCTTTTATTGTAGAAAGACAAATGACTAACAAGGTAAAAGTATTTAAAGTTCATATAATACTACTTTCACTCCTTTATCAAGAACACTTAATTTAAAAGAAACAACATCTCAAGGTGGCTCCACAGTGCAATGGATAGCACATTGGACTTCTAGGGACCAAAAAATAAAGATCATCCCAATTTATAAAAATGAGAAATAACTTTAGCATGGTGTTTGTAGGAGGAACAACTTGACTTACGAACATCCATAAAGGTATTAACACTGATAATTTTTTTTTTTTTTTGAGACGGAGTCTAACTCTGTCACCCAGGCTGGAGTGCGATGGCACGATCTCGGCTCACTGCAACCTCCACCTCCCGGGTTCAAGCAATTCTCCTGCCTCAACCTCCCAAGTAGCTGGGACTACAGGCACGTGCCACCACACCCAGCTAATTTTTATGTTTTTGCTAGAGACGGGATTTCACTATGTTGGCCAGGCTGGTCTCAAACTCCTGACCTTGTGATCTGCCCACCTC
Organism: Rhinopithecus roxellana; assembly: GCF_007565055.1. Lineage (NCBI taxonomy): Eukaryota > Metazoa > Chordata > Mammalia > Primates > Cercopithecidae > Rhinopithecus > Rhinopithecus roxellana. The sequence continues at coordinate 125,608,979 of NC_044561.1, read as the reverse complement.
GGCCTTCCAAAGTGCTGGGATTCCAGGCATGAGCCACCGCACCCAGCCAATTTAATTTTTTAAAAAAGACCAACATATAGTACTTGGTGAGGATGGGAAGAAACAGAATTTTTCAGACCCTATTATGCGAGTGAAGATTGGTGCAGACTCTCTGGAGAGCAACTTGGCAGTGTTTATAAAAATATAAAATGCACAGAATGATGGTTCTGCAAGCCAATGCTAAGTATTTGTTGTGTAGCATGACCTTTGTTTGTTCAAAAGTACATGGACAAGGATATTCATTGCAACATTGATCAGAAAAGACTGGAAACAACCTACATACCTCCTGGTAAGACAATAGTTGAGCAAGCAAACAAACATAAACAGTCCATACAAGGTTTATTTATGTATTTCTTACAAACAGGATTTAAATAATTTAATAATAAAGGACATGAGGTACAAGAGTTTACAAACTTTTACGATATAAGGCCAGATAGTAAATATTTTAGGCTTTGGGTACCATCTGGCCTTATTAACAATTATTCAACTCTGTTGTTACAGAAACAAATGGGTGTGTCTGTGTTTCCATAAAATTATATTTACAAAAATGGATGGCAAGCCAGATTTGGCCGTTGGGCTGTAGTTCTTCCACTCTGATTTAATGGATTTATTTATGGATAAGTGAGTAATCCATACGTGTTAATGAATTGGATATACAGATTGGAAATTTTATGGATAAATCTTCCCTACATGATTTAATTATATATGTTATCTCTATTATGTACTTTATATACATGGATATTATTAAATAATAGTTTCTACAGGATTATACCTTATAGCTGTGAAAAAGAATAAGGTAACCTACGTGTTATGACACAAAAATCTCCCAGATGAATCAAGCAGAAAACACAAGTAGCAGACCCATGACAACAGTACACTCCTGTTTGTGTTTAACAATGTACAAGTTTTATGCATTTGTAAATGATACAGAATTTGTCATTACCTCTAGGGAAAGGATTGAGGGACTGGTTTTCTGGGGAAATCAAGAAAAGTCCACTTCCCTTTCATATTCTTTTGTACTCTTTCACTGTGTATATATAATTTTTAACTATAAAATACACATTTTTTAAAGAAAATAAAATTTATGGACTAAAAATGTGCGGGCAAGTAGACGTAACACAATTTGGAAGTTAGGCTGATGGTCAGCTGGTACCCTGCTGGAAAGATCACACCTGTTATTAAAATGTTGATATATGTCTGGAGCAGTTGAGAAATAACCATATCTCTGAACACATTGAAAGGTTCCATTAGCCTGGCAGTCCTAGTGCCACTTCTGGAATGAACTGCTCCTCAAAATACCCCAGCACCTGTAGTTCCTCAACAAAGTTCGTAACTTCACTGAGCTTCTCTTTAGTCATTGGAGCAGAATCAGTATTACTTGGCCTACCTGGCCCTGAATTTGTTGGAGTATGAGAGGAGATAACGTATCTAAAAGCACTCTGCCAAATAGAAAGTTTGTGGCCAACATAAGATAATTAACATCTTTTTTTTTTCCCTCCACTTAGAGCCGGTTGACAAAGACAATGTGGAGGAGCACAATTATTTTCTAACATCCATGCTCAAAACATTGCCTTTCATTCATACCTCTATTATAGCATGAATAATAGCATTGTCTAGTGTGTTGAATACATGTCAGTTTCCTTTGCTATCCAGAATCCTTTGATTTTAAAAAGTGGCTTATTTATTTGCATATACTCAGGACCCACTATAATGGCTGATGTAGACCGGACATGTTTGATGAATAACCAAACAGAAAGAAGGTAAAGAAAAATAATGAGAGAGATCTACAAAAAGAAATCTGTATATGTGTTGAAAGGAATATTCTCAACTCCACTTCTCAGTCGTCTCCAGAGAAACTCAGTGACAGTTTGCAAAGCAGTGCCAGAATAAGAGCGTAATTTATCAATCATTGCTTGAAACTACTGATGGGATTCTAATAATATACATCTATGTGTGTACATACACATATACACAAACACACATACACACATATATATATATAACAAATATTATTTAAGTGGCTATAGAAATTGCTTAGATTCTTAAGAATACAATATGAGCAAGACAGTCACTTCTGTCTTGGGGCTTATGGTCTAATGGTTAAGGAGACAACAATAAAACTATCACATAAATGTGGGCATTCTTTGTAATGAAGATACACGGTATGGAGGAAATGAGGTTTTATGATAGCATTTAACAAGGAAGAGTCTAGTTGGTGAGGTATGTCTGGGGAACGATCAGGGAAGTGTTCCCTGGGGGAATGACACATAAACTGAGAGCCAAAGAAAGTAACAGTTAACCAGATCAGGGCAGTGGGTTCTGTCTATAGGTTATAGCAATGGCCCTTTGAAAAAACACAAATGGAGCCTTTAAGGACAATGTGGGACAGCACAGCTGTAGCCCAGAGAGAGAGAGGAGGGACGATAGATTACTTAGAAAAACTGCCATGTGCCCATGAAAGCCCATGCCCTCCTATTCTGTAGGCACATGGATAGACTACATTTCCCAGCTTCCCTTGCAGTTAGATGTGGCCACATGACAGAGTTCCAGCCAATGGCATGTGGAGGAAGTGACGTGACTCTAAAGGAACAGCTGTTCTTTTTCCACACACTTTCCCATTCAGCAGACAGGAGAAAAATGATGATGAGACCCCAGGGTAAAGAGGAGCCAAAGGATGGAAGGAGCCCAGGTCTTGCAGGAAACCTGCACTCTCTGTGAGGGCTATTGCCTGCGTGAGAAGTAAACTTCTGTTGTGGTTGAATCATTATATACTTTTGAAACTATTTATCCCTTCAGCCTGGCCTACCCATACTATGAGAGATAAGTGTGAGCCAGATTGTGCAGGGCCTTGTGGGTCACATTAAAGATATTGGGGTTTAGGCTGGGTGCAGTGGCTCATGCCTATAATCCCAGCACTTTGGGAGGCCGAGGCAGGTGGATCATGAGGTCAGAAGTTTGAGACCAGCCTGACCAACATCGGGAAACCCTCTACTAAAAATACAAAAATTAGCTGGGTGTGGTGGTGCGTGCCTGTAATCCCAGCTATGCAGGAGGCTGAGGCAGGAGAATCGCTTGAACCTCAGAGGCAGAGGCTGCATTGAGTCGAGATTGCACCACTGCACTCCAGCCTGGGTGACAGAGTGGGACTCCATCAAAAAAAAGGAAAGAAAAAGAAAAGAAAAGAGAGAAAAGCAAGAAAGAAAAGATATTGGGGTTTCTAAGAAATGGGGAGCCATTTAGGGGTTTTATGCAAGACAGTGAGACATGATCAAATGTATATTTTTGAAAAGATGATTCTGGTTGCTCTGTAGAGTTACAAATTGCTCCAGTTTTCCATTTTACTTTGCTAGGTTGCCCCTGTACTAGGTTAGATAAGGAAGTAGCAAAACAATAAGATATTTCAGAGATATGCCATAGTAAGGAGTGAGTGGCATCAGAGTTGAAGTAATGGAAGGAAAGTAAGGAATATGAATAGACAAGCAACGTTAACAGAATGAAAATAAAAATTCACAGAAAGAAAAAACCATTAAAGCATTTTCTAAAACAAAAAGTAGAAGCAAGTACAGTTACAATAAGCAAAGGAGGAGGCAGAAAGCACTGTTACAAGGATCATGGGATTTGGAATTAGAGCGCGGCTCTGCCACTCACTAGCTTTATGATGCTGGGAATATCACCTAGATTCTCTAGTCTTCAAGTTTCTCCATCTGTGGAATGGGGACAATAGAATTTATATTGCAGAATTTCCATTAGGACACAATGAGGTGATGCTATCAATTGTGCAGTACAGTGCCTGGCATGGAGCCAGTGCTCATCAGTGTTAGCTGTTATGAGTATTCAGAGCCAGTGTGGGAATGAGTGGGTTGGATATCATAGGAAATGAACATGATCTAAAAAATCATGTGGGTACCAAAGGTTGAAATCAAGGCAGGTGATAAAACATTTTGGAAGATCATGAAAACATGCTATCTATGAAAACTGGAGCCATGATAAGGAAGGAGAAAAGAAGTTCATCCCACTGAGAAGTAAAGGTCCTTTTATTTAGGATCCATCAACCTCAGCAATATTGACAATATCAGCCAGATAATCTTTTGTTGTACAGGCTTAGGGGAGAGGCTGTCTGTGAATTATAGGATGTTGACCAGCATCTGGGTCTCTATCCACTAGATGCCAATAACATCTCCCTCTTCAGTTGTGACAACCAAAAATGTTTCCAGGAATTGATATATGTCTTCCTCTCTTTTGTCCATTCATTATCTTTCACCAGGGATATGAAAAGAATTAGATGGACACAATGCTCCCGTCATAAAACTTGCATCCAAGAGTTTATATTAGCTTTTTCTCACTAGTCTGCTCTTGGTCTCATGGGCATAGTGTCACTAAAATATTTAAAGGTAGGGGAGAGAGTTCAATTACTTGAACAGAGTATATTAGGTTTCAAGTTTTCTTTTATCTCTTTATTGAAAAAAATAGTACCTTTTTAGGACTGTTGCAGAGTAAGTACTGAGACAGAGGTATGTGACATCATTTGCATTCTGGTTGCCTGAACCGTTAAAAGATAGTTCTACAGCCACGATTCTGAGAGGCTGACCTTGAAGTCTTAGAGACCTATGTCCAAGGCCTGGTGCCCAATTAATTCCTGACCTTATGTACTTGTCTTTTAAACTCCTGAATTAGTTTTCTATCCTGTGTAACAAATTACCACAAACTCAGCTGCTAAAAACAACATCCATTTATTATCTCATAGTTTTGTAAGTCTGGAGGTAGCAAAACCTGGTGGGCGTGGGGGTGAGGGGATGATCTCTCTGGGTTCTCTACTCAAGGTCTCACCAAGCTGAAGTCAAGCTGTTGGCCAGGCTGCAGTCCTATCTGAAGGCTCTGGGGTAGAATCCACTAGCATGCTTATTCAGGCTTTCGGCAGAAATCAGTTCGTTGTGTTTTAAGGACTAAGGTCGCCTTTCTTTGCTGCTAACTGTTGGCCAGAAAGTACTCTCAGATGCTACATGGTACTTGCTGGTGCTTGTACATGACCCCCTCCACCTTCAAACCAGGATTGCCACAGTGTATTGAGTCTTTCTTGAAGACTCTTGAACATCTGACTTCCCATTCTGCCACTAGCCAGTGAAAATTCTCCAATTTTGAAGGGCTCACCTGATTGGCCAAACCCACCCACATAATCTCCACATCTTGAAGTCAACTGACTCGGGACTTTACATATGCAAAATCCCTTCACAACAGTACCTAGATGAGTGTTTGCTTGAATAACTGGGATACAGGAGTCTTGGGGGAGCCATCTTTAGAATTCGACCTCCCACAACCCTTCTGGAAATCACAGTGGGGCGGGGAAGAAACCCTGCCTTTTGTAGTTTCCTTTTATGGCTTTCTCCTTTGCTCAAAGTTGGGCACTATTTCACTTCGTTAGGGTCCTGCAGGCCCCATGAGGGTAGTGGGTGCTGTCCTAGGAAACAGTAACTTAACCCTGACGTCCATTTGTCCAAGAACCCTAAACAGGTTAAAGATAAGAGTGTTGAATTCATAAGTGAATTCATTTATGAAAAATTTTATTGTTTCTGTGAAGTGATTTAATATTTACTTTGTTTTCTTTTATTGGAGTTTTAATTTACTGGCAATAGACAGTGAAGTCTGCATGCCCTGCATCTGACCGTGACATCCCAATCATTGCTAGGAGCTGGATTATAGGCTTCACAAAAGTGAGGGGGTAGAAATATTTTAATTTTGTTTTTAATTACACAATAACAAAAGCTATTACGAACCAGGAAAGAATACTTTAAAATTAATTATCAGCCAGAATAAGTTCCTCAGAAAGGCCTTTCAAAGCTTAATCAAGATAAAATGAAAAGAACATAAAAGTAAATTTTTAAAAAATCTACTAAAAGACAAAATAATTCAGAGAACATGAAAAAAATAACTTATGAGAGAATAAGGGTTCTAAATTAGATACTCCTCTTGAATCATTGTCAAGGACACATCCTACTTGAATTATGATCAAAAACCCATATCAATCTCTCTCTACCAGAAAATGAAAAAGAATGACTGAAGTTCTTTCTCCTTCCAGATATGACTCAATTCCCAATTTTATGACAACTTTCATGCTGTTTTATAAAATACCAGATGAACAAATCAATGTCAACTTGCAAACAGAGAGTCTGGGTGTGAGCCAGGTATTTGATACCAGTCTTAGATTCACACATTTGAAGATTCTCTACCTTCTAGGAAACACCTAACCTCAAGGATAGAATACAGACATTGTCATTCTATTTTTTTTAAAAAAAAAGAGTCTCTTAAGTGTATTTGTAAGTTACTATATACCCCAAGATTATTAATTTCTCTTAAGTCAATAAGAATCTCTTCAAATGAGGCACTCCTTTAAGTTTACCAAATTACCACTTAGCATCATGTGATATAATAAACATCCATATTGTATGTTGGTTCACCTTCCCTGTTAACATTTTCTCTTCTTCTCAAAACAGCATTCCATTTTCCAGTGGAGAAACTTTCCTCCCTTCTTCCAATCCATTTGCCTTAGGAGAGAGGACAATGAGCCCATTTCCTAGTTCTGCTGAAAAAAAATACATGATATAGGCCAGGCAGATCAGAACATTGGCTACCCTAGTCTCAGTAACTGCTTCAAGAATAGACTCATAAAATCAGCCAGGCCAATATGACAGATATCTTGGAGCTTTGTTAAAACTGTTGATAAATGAAGGCTCTACCACGAATATTGTCTAGCTGGTAGAAGGGAACCCTAGATCTGCTGGTATCATCTTGCCACTGTGAAGAAAGAGGCTTCCTGGGAATGAAGCCCATCCAAGGAAATGCAGAGCCAAGGGACAGAGAGAGAAAAGGTCTTGGAACCATTGTTTGAGCACTTGGATCCAGCTTCAAGTGAGCCCATTACACATGTAACTGTTATTTACATATAAAATTGATTTGCTTTTTGCTTGGAGTCAGTTTGAGCTGGGTTTTTGTTTTGTTTTGTTTTGTTTTTTGTCATGAAACCACAGAGTTATGACTAATCACTTTGTCTGGAAAGACCATCACAGCTGCTATATACCACTACTCTCAGTGTTTTTTTGTTTGCTTGTTTTTGTTTGTTGTTTGTTTTCTTTTTCTCCTCTGCTTTTTCTATACAAACTATGCAAGGTCCCCCCTCTGGGCTTGGTTCATTCACTCCCACTGATCTGAAATACTCTCTGTTTCACAGCACATATTAAGTTCCAGTCCCAAGAAGCCATTCCAATCTGATCTAACCCCTGTTGCAAACCACACCACTTGCTGTTACACCATCTTACGTTGTTCATGTGCCAGTTCATTTATCAGCAAGTTTTGTCCCCGAATACCCTCCAGGATCCTAGAATAAAATGGTTCTCCATCAATCCCCACAGCTTTAACACAATGTTCAGCTCAAGTCTCCAGCACCTCTCACCCCTGGGCTGCTGATAAAGTCTCCTAAATGAACTATCCACACCCACACTGCCCTCTTTACTCTGTTCTTCTCCTCAGCTTACAGACATGCCTGCTGAAAACCCTTTGGTACATTGTGGATGTTCCAGGGATTATATCCAAATGCTGAAAATGGCCTCCAAAGCTCTACAGGTCTGGTCTACCCAGCTCCCCTCCTGCTTTCTCTCTCTGCTCCAGTCTCACTCAAGATCTTCAATCCCCCCCACCACTTACCATGCTCTCCTATCACAGGAGAGTACATGCTGTCCCCTCTTCCCTTAGCATTTGCCTCACCTTTCTTTTCCTAACCCATGCTCATTCTTTAGACTTTAGCACAATCTTCATTTCCATGGGGTAATTTCCATAACTCTATTGATTCAATTACCTTCCCTCTACTATTATTATAAGCTCTCCTGGGTCCATGATCACTCTTTCACTGTATTATCAAATGTAGCATTATATACAGTAATATAAATACACACATGTATGGGTATTTTATTAATGTCTCTCCCTACCTGATGATAAGCCCCATGAAATTCAGTACCATGACTGTCTTTTCTCACCATTACATCACAGCACCTGGCACAAGCAACATCCTTCATAAATAGTAGGCACTTAGAAAGAAAGTGGTTGATACAGCCATGAAAAAGAATGAATTCCTCTCCTTTGCAGGGACATGGATGAGGCTGGAAACCATCATTCTCAGCAAACTAACACCGGAACAGAAAACCAAACACTGCATGTTCTCATTCATAAGTGGGAGTTAAACAATGAGAACACATGGACACAGGGAGGGGAACGTCATACACTGGGGCCTGTTGGGGATGGGGGGCAAGGGGAGGGAGAGCATTACGACAAATACCTAAAGCATGAGGGGCTTAAAACCTAGATGATGGGTTGATGGGTGCAGCAAACCACCATGGCACATGTATACCTATGTAACCCAAACCTGCACATTCTGCACATGTATCCCAGAACTTAAAATTCAAAACTATATATTAAATTGTTAATAGTAAAAGTAGAAATTGGTTGAGTAAATGAATCATATAGGTGGAATATGGTTAAGTATTGCTGGATAGATGGAAGTGTGGAAAGAAAAAGGATGGCTAGGAGGAAGAATAGAGGAAGGATGGATGAATGAAATCATAGTTGGATTCATTTTTATCCTCCATGTAGGAAAACGTGTCTTTTTCCTACATTTTAAAAACTGTGTAATCAAGTAAAATTCTTATGAATCTGTCACAGACTTGTCTAGAAATATGAGCTCTTAGATGAGACACACCAGTTGCAGAGAGCTAAACTGAGAGCAGGACAACCTGTTAAACAATAGAAAGCTTGAGAACCACAGGGAAGCCTGGAATCGTTGATTATTTTGCCCTGTGAGTGACAGTCACCAACCAGGTAATTTTGATACCTAGTGCCCCAATTCTGTAATTGAGCTACATGTTTGCTTCTGGTCAAAACAGCAGCTAGATGACGAGTATTTAATATTATCACAGAGGCTTTTCTTGTAGATTTCTAAGGCGCTGAAGTAATATGTTATTAATATACATTTTCTTTGTGTGAAAACGAATCAAGTTTCCCAGGCTCAAGGCTCAAGGCATTAAAAAACAACCATTTCTTTATGCCTTCTCTCTATCCAGGCAAGTCAAGCTATGGTGAAAATGAAGAAATCTACAAAGGTAAAACATTTTATTCTTACAAGTCATGTCACCTATGGATGTGTTCCTATGCAAGTATGAAAACACACATGGATGGTGAAGATGTGGATATTTTCACGTAAGAGTTTAGGTGTTTAGTCTGGGCGCAGTGACTTGCACCTCTGTAATCCCAACATTTCGGGAGGCCGAGGTGGGTGGATCACCTGAGGTCAGGAGTTCAAGACCAGCCTAGCCAATATGGCGAGACCCTGTCTCTATCAAAAATACAAAAATTAGCTGGGCCGGTGGTGGGTGCCTGTAATTCCAGCTACTCGGGAGGCTGAGGCAGGAGAATTGCTTGAACCTGGGAGGCGGAGGCTGCAGTGAGCCGAGATCACACCATTGCACTCCAGCCTGGGCAACAAGAGCAAAACCAGTCTCAAAAAAAAAAAAAAAAAAAAAAAAGAGTTTAGCTGCCTAAACTCTTACAGCATGGAATCTGTACCACAGCCCTGAAAGCCAGATATTATTTTAACCCAGGACTCTCCCTACCCTAAACTTAAAATCATGGTGATTCTCACCTACGAGGTACATCAGAATCAACTGAGCACAAGTACTAAAATTAAAGATTCCTGCATCCCATCCCCATAGGATGTTGTTCATTAGGTCTGGAGTGAAATTCTCAAACTTGTAATATTTTTTAACTTTTTTTTTGAGACACAGTCTTGTTCTGCTGCTCAGGCTGGAGTGAGGCAGCACAATCATAGTTCACTGCAGCCTCGAACTCCTGGGATCAAGTGATCTTCCTGCCTTGGCGTTAGCTAGGAAGCTACCACTACACTACACACCACTGTGCCTAGCTGATTTTTTAAAATTTGTTTAGGAACAGGGTCTCACTATGTTGCCCAGGCCTGTTTTGAACTCCTGGGCTCAAACAATCCTCCCAGCTCAGCCTCCCAAAGTTCTGGGATTACAGGCATCAGCCACTGCGCCTGACCTGAAAATATTTTTAAAGTGAGTCAGTTCCATTCAAGTATAGTCTGTCTATGCAATGGCATACTATAGAGATTGAAAATAGTGTGAAACCTGTGTGCACATTGGTGTGGATAGAAACTACAACATGATGTCAAATGAATGAAGGCTATAAGATGGTCTCATTTTAATTGAATGTTTCACATACACATTTATATATACATATATTCACATGTATGTCTTTGCTTTACGTACAGAAAAGGGTTGGAAAGTGGGTATGATAAAGGCATTAGCAGGGTCTATCTTTGGAGAGGCTTATTATTTTTATATTTTTTTCTTGACAACTTTAGTTGTGCACACATTGTGTTATCATAAGGGGAAAAGCAGAAGTGAAAAACCCCATGGGAAGAAAAATCAGTCAATGTAATCAAGCCATTAGTCACTTCATTAGGAAGGAAAGTTAAAACAGCCAAATCAATGAGCATCATCTAAAGATAACAACCTGTTTGCTGATTTGACCAAATGTTTTAAAGGTACTGCTTTGACATTTTATTCCAATTTTGATAGTTTTTATTATATTTTAATAAGTACATATTTACTTGTCCTGTGAGACAAGCACTGTGCTAGATGGATGTGTTATGAATCACCTGGATTCATGTGCTTTCAGGTTCAGTTCCAGACAACTGCACTAAAGCAAATCATACAAAATTTTTTATTTCCCAGTGCGTATAAAGTTATATTCACACTGCATTGTAGTCTATTAAGAGTGTGATAATATTATATGTAAAAAGCAAAAGGTGTATACCTTAATTTAAAAATGCTTTTTGCTAAATAATGGTAATGATCAACTGAGCTTTTCTGTAAGTCATAATCACTTTGTTGTTAGAGGGTCTTGCCTTGATGTTGATGGCTGCTGACTTATCAGGGTGGTGGTTGCTGAAGGTTGGAGAACTGTGGCAATTTCTTAAAATAAGGCAACAACGAACTTTATCACATCGATTGACTCTTTCATGAAAGTTTGCTCTGCAGCATGCAATGACGTTTGATAGCATTTTACCTACACTAGAACTTCTTTCAAAATTGGCGTCAATCCTCCTAAGCCCTGTTGCTGTTTTATCAACTAATTTTGTGTAATATTCTAAATCCTTTGTTGTTGTTTCAACAATGTTCATAGCATCTTTACCAGAAGTAAATTTCATCCCAAGGAACCACTTTCTTTGCTCTTCTATAAATAGCCACTCTTCATTCATTCAAGTTTTATCATGAGATTGCAGCAATTCAGTCTCATCTTCAGGCTCCACTTCTAATTCTAATTCTCTTGTCATTTCCACTACATCTGCAGTTACTTCCTCCATGATGTCTTAAACCTCTCAAAGTCACCCATGCAGGATGAAACTGACTTCTTCCAAACTCCTTTAATGTTGATATTTTGACCTCCTCCCATGAATCATGAATACTCTTAATGACATATAGAATGGTGAATCCTTTCCAAAAGGTTTTCAATTTACTTTGCCCAGATCCATCAGAGGAATCATTGTCTGTGGCAGCTATATCTTTATGAAATATATTTATCAAATAGTAAGACTTGAAAGTCAAAAGCACTCCCTGATCCATGGGCTGCAGAATGAATATTGTGTTAGCAGGCATGGAAACATTAATCTACTTGTACATCTCCATCAGAACCCTTGAATGACTAGGTACATTGTCAATGAAGAGTAATATTTTGAAAGAAAAACTTTTTGAGCATTAGGTCTCAACAATGAACTTAAAATACTCAGTAAGCCATGCTGTAAACAGATGTGCTATCATGCAGGCTTTGTTGTTCTATTTACAGAGTTCAGGCAGACTAGATTTAGCATATTTCTTAAGGGTCCTGGGATATTTGGAATGGTAAGTGAGCATTGACTTTAACTTAAAGTCACCAACCGTGTTAGAGTCAGCCTGTCCTTTGAAGCCAGGCATTGCCTTCTCCTCTCTAGCCGTGAAAGCCCTAGATGGCATCTTCTACCATGAAGCAGTTTTGTCTACACTTAAAATTTGTTGTTTAGTATAACTGTCTTCATCAATTATCTTAGCTAGATCTTCTAGATAACTGGCTGCAGCTTCTCCATCAGTACTTGCTGTTTTGTCTTGCACTTTTATATTACAGAAATGACTTCTTTTCCTAAACCTCATAAGCCAAACTCTGGTAGCTTTTAACCTTTCTTCTGAAGCTTCCTAACTTTTCTCAGACTTCATAGAATTGAAGATAGTTGGGGCCTTGCCCTGGTTTAGGCTTTGGCTTAAGGGAATGATGTGGCTGGTTTGATCTTCTATCCAGACCACTAAAACTTTCTCCATATCAGCAATAAGGCTGTTTCACTTTCTTATCATTCATGTGCTCACTGGAGTAGCACTTTTAATTTCCTTCAATAACTTTTTCTTTGCATTCATGACTTGGCTAACGGGGGCAAGAGGCCTAGTTTTTAGACTAGTTTTAGACTAGTTTTTAGGCCTTTTCGACATGCCTTCCTCACTAAGCTTAATCATTTGTACCTTTTGGTGTAAAGTAAGAGACACGCAACTCTTTCTTCCTTTCACTTGAACACTTAGAGGTCACTGCAGAGTTACTAATTGGCCCAACTTAATATTGTTGTGTCTCAGAAAATAGGGAGGCCTTAAGAGAGGGAGGGAAATGGAGGAATGGCTGATCAGTGGAGCAGTCAGAGAACATGCACACATTTATTAAGTCTGACATCTTATATGGGTACAGTTGGTGGTGCCCCAAAACAGTTACAGTAGTAACATCAAAGAACAATGAACATAGGCCAGGAGAAGTGGCTCACACCTGTAATTCCAGCACTTTGAGAGACCAAGGCGGGTGGATCACTTGAGGTCTGGAGTTTGAGACCAGCCTGGTCAACAAGGCCAACATCTCTACTAAAAATATAAAAATTAGCCGGACATGGTGGTGCATGTCTGTAATTTCAGCTACTTGGAAGACTGAGGCAGGAGAATCACTTGAACCCAGGAGGGAAAGGTTGCCGTGAGCAGAGATCGTGCCACTGCACTCCAGCCTGGGCAATGGAGTGAGACACTGTCTCAACAACAACAAAAAAGAACACTGATCAAAGATCACCATAACAGATATAATAATGATGAAAACGTTTGAAATGTTATGAGAATTACCAAACTGTGACACAAGACATGAAGTGAGCACATGGTTTTGGAAAAATCAGGGTTGCCACAAACCTTCCATTTGTAAAAACTGCAATCTGTGAAGCACAATCAAAGAAAGAACAATAAAATGAGGGGTGCCTAGACAGAGGTTCTTTTATAATGCAAATGCATTTATTTTTTTCTCAAATGTAAACACTTTTTGTTAAAAAATTAAAATGAATCAAAACAAAATTCTACAAAAACCATAACAAAGAAAGTTAAGCTTTTGAAATCTTACCATTCCAAGACAAGCCCAGTAAACTTTTTGGTGACATCCTTTTAACTATTTTTATATAAGTATTTTCATGACCAACTTTATTAATCCAGGACTGAGAGATTTCTCTAAACTTGGGCCTTTCGGTACTAAACCGCGGACAGTCCCAGGCAAACTAGGATACTGGTCACCCTAGATGTAGATGTAGGTTTATATCACCATTTCAATGGTGTCATAGTACAGCGTGTTTCATTATACGGATTTGCCATAACTCATTTAAACAGAATCACTAGTGGAGATTTAGGTTGTTTCTAATTTGAAGCCATTGTTTCTATTACAAACCATCTGTGATGAACATCCTTACACGTACATCCTTGCACACTTGAAAATTATCTGTGTGGGGTAAGTTTTTAAAACGAAGTTTCTTTTTTTTTTTTTTTTGAGGCGGAGTCTCACTCTGTCGCCCCGACTGGAGTGCAGTGGCCAGATCTCAGCTCACTGCAAGCTCCGCCTCCTGGGTTCATGCCATTCTCCTGCCTCAGCCTCCCGAGTAGCTGGGACTACAGGCGCCCGCCACCTCGCCCGGCTAGTTTTTGTATTTTTAGTAGAGAGGGGGTTTCACCGTGTTAGCCAGGATGGTCTCGATCTCCTGACCTCGTGATCCGCCCGTCTCGGCCTCCCAAAGTGCTGGAAAACGAAGTTTCTAAGAGTACATACATTTTACATTTTGCTATATACCGCCAATTTATTATATTTTTTAAATATTTTTTTAATTCACACCTTTGACCAGTTGAGCATGAGACTGACAGATTTTTCATAACCTCATTGATTCCACGTTTTGCCAATCTTTTAAAATCTTTTCTAATCTGATGGGCAATTCACTTCAAATTCTTAATGCATATATTTATTTTATGGACAGAGCATTATTATTTTTCTGTCCAAAAAGTCAAATGCTTTATTATGAAGATACCATTTAATAATCTATTTTTAAAAGTTTCATTGAATATAATTTACATACTACAAAATTAACCTGTTTTAAGAATACAAGTAGATGAATTTTAGTATTGTTACAGAGTTGTCAGTCATCACCACCATCTAACTTTGGAACATTTTCATTACTCCAAAAAGAAACCTTGTGCCCATTTACATCCGCTCCCCATTTCCACTCCCAGCCTCGTTTAACCACAAATCTTTCCATCCCTGCATATCCCAGAGCTAAAACTGCTGGCCATACATAGTGTAGGGTGACCATCCTGGTCTGCCAAGGACTGGAAGATCTCCAGGGTCGTGGGTTCTCCATACCTGGACAGTCCTGGGCAGACTAGGGCAAGTCAGTCATTTGACCATAGTGCTTTTCCTAAGCCAAAACTTTCAGATCTCCTTTTCTCCTGTCGTGGTTCATCTGACCTCTCCCTTACGGGGTGGCCTGATTTGGTAGGTCAGGCAAAGACATTGTACAACGGGACACCCCTAAAAATCAAGGTCTGTAAAACATTCTGAGTTGAATAGAATATAACAACGAAGCTCTCCACAAGGAGCTCCTTCTGACTCTGAAACAATTAGTTGTCTTAAATTATTGGCACACATTGGCATCATGACTATTTGATGTTCCTCACACACAATCCTTCTCCATCCAGCCATAACGTTGAGACCAGAGAGTCAGTACCTCAACTACAACCAGAAATAAGAAGAAGGGAGAGGTATATTGCAATACTGCAAGAGCAATTACTGAGTGCCTGGCATGTGCTACCGACTGCTCTGCATCCTCTTCTTTAATCCTTACCACCCCCTCCAGAGGTTAGTATCATTAATCCCACTCTACAAATGAGGAAACTCAAACCCAGACAAATAAAGTCACTTGCCCAGGGCACACAGCTTGGGTGACAGGCAGGATTCAAACTCAAGTCTCAGCCCAACACCAAAGCCTGGATTCATACTGTTATCTGCATGGTCTCCTGGAAGCAGTGGAGGGACTAAATACATTAATTTAGAATATATAAAGAAATATACTTTCCAAGTTTACATCCCTTTTCCAACAAACACAGAAACACAAAACCACATTGAGGGGAGTTTTCCCCAAAAAATGCCTTCTCTCTAGTGAAATAGTGTTAAGGTGACATGGGGACTGAGGAGGAGGGGTGTTGAAGGATGTTCAAGTAACAGGAAAGCCAATATAATTCAAAGTGAAATTGATTTAAAATTTTGCTAAGATTTTTTATGCTTGCATATTTCACACTTAGAGCATACCTTTAGTCTTATTTACAGTTTTAATTAAATATATACTTCAGTATTTTACATAGTGTATAAAAATATAGTTCTATATAAATATTTCTTAGGGAGATCTGCAAAAGCGTCTTTTATAATTGATATGATGTTTCAAAATACACAGTGTTTCATAATCAGATACATTTCCTGAGCTTAATGGTAGAAGGCAGCTCACATTTATATTTACTAGTTTTTAATTATCTTATTATGTATAGTTGTGATTTACCCAGATTTACCCAGACAGGAGATCTAGGAAGTAGTATATTTGAAGTTACTGGATAATTTTCATTTATATTTGCCTAAAACTTTTCTCCTTCTTAGAATAATTGGAGGAGACAGAGATAAAAACCTCAGCCTTGCTTTTATACCACCAACAGATACCGATCGTTCTATATATCAATCTGCAGCGAAACATTGCTTGGCCATAAAGTTGAAACATGCAGCCAATGTCAGGGCTTGCACATTTAAACCCACAGCACTGAGAATATATACATAAAAGTCTAACATGTCAGACTTAACGTTTCTAGATTTCCCTGGTAACTACTGGCATAAAAGGGTGGTGTGAGGAGAACCATGTGAACATGGCTTACACTTTATCTGTATCTGAAAATGAGAAGGTCTGCCTTTTGGCCATAAACATTTGTGTTTCATAACACTGTATATTGTTGTTTTTCAAACACTTTATAATGTGGGTGGATTTTTACCACTGCCCACAGCTTGCCTGGTTAATTTACTGTTGATTCAGCCTGGCCCTGGTCCATCAACCTGAATAAGGGATTAATTACAAAGTGCAGAAAATTATCCTGCACATGAAAGCAGGGCTTTCTCTTCTGGGTTCCAGGACCAAACCTGTGTTGAGAACTTACAACCCTGTGTTAAGATGCTTACAAGAGATAAGGTGATGGAAAGAAAGAAGGCTCGCCTGGGAGTTTAAGTGTTAAGCTTAGATGTGCTGACCAGCCTCTAAGTATAGATGAGCTTCACCATTGCATGAGGATGGTTGGTGTGTAGTTGACTGTTGCACAGATCCCATCCCAGACAGCAATGAGAATAGCCAATAGAGCTCCTTAGAACAACATAAAGGTGTATTTTATTCATTCTTTTCTCTGTTAAATATTTATCAGGCAAAAGCTCCGCATGCTAAAATGTAAGAATCTAATGATGAATAGTATTAACACTTTCTCAGCTCATGACAACACAAGTCAAATGAAAAAATATATATATTTACAGATGTGACTTATAGATTAGCTGAACTCTTCGAAATGTTTTAAATCATTATCTATTTTCTCCAACTTAACTGAATTAGCCTAGCTATGCTTTCTGATGGATTCCACAAATATTTATTGGGCACCCACTGAGATCAGGGTTCTGGGTAAGCACTAAGGATGAACAATGAACAAAAGAGACCTAATCCTAATCTTTATGGAAGCTACAATATAATGTTGGGCCAAACATCATCTTTAGAAACTGTACTGAGTGTTGTGAAAGAAAAGAAGAGGGCGCTACAGATATGTATAGCAGGAGGCCTCAATCTAGGCTTCAAAGCAGAGGTCAGGAGGTACAAGGAAGGCATCCCAGAGAAAATGATGTTGAGCTGAAAACTGTAAGAAGAAAGGGGGAAGAAAGGAAGGTTCCAGGCAAAGTGAATTGCATGTTCGAAGGCCAGGAAGCGGGAGGAGCCTGGTACATTTAAGCACATGGAAGAGGGCTGCTATAGCTGCTATGCAAAATTCAAAAGGGAATATGGTTTAAGATGAAGCTAAAGAGGCAGAGAAGAATCAGATTCTGCACATTTGGTAAGAAACTTGATCTTCCTCCTTGAAGCACTGGGAAGTCATCCAGGGAATTGAGGCTGGGTACAGTAGACAGAATAATGTCCCCTTCTCACAAAAATGTATGCATCATGATCCCTAGAAACTGTGAATACATTACCTTACATGGCAAGAGATGTTGCAGGTGTGATTAAATTAAGGATCTTGAGATGTGAAGAGTATCCTGGGTTTTCCAGGTAGGTCCAGTATAATCTGGGTCTTAATATGAGAAACAGGAAGTCAGGAGAGTCAAAAGCATCCTTTCCTGAAGGAGTTATATGGGTTTCTTTGTGTCCAAGTTTATAGAGATAGAGATGTAATGATGAAAGAAGAAGTCAGGGGTGAGGGGAAGAAAGATGGAGAGGAGGGAGGGAGAGATGTGGGGTGGCTACACTGCTGGCTTTGAAGATTTGAGGTTGCTACATTTCTTGGCTCTGGCTTGACCATGAACCAAGTAATTCGGGCTACTTGTGAAAGCTGGAAAGGGCAAGAAAATGGACTCTC
The DNA here is from genome assembly GCF_007565055.1 of Rhinopithecus roxellana. NCBI lineage: Eukaryota > Metazoa > Chordata > Mammalia > Primates > Cercopithecidae > Rhinopithecus > Rhinopithecus roxellana. The sequence continues at coordinate 125,590,875 of NC_044561.1, read as the reverse complement.
CTCAATAGGAACGTGTTTACACTGTTGGTGGGAGTGTCCATTAGTTCACCCATTGTGGAAGACTGTGTGGCAATTCCTCTAGGATCTAGAACTAGAAATACCATTTGACCCAGCAATCCCATTACTGGGTATATATCCAAAGGATGATAAATCAGGCTACTATAAAGACACCTGCATGCATATGTTTATTGTATGGATGCATCCATTCTGTTGATGGATATGTGGGTTGCTTATGCTTCCCTTTGGTTTTTTATTGGTGAGTTTATCCCCTATATGTGACTCAGTGGGCTGAGCCCCTTCGTGGTATAAAAAAATTAGAACTTTGCATCCTGACCCATGCCTGAAGTAAAGGAATAATGGATTCTGTCACCCAACACTTATTAAGCACCTCACGTATGTCAGTTGGAGGGCTCTCTTTTAGGCCCTGGGGATGATCATGACGAATAAAACAAATTCCTTGCTGTCAGTGATATTTCATTCTAGTGGGAGAAATTAGGGAATGAACAAACCAAGCAGGAGGAAAATTCATTTACTCAACCCTCTTTTGAATATTTACCAAATGCAGGCACCTACCAGTACTGGGTAGACACAGACCTGAATAGAGGAGGAACAGAGCTCATGCCCATGTTTCACCCGGGAAAGCACAAACACGCAATGATAACAGAATGTGCTGGGGGCTACAATCAATGTCTCAGCTGAAATATTTAGGAAAAGACAATAGAGGAATTTTTTAAAGGCAGAGAAGGCCAGGCATGTTGGCTCATGCCTGTACTCCCAGCATTTTGGGAGGCCGAGGCAGGCAGATCATCTGATGTCAGGAGCTCAAGACCAGCTTGGCCAACGTGGCAAAATCCATCTTTACTAAAAATACAACAACAACAACAACTAGCCGGAAGTGGTGGTAGGTTCCTGTAAACCCAGCTACTCAGGAGGCTGAGGCAGGAGAAGCGTTTCAACCTGGGATGTGGAGGTTGCAGTGAATTGAGATCATGCCACTGCACTCCAACCTGGGTGACAAAGCAAGACTCCAACTCAAAAAGAAAAAAAAAAAAAAACCCTTGAGAGAAGAGGAGCACTTTGAGCCGAACCGTGAAGGGCTTTCATGTCTTCATGGGGTAGGGACAGGAAGGAGAACCCGGTGGTACAAAAGAAAGGATGGAGCTCACATGCTACAGAGCAAACACCTCACCTCTTCGGGTAGGAGAATATGAGCAGTTGCTGCAGCTCGTAGTCTGGATTTGGGTTTCCTTCTGCTTGGCTCTCAGTTTTGCTTTCACTCCATTTCGTCTTTGGTACACAGGGCCTCCTATGCACCACCAGGTCTCCTGCGTGATATGTTTGGGCTTGTAATGTGGTCGTTGATGATCTGGTGTGTGTCCTTTCCCAGTAAGTATCCCTGTGGGCAGTGCTGAAATGAACAGTCTCTGTTGCTTCTTGCTTGGTCTCTGCCTCACAAGGGTCCTTTGTGAACAAGAAGGCAGCAGGCCTGTGTGACTTGGAGAGGAGGTGACCCAAGGTTCCATCCTAATCCAGCCCTAATACCCAAAGAGGCATATGCCTCTGCTTCTCCAGTATTGATCAGGAGACTCACTCTGGAATCAGATGGCCTCACCTGGCTCCCTCTACATGAATCCAGCCCCACCACTGAATTGGGCAAATTAGTTAAGCCTCAGTGCTTTCATAAGCAAAAGGGAGATCAAAATTAATCCTTGGGGGTGTCTGTTCTAAATAAGATCATCATGGGTGAGCACCCCTCACAATGCCCAGCATAGAGTAAACAGTTGAGAAATATTAGCGTTAATTTTCTTTTCACTTTCCATGGCCTTTCAACCCAGCACCAAGAACCTGAAGAGATTACAGGGGCCTGAACATAATGGAAAGGCATTATTCCTTTCTTTTAGAACTCCAAATGCAATAATTATTTACAGGATAATGTTCAGATATTATGGAAGCATTTAATTTTAATTGATCTCTGCACATGAATAAATGAAGTTTAATAACAAAAGTGGTTTGAGTTTAACTTTATGTTTTAATACCTGAGCAAACTCTCAAGTCCTAGGGATTCCAAAAAGTGCTGCATACAAACACAAGCAGAAGTGACAGCACGGACACTTTTTCCCCTGTAGCACTTAACAATTTGCAAAACACATCCTACCTACTACCTGGTTTTTCCAGAAGAGCAGAAAGGGATCCATTGAGGCTGATGCCCCAGATGTCCTCTAAGTCTCTTGCCCCAGATTGGCTCACAATTGCTTTTTTGGAATGTAGGTACTAAAAAGCCATTAACTTGCCAAATAGGAGGACTTCTCCTCTCTTTGAGACACTCAGTGCCTCCTGTTCCCTGCCATGGGCTCATCTTCTATCAACCCTCTGAGTCGAGGCATTGCAGCTGTTAGGCATGCAGTCTCTGGAGTCACACTGCATAGGGCTCAAGTCTGCTTTGGTTTCCTCCAACCATGCAACCCTCTGCAAGTTATCAGCCTCTGTGTGCCTCGGTCTCATCATCTGTAATATGGAATAGTATTTGTATATGTCTTGCTATTATATTCCTTCAGGTTTGACAGGAGGTTTGAATTAGAAAAGACATATAGGGATGGTGCTCAAATGTCACTGCTGACTCTTCCCCCACCTATATTCCATCAGGGGCTAGACCAGGCACCTGAGAACACAGTAGACTCTCAATGGAATATTCAGTGAATCTTATTTTTCTGTTTTACTGAAGAGTCTAAGGAGGTGTCTGAAGCAGTAGTTTCATATATTCTCTAAGAATGTCTCAAGGGGCAACAATGGGGAAATAAATGAATTCTTAGAAGTTCTTATTTGAAAAAGACACATACATGTTTAGAGCAGCACAATTCACAATTGTAAAGATATGGAACCAATCTAAATGCCCATTGACCGATATAAGTGGATAAAGAAAATTGGGTAAATATACACCCTGGAATGGTACTCAGACATAAAAAGGGATGAAATAATGTCTTTTGCAGCAACTTGAATGGAACTGGAGGTCATTATTCTAAGTGAAGCAACTCAGGAATGGAAAACCAAATACCACGTGTTCTCACCTATAAAGTGGGAGCTGAGCTATGAGGATGCAAAAATATACAGAATGATATATTGGACTTTGGGTATTTGGAGAGGAAGGCTGGGAGGGGGATGAAGGATAAAAGATTACATATTGGATACAGTGTACACTGCTCAGATGATGGATATCCTAAAACCTCAGAATCCACCACTGGAGAATTCATCCATGTAACCAAAAACCATTTGTATTCCCAAAACTACTGAAATTTTAAAAATAACAATAGAAAAGAAATAAATTCTTAGGAAAAAAGGCAAAACAAGCTAGAATTCATCTGTACTTCATTTTTTAAAATGGTCAGGTTCAAAGCTGCTATGCAATACTGGGGCAACACTAAGTATCATTGAAATTATTTGTCTTTTTTTATTTTTAGTCAACCTGAAGTGAACAATATTTTAACACAAAGCACATTAATTTATGCAGCAACTCGTATATAATGAGCAGGTTCAATAACAGATAATTATATGGAAAGTACTTAAATGCTAACTATGTACTTTTAAAATGCTGCAGAAGTAGGTTCATAATTAAATTATAATTACAAGTAAAAATGGCGACAATGATCATTCCCTGAGAAATCCGCACATTTTTATTTCCAGGGTTGTGTGCAGCTTCTCTAACAATTTGATTCATTACTTTGTTGGTAGCTCCACTCTGATCTGACTCGTTTTGCATGATGGATTTTAAATTTAAAATTAACTAAAATTATCTTTCAGATTACTAATTACCATATGCAATGATTTCAATAGAATACCCAGGTTGCCATTAAAAAATAGTTTGTGAGCATGTAAGTTTGAAACTGTGGAAGATTTATAGTGGAGAGAAAAGGGAACATTGGCTGATTATCTAATAGAAACTAAACAATTGGCAGAAATTGAGAAAGCTTTAAAACAAGTTATGAACTACTTGTGGAGAGGGATACACATAACTATTAATGTGGCAAAGTCAGAAGACTTCAAAACTTGATATCATTTATAACTTATCCAGTTGCAAGTGAAAGAAGCACATCTGGCCGGGTGCAGTGGCTCACGCCTGTAATCCCAGCACTTTGGGAGGCCGAGACGGGCGGATCACGAGGTCAGGAGATTGAGACCATCCTGGCTAACACGGTGAAACCCCGTCTCTACTAAAAATACAAAAAATTAGCCGGGTGCGGTGGCGGGCGCCTGTAGTCCCAGCAGCTCTGGAGGCTGAGGAAGGAGAATGGCGTGAACCCAGGAAGTGGAGCTTGCAGTGAGCCGAGATCGTGCCACTGCACTCCAGCCTGGGCGGCAGAGCGAGACTTCGTCTCAAAAAAAAAAAAAAAAAGAAAGAAAGAAAGAAAGAAGCACATCTGAATTGTCGAAGAAAAAGAGAAAGATTTATTGGTTCATAAATCCAATAAAAAGTTCAAGAGTAACTAATTTCAGGTCTAGCAGGATCCAGAGTCTGAAATAATGTCACTATGGTTTAACTTCTTGCTAACTTCAATACCCAATTCTGGTTTTCTCAATGGTCATTTTTCTCAGATAGGGACTCCCCATATGGTGGAAAGAAATACCTTTCAGATGCACCAGATTTACAACTTCAAAGCTGAGGAAGCCCAGTGGAAGAGGAGTGGATTTTTTTTTTTTTTTTTTTTCTAAGAGCTTCAGGAAAAGTCTCAGGTCTGAATCTCATTGGTTCAAAGACAGTCAAGTTGCCTTATCTGAACCAATCTCTGTGGTAACCAGGGTAGTGCTGTGCTCTGATTGGCCAAGAGTTACAAGCCCTTACTTGGAGCTAGAGTTATCATACACTAATTTATAGGGGCTGAGATTCCAAAGGGAAACTGAGTTGGTGCTTCCAGAAGAAATATAAAGAGATGCCTGGATGCCAAAAGCTCTCTGGGTGAACAGTGAGCCTAACCAGACTTTGTCCTCATTCTCTCCTTTTCTTAATCTTAATTAAATAAGGGTTTCCTTCTCTGCTCAGCTTTTTCCTTACTCCAAAATGAGTCCTTTTGCCATTTGGTCAAATCAGTGCATTTAAACTAACATATGCTTTATATGGGCCAGAGAAAAATTTTTAATGCATATCTGAATCTCTCTGCCACCACCATTCACCCTAACTTCTTGCTATGGTAATATTCACATTACACAAAGTAGAGGAAATTATGTATTGAACCTCCATAAATCTATCACCCAGCTTCAAACATTATAACCATGTGCCAAATGTATTTTATCTATACCCTCCATCCTCCACACTTTTTATGGTCAGAGAACTTTAAAGCAAATCTCCAATGTTATGTTTCAATATTTCATATGAATATCTAATAAGGACTTTATAAAAGCCTAACCACCATGTCATTTTCATACCTATCACTGTTAATAATGTCTTAATATCACCATGAGTACATGTCTATATTTCCCCTTGATTGACTCGAAGATGTCTTTCTACAGCAGGTTTGTTTGAATAATAAAGTCTCCACACTGCATTGTCATGATGCTTAAGGCTCTTTTATTCTATATCAGTTTTCCCCTATACTTTCTGTTATTTTCAGGTCATTGCTTTATGAGACAACCAGACTATGTCATTTGTCCTGAAGAATGTCCCCCATTCTGGATTTAGCTGGTTGCTCCCTTGTGGTGACATTTATCCTGTTCTTCTGTCCCTCTTATTTCCTGAAGCCTGGTAATTTGATCTAGGGTCTTGATTAGATTCAAGGTCAGTTAATTTTTTGTTTGCAACTGATTCCATGTAAATGCCTTCCTAATGTGCTCTTACAGTTAACACAAACCCCTCCCACCTCATGGTCTGCTTCACTCTCACTAGTCTTTCATTTCATTGTCTCTCTTCTCTCTCTCCTGATACCTCTGGCATGCTTTGATTACTTCTCTCTCACCAAGCTCCTGAACAACTAGAATACTTCTTTCTTCTAAGAATGGTCATCCCTTCTCTTCTGGCCCAGCTAGCTAACACCTTGTTAGGGAAACCATCTCCAGCTCCTACTGACCAGGTTCAGTCTTCCCACCAAATGCTCCTAGCATCACCCCATTCTCCTTTGCAGTCTTATCACTATTGCAATTTTCCATTTATTTTGTGTGATTTTTAAAATAGTATTTGTCCTCCTCTGGACACTATATGCTTCATGAAAAAAAAAGGACAGTGTTTGACACATGTTTGTTGAAAGTACAAATTTGTTTTTAAAAAGTATACACAAAATATGTATACACCATCCCCAGGTCAGTCTCTTTCCTTAGGCCTTACAAATATGTTATTTTATTGATAGTAAAAGCTACCAGTTATTTTTTACTAGTTTTATGCCATGTATCCTGATAGTTTATTTTGCACCCTATTTGTAAGCATTACAATTACACCACCAAGTGGATGTTAATGTCCCATTTTACAGATAAGGCAATGAAAACTTAGAGAGGTTAAGTAATTCACCCAACACACCAAGCCAGACCTTTGCTGAGCCATGATTATCCTTTATCCTTTTAATCATCCTACAAGATAGTGTCAGAGGTGTTTGAACCAGAACAACTCCATCTTGAATAGGGGCTGGGTAAAATGAGACTGCGACCTACGGGGCTGCATTCCCAGAGAGTAAAGCGTTCTAAGTCACAGGATGAAATACAAGATCAGTACAAGATACAGGTCATAAAGACCTTGGTAATAAAACAGTTTGCAGTAAAGAAGCTGGCTAAAATTCACCAAAACCCAGATGGTGACAGGAGCGTCCTCTGGTCGTCTGTGCTGCTACACTCCCACCAGTGCTATGACAGTTTACAAATGCCATGGCAACGTCAGGAACTTACCCTATATGGTCAGAAAAGGGGAGGCATGAATAATCCACCCTGTGTTTAGCATATCATCAAGAAATAACCATAAAAATGGGCAACCAGCAGCCCTCGGGACTCCTCTATGAATAGTCATTATTTCATTCCTTTACTTTCCCTGTAAATTTGCATTCACTTTACTCTATGGACTCTCCCTGAATTTTTTCTTGTGCGAGATCCAAGAACCCTCTCTTGGGGTCTGGATTGGGACCTCTTTCTGGTAAAAATAGTGTTTTTGTTCTCATTTTAGACATACAGTGGCCAGTCATCCCACTTTGCTGTGACTGAGGTGATTCCAGAACATGGCACTTCAGTGCTCCAACCAGGAAAGACCTGGGCAAACTGAGACAAGTTGGTCACTCTATTCACAGATGAGACTCAAGGATACTCACTCATTACTTGAGTAATTAGTGAGTAATTAGGGTGCTATCCCACATATTTCAATTCCTAAAGCCCACAGTTTCTACTATGTCACACCATGATGGCTAAGTGTTAGCTTGTAATTATAAAAATGGGTACTCCAAAGCTTAACCTCCGGGTCACCATCCTAATTAGACATTTAGTCTTTTGTTTCAAAGAGAAGAACTACAACTAGAAAAATTTCCCAATTTTTCACTTTGGAATCAAAAGGACTTCAACTTTTTCTGGTCAAGTAGACTATACTCTTTTGTGTGATTCTGAACCCCTCTTCTTCATGGCCAATGGCACGACATTCTGTTGTGTTCTCAAAAGATACCAAATACTAAAAATATAGATTTTTCACCATAAATTATCAAGCTCAAATCTAATTAATCAAAAGCATGGTACCCAGTCACATTTAACTGTTTCCTCTGCATCTTGATATGATATAAAATGACTCTGGAGCAAATTCACTTGTGATAATTAACTAATCTGTTTATTTGGTTTCAGTTTTATCGCAACTATAATGCACCCACTACATGCCTTAGCCCAAATAGCAACAGCAGTATTAATGAGAGGATAATTCCTGCAATTTGGGGAAGATTGTGCAAACAAGCTGGAATGTCTGCTAAATCTCTACTAATGTTCAAACACACTTCATCAGACTTATCAAAACAGCAAATCAAGCTACCACTTAAAAAAATAGTTCAGATGAAACAGCTGTACTCATTGGAATATTCATTCACTTTGAAGAAGAACACTCAGTGAAATGGCTTTTAATCCTTCTAGGACACTCGAACCTCAGGGGTTCTGGGCAAGTGATGTCTTTATTATGCTTCTATGAGATCACTGAGCTTCCCAGTTGAATTTGAAATGCATTTACTGCAAGAGGCCTATCTAAAGATCAAAAGCCAGGTAATGTCCTTGACCAAGAACCATTAGCAAAGTTGGTTCTTCCTTACCTCTTTTAGCAAGGAGAATCATTGTTTTGCATTAAGGAATATGTTCAGTCTTTATTAAAATCATTTGGGCACCTCAGGGAAGAAAATTCTATGTGCTTAGAATCTCACAAAAATGAATGACCTGAGCAGGTAGAGTTCATGACAAGAGATCAGACCCAAACAACATTTTCATGAGCAGATACATTAAGCAAGCTTGTAAAGAATAATTATGGTGATATAACAAAACTCATGTCTATTTATTAAACATTTAAATTAATAACATAGAAAAAATAAAGATTATTATCAATCTCAAATGTAATTAAGGCGGGAGTTTACTTGCATGTTCTTATTCAATCTTCAAATCAAAGGTGATCAGCACTATCATAATCCCCATTTAACAAACTAGACCAAGGGTCAGCAAACCATAGCCCATGATCCAAATCCAGCCTACTCTTTTAAAAATATATATATAAAGCTTTATTGTAACACAGCCATGCCCATTCACTTACGTATTGTCTGTGACTGTTTTCCCAGTGCAATGCCAGAGTTAAGTGGTTGAGCTACAGACTGTCTGACCTAAAATATTTATTACCTGGCCTTTTATAGAAGTTTGCCAACCCCTAGACTAGACATGAGGCTCAAAAAAGAAAACATAAATGTCTAATTACAAATTAGTTTCAGTTCCACAAAGGGAATAAAAAGAGACACTATATGAATTTATTAAGACAGCAGTAATACTATTTGCTTAATATAGAGTTCTGTGTTTTTGATGCAGGATTGCTTGTTTTGTAGCTTAGCTAGGTCCTGGTTCTTGTCTCATACTCAGGAGGAATTAGGCATGTAGACACTTGGAAAGTGAGTCAGGAAGGAAGTTTTATTGAGTGGTGAAACAGCTGTCATTAGGGAGGAGCCTCAAGGGTGGTCCCACTACCCCAAAGCAGGAGACTTCCCAGTGTGGCTGAGCCCGGGGCTTTCTATGGGCTCAGAATAGGGAATGTGTGCTAATTGGTTTGTGAGTATGCAAAAAAGCTTAGAGTGAAGACATCACTCAAAGGTGGGCACAATAGTGTAGCAAACCAATTAGGAAAGGGTAGGTATATGTAAAATAGGTGAAGGATGGGGATCAATCAGAGGAAAGCACACCAAATGGAAAGCGGGGTTTTCAATTCAGTGTGAGGATTTACCCAGCAATGTTTTGGGCTTGAGGGTCAGATTCCACCAGGAATCTGCCCTTATCTGCCTAGGCATTTGTCTGCCTTCTGCCTCTAACATTTTTTTAAAGCCAGTGAGAGCATCCCCCAGAAAAGAGACTCTAGGCTTTAAAGGAAGTTTCTTCTACTTTTCTCTCCCCATTGCATTAAGGAAACTTCATCCACACAAATTTATCTGAACCCTCAGCATCCTTCCTAACTTCTTGCCTTGCCTTGCTTTCTCATCAAACTCTGGGGCTATGATTTGGTGATTTGCTTTCAGACTCTTATTTCCTCACTTGACTTTTCCAATTTGGCAAATTTTCTGCCATTGACTCAGTATCATATCTCAGCAGGACCCTGACTCCAGTTTCAGTCTATGCCTAGGTTTGTGGCCAGCAGCCTAAAAACATTCTTATTCCTAACCTCAACCTGCCCTTGGCTTCTCTCTCACTTTCTTGGTGCTGACAGCTCAGATGGTCACCACCACATCATGAGGGTCAACATCAAACATCAATGACACAGATGCATTTTAAGGTGTATTTTTTTAGAAGGCAGTTTAAATTTTACAAGTAATGCACGAGTTTCTTCTATTTGTAAAGTTCAAATATTGCAGATGAGGCTAAATCCCTTAAGCCAGCATTTCCTGACCATCCCACAATAAGAAGTCAGCACAAACACCCAATAGAATGACAAAAGAAATTAAAGTTTGAAATACAAAGTGTTGGTGAAACCATGGGCCTGCAGTTTCTCTCACAGACTCCTAATAAAACTGGGGGGCATTTTGACAATGTCGGTTAAAATTTACAAAATCTATGTCCCAGCAAAACTACTACATGATATTTACCCTACAGTAATACTCAAAGATCAGGACAAAAAAGACTCATAGATGCATAGTGTGCAGTGGTTGTGATAGTAAAAATAAACAACTTTTATATAATTTTAAAATGTGGCAGGATTCATGGCATTCACAACATGTAACTACAAACGTACAAGCCATGTCACTGTAGATTCTTATTTGCAAGGTTATTCCTTTTCTTCATTCTTTTCACCAAATCATTTATATTTAATAGTAAGGTGAACACATTAAGTGAGCTAGGAGGGAATTTTAGGGGAGTTCTTTCCTCTTCCCTTTGTCCCAAATAGCAATGAGCAGATAGGAAATAGAAACTGAGATTCTAAGAGAGTAAGGTTTTTTAGAAAAGAAATAGGAGATATTAGTAGATCTGAAATCAAGGAGACAACCCTTGGTGACGTTGCAGTGAGACAACCTAAGGCAGAATGCACAGAACCACTGTGGTACGTCATAGAAAATCAGTAAAAATTCACCATGTCTGGATCAAATTCTGTTTTTTCTACCATCCATATTGTATTCTTGCTCTGATTATACAAACTCCATGCAAATATTATCTTCATAATTAGCTTTAAGACTTACCTTTATTGCTAGCTTTGGCTATAAAGGACAGGACCTAAATGAGATCCACAGCCATATAAAAGCTGTGTGATCACACACTATCTAATTTTGGGGGAGTTCCCTGGTAATATGGTTTGGCTCTGTGTCCCCACCCAAATCTCATCTCGAATTGTAATCCCCATGTGTTGAGGCAGGGAAGTGATTGGATTATGGGGGTTGTTCCCCCATGCTGCTCTCATGACAGTGAGTGAGTTTGATGAGATCTGGTGGTTTGATAAGTGTCTAACTTTTCCCCCTTCACTTTCTCTTACCTGCCACCATGTAATATGTGCCTCTTCCCCTTTTGCCATGATTTTAAGTTTCCTGAGGCCTCCCCAGCCCTGTGGAAGTGTGAGTCAATTAAACCTCTTTCCTTTACCCCTTTCTCAGGTAGTATTTTTTATAGCAGTGTGGAAATGGACTAATATAACTGGTGAACTTTTGATTCCAACTTTTCTACATGTTAATCTCTTGGTAACACCCTCACAGACACACCCAGGAACACTACTTTGCATTCTTCAATCCAATCAAGTTGATACTCAGTATTAACCATCACATGGCCATTGGCTTCTATGACCATTTTCTATAAAGTGGAATCATATCATTTATGTGAATCTAAGTTACAGCTAATCTGAGAATTTAACAGCCACATACCATCTGCCACCCCAGTACTTACCAAAATCTCATTATTTCTTTTGTACACACATACACACACACACATACACACCCCGACATAAAAGTTATGGAGGCCTCGCACTTAAAACAATGAAAATAAATCCTGAAAGCAGGAGGAATACTTCAGAATTCCTTATTTATCTCCTCCTGTATCATAAAAGACTGCATGAAAACCTTGAACGCTCTTCTTGAAACAATTCAGGGGATTTTCAAGGCTAATTCTGATGCCTCAGGATTTTTGCCATGTGTGCTTACTGGCTTCAGAACCCAGCCCTGTGTAAGGAGAAACCCATCTTACCTGTCCTGAGAATGTGCTCCCCTGCTCCCTGAATCAGTTGCTCATGAGACTGTAAAGCCAGTGATAGCTGATCTCTAGCAGCTACCACAGTGCCTGATGCTCAATAAGAACTTACTAAATGAAGGAATTAATGCAATAGGAATCAAAATGAATGCTTTGGTTTAGGAGCTAACATGCAAAGACATAATAGATCAACCTAATGCCCATAGGTGAGTCAATAGCTGAATAAACTAAGACACGTTCATAGTTTAGAATGCTAGGTGGCTATTTAAGGAAACAGCAGGCATATAATAGGTCTATATAATAATAGGCATGGAGAAATAATAACTCAGAAGTACAGAGGTATTATTACTGAGTGAAAAAATTTCAGGACAACATTAAATAGCATGATGCCATGTATATAAACAAAAACTTTTTAATCTACATAATTTCTATGGGTATGCATATCCACACAGCTGATATCTAGAATTATATAATTAATAGAAGTTACCTTTAAGGAGTGGAAGAGTGGGTCAAAGGAGGTAGTAGCCTTATGTGTCATGTTTTATTTGTTATATGGGGAATTTATATCTTCCTTATGCAATTAAAATAATTTTTTAAAGGGCATTGAGGAGGTGATGATCACATAGGCCTATCTTGTTCAGTTTCATTATCAGGAACCCTCCCATCAATAAACAAAGGCAGAGCTACCCCATAAAAAGCCCCTGTCTCTACTCAGCCTTGTAGGACTCTCACCAAGCTCTTCCTCCTGGTCGCTCATTCTTGTCAAGCCACTTGCTCCATTCTGACATCTCTCATTCCAATCGCACTGGCTCATGCTAGCTTTCATCTATCTCTCTGCCCACCCTGTGCCCACTCCCAGGATGCCAGAACCCAGCCCTTGTATAGCTCCTGGATGCCCCTAATCCAAGGACACTATGATTCTAACAAGATGATGAACAATGGTGAGATCAAAATGTGAGTGATTGGTGATTTGCTAAAATATAAAAAGCCCCGAATTTACTAACCAATTTTTAGGTACTCAAAGGCAAAACTCAGTCTGATGAAAGCAGCCAAATCTGTGAGTTTACAAATAAAATCATCATCATCATCCTCATCCTAACCATCAGTCTTTGAGACATTACTACAGTTGATTCTCATCATTCATGGTAGTTATGTTTCATAAAGTTGCTATAAACACTGAATTAACAAATAATGAACCATTGTTCCCAGAGGAAATAGAAGGCTAGACTCCTAAGTGCCTCTAGTCACAATATATTCATCAGCCAATTAATATATAACCCTGTTATATCATATGTGTTTCTGTTTAATACATATGATTGATTCACTATCATCAAACTCACAGCCAACAGCACTATAACTCATGCCTGAACAAAGCTTATCTAATGTATGTATGTTCTTTATAAGGCACATCATAGCCTTCTTGTCTTTAGAAGCACTGTAGAGCACTTCAGGGCTATACTTGCGGATATTTTAATCAAAATCACCAACAAAAAACACAAACATGCCAAAAATGGCACTAAATAGACTGGAAACGAACAGTTTACACAATGAGTGCTGAAACAAGAAAACAGAACATTGCCTTGTTTAACCTCAGCTGAGAATGTGTATGTCGGTCAGGCACGATAACTCATGCCTGTAATCCCAGTACTTTGGGAGACCAAGGCGGGTGGATCACTTGAGGTCAAGAGTTCAAGACCAGCCTGGCCAACATGGTGAAACCCCATCTCTATTCAAAATACAAAAGAATTAGCTGGGCATGGTGGCTTGCACCTGTAATTCCAGCTACTTGGGAGGCTAAGGCAGGAGAACTGCTTGAACTGGGGAGGTGGAGGTTGCAGTGAGCCAAGATCGTGCCACTGCACTCTAGCCTGGGCAACAGAGCAAAATTCTTTCAAAAAAAAAAAAAAGAGAGAACTTAGAGAATGTACATGTGCATGCGAGGCAACTCAACTTTCATTGCTCTCCTAATGTCTGTGAATAATCTTGAAAGTGTTGCTGGTATGGACTTTGGGGTTACCCACAAGTGTTAGCATGTAGGCAAATTTTCAAATACAGAATCTGCAAATAATGAGGGTGCACTGTGTACACTCAACACCTGAAATATTTTTGACTCTTTTTTTTAGTTGTGTATCAACCTTTTGGAGTAGACACTATTATTATTCCAGTTTCACAAAAGAAGGTAAAAGCTTGAAGAGATTACGTGGTTTGACAAATATCATAGAGCTGGGAAATCTTGGATCTGGAGTCACACCTGGGCCTGTGTGATTCTGGAGTCAGAGCCTTGAACTCCTGGTTTGTCACCTATCCAGATGTCTGTAGTCTAAATGTAGGTACCCCAGCCTTCATATTACAGTATGACCGCATACTCAGAATCAAATGAAACCACCGTATTGACCATCAGCAGAGTGCAGCCTCTTTTTCATCAAACCATCCTTTGACCTTGAAAACCTGCCAATCTTAGTGGAGTGGGAACAACTCTTATTGCATGGGACCAAACACTCTAGGTCACAACATTTTTCCTAAATAGAAGTTAAAACTCAATCAAATCTTATGACTTCACCTGACTCCACACCTGGGATATACTTCATACCCTGAAGGTCTCTTGAAGCAGAATGACAAAGGAATCTCATTAAATGTATGCACTATGGCCTGATACCATGTTCTCATCATAACCCCATAGGTGCCCTCTGATGTCTTGAGACTCTAAGTGGTTTTTAGCATGAAGGATTTTTCAAATAACAGACAATTTGTGAAGGAAAGACGCAGGTCACATTTGCTAAGATTTTTCTGAAAGGAAAAGTTAATACTGGCCCCATTTATATTCTCAATCCCTCCTAAACTTGTCATTCATACTTTTGATCCTTGTTGCCAAGATCATATGTCTTGGTCTACCTTGAATATTTTCTATCCTTTTTCAATATTAACCACCCATATATGGTTCATATAAAGATAAGCAACTTTTTTTTACAAATAGGCATAGAGAACCCACTATGTGCAAGGTACTAAGTATGTTGTTGTGAAGAGCTCATGTTAAAAAAAACAAAAACAAAAACAAAACACCCTATGATTATTCTCAAGCAAAAAAAGATCACTTGAAACAGACGTGTGTTGGCACAGGTCTTGGTGACAAGCTCTCAAAGAGTGATGGATGCCATGTTTGCAAGGGAGGGGGGCATTTTTGTTGGGGCCATCTCTTTAAAGTAAGTATCTGGGCTCAGAAGACAAGCATGGGTTACAATCCCAGCTCAGCCACTCACTATGTCTTGTGTGATCTTATATGAAACATCCATCTTCTCCGTCAGCTTTCTTCTTGACTATGTAGTAGGAGACAAGAAACTCTATTTCACTGCATTGTTTTGAGGTAAATAAGCTAAGTACAGAAAATGGTATTATCATCATCACACATGAAAACAGGTTGTTATATTAAAACAGGGATAGGCTCCCATATATAAACAATGATAGGGTATACACTTCTAGGAATAAAAGTGCCAAAGTCTACTGAGTCATTTCCTAGGTATTTTCATGCATTATGCCACTTAATCTTTACAACAGCCCTCTGAGGCCATTTCCATTCGCCTTCACATGTTATAAATAGGGAAACTGAGTCACGGGGAGGTTAACTGACATGTTCAAGGTCACAGATTCAGTCACTGACAAAGCAGGATTTGAAATCCATATACCGTGTGCAAAGGATATGAACAGACACTTCTCAAAAGAAGACATTTATGCAGCCAACAGACACATGAAAAAATGCTCATCATCACTGCCATCAGAGAAATGCAAATCAAAACCACAATGAGATACCATCTCACACCAGTTAGAATGGCAATCATTAAAAAGTCAGGAAACAACAGGTGCTGGAGAAGATGTGGAGAAATAGGAACACTTTTATGCTGTTGGTGGGACTGTAAACTAGTTCAACCATTGTGGAAGACAGTGTGGTGATTCCTCAAGGATCTAGAACTAGAAATATCATTTGACCCAGCTATCCCATTACTGGGGATATACCCAAAGGATTATAAATCATGCTGCTATAAAGACACATGCACACGTATGTTTATTGCGGCACTCTTCACAATAGCAAAGACTTGGAATCAACCCAAATGTCCATCAGTGACAGACTGGATTAAGAAAACGTGGCACATATACACCATGGAATACTACACAGCCATAAAAAAGGATGAGTTCATGTCCTTTGTAGGGACATGGATGCAGCTGGAAACCATCATTCTCAACAAACTATCACAAGAACAGAAAACCAAACACTGCATGTTCTCACTCATTGGTGGGAATTGAACAATGAGATCACTTGGACACAGGAAGAGGACCATCACACAGTGGGGCCTGTTGTGGGGTGGGGGGAGGGGGGAGGGATTAGGAGATATACCTAATGTAAATGACGAGTTAATGGGTGCGGCACACCAACATGGCACATGTGTACATATGTAACAAACCTGCACGTTGTGCACATGTACCCTAGAACAAAAAGTATAATAAAAATAAATAAATAAATAAAAGTAGAAAATAAAATAAAATAAAATAAAATCCATATACCTTCACTTTAGAGCCTTAGCTTTTACCCGTCACCTGTTTACATCCTCCCAGCCCTAGGAAGAAGCATAAGCTAAGGCAAAAACAAACAAATCCTGGAAGGGTGCTCAGGGCAGCAGCTGGATGCTCAAAGACAGCAAGTGGACCAGACAGAGGAGGTGATTTGAAAGCTACATTGAGGAAGAATAAAAAAATTAAACGAAGGTATTCAAGTATTGTTTATTGGCAAGGTAGAGCCACTGAGGGCTTATGAGTCAGGTGGTGCTGTAAGTTCTGTGCTTCAAGAAGATTAATCTGGTACAATGGATCAGAGAGGAGAAAAAGAAAGACCATTTTGAAGTTCTCTATTAAAATAGCTCAAGCATGACATGATAAGGGCTTAAACTTGGCTAGTAGAAAAAAAGAAAGTATGAGTTTGAAATTGCTTAAAAAGAACACCTCTCTTCCCCATTTTGTCAGTTCAGTCTTTAGATTATAAGTCTGTATTTTTCCTGCAACAGTAAGCAACACTTTTCTTTTTCCTCTTTCAGAATGTGTTCCATTTTAAATCCTATCCACTGTATTTAAACTTTGTTGTGTTTAGCATTAAGCTGCAGTGTGGTCGTATATTATGATGCCTGGAAAAATCCTCTCAACAGCTCCAGAGCAGAAGTCAGTTAGTGATTCAGAGCAGGGAGCATTAAGGTTAATTACCTAATAATTTACTACAGTGAATGCATCTGTAGACATTTTGATTTTCACTAATTGTGGAACTGAACAAAGTAAACAACACTTTGTTCATATTCCAGCTGTGAGGAATATGTCAAGGGAATCTTCCCTGTGATTTATAAGCCCATTGCTGTACCCTTCAGCACAAGGCCACTTGATGGGAAGTTGGAAAGACCAATGGTTTTGTGGACTCCATGGATTGGTTTAGTAAAGATTTCCCTTAATAAGACTGCAAGCCGACCTGCCTTTGCTGCTTCGCTGAGTGTGCCATTCAGAGAAACTAGGCAGGAGCAATGCTAATGCAATTTGCTGAGTCCTGGAGTTCTTGTTGTAGACATGCATCATCGTCTGCGCTTGGGGGAAGTCGGGGAACAGGGGTAGGATGGGAATGCTAGAACAGTGTCAGAGTTAAGGTAAAATCATTATGTACAGTCAAATCCAGACTCAAAGGCCAGTTCCTCCAATTACTAGCTTGGTAGCCTCAAGCAAGCAAGGTGACCACTTAAAGTATACACTTCTTCATCTAACCAGGAACAATGGTACTGCTTTGTGGAATTATCATGAGAACTAAACCTGATACTAATTTATACGGGGCATCTGAGACTTTGGCCCACCCAAATGTCACTACCACTTCCCTTGATTTTCCTCTACAAATTGCCTTTTCTGCTCTCAGACCAAGTGACTGGGATCAGAACTAACCCTCCATCCTGTGTGTCAAAGATGGGCATTTAACCTGGACTTGGCTAATCAAAGCAACTCATCCTCTGGCCACAGTGATCAGTTCCAGGATGGATATATTACCCAAGGAGGCCAATCAGGCTAAATAAGGCCCAACTCAAGTTATTTTCTGCTACCTTCTGGAAAGAGAAGGATGCTCAGTTTTAAAAACTAGAAGATTAGGATGCCAGCTCAGAACAGCTCTATCACCCCCAAAGAGGAGGACCTGATTAAGAAGCCAAGCAGAGGAATACAGACCAAAACCCTGAAGAGAGCACTATTGGGTCCTTAGGATATTGTTTGAGCTCCTGAATGCAGCCATGCCCAAAGGCAGAGATACCAAAACTCTTTGTTTTATGAGCCAATTCATTACCTATTGTGCTTGCGATAGTTTATGTCTGGCTTCTGGAACTTCCAGCTAAGACTCCTAGTACTTTAAAGCTTCAGTATAGTTTGCAATGCACAGAAGGCACTTAATAAACACTCTTTGTTATTATTGTTGTTGTTATTAAAGACTCCAGGCTGGGTGTGGTGGCTCACGCCTGTAATCCCAGCACTTTGGGAGGCCGAGGTGGGTGGATCACCGGAGGTCAAGGGTTAGAAACCATCCTGGCCAATATGGCAAAAACCAGTCTCTACTAAAAATACAAAATCAGCCGGGCATAATGGCGCATGCCTGTAATCCCAGCCACTTGGGAGGGTGAGGTAGGAGAATCACTTGAACCTGAGAGGCAGTTTGTAGTGAGCCAAAATCTTGCCATTGTGCTCCAGCCTGGGCAACAAGAGCAAAACTCCGTCTCAATCAATCAATACATACATACATACATACATACATATATACATACATACTCCAATACTCATCCCTATTCTCAAGCCACATTTATTTTCCAAGTAATACTAGTTTCTTATGTGGTTCCAAATAAAGCAAATGTTCTAGGTTTAGATCATCTCTTTAAAACTATTAAAAAGGCCTAGAGATGTTTAAAACACTAACAATTCTGAGAGGAGGAGGAGGAGAAATAGAAACAAATGACTGTGGCCTTTTGATCAGATGCCTGCGAATCTGGACGGCATTCTGTCAAGGTTGTATGCTTAACCATCGCTGCCACAGAGTTCTGTTTCCACAAGTATACAGACTTTGTTCATTCATCCTATTCTGTACAGTATGAAGTTTTGCATATTTGCCTTTCAAAGCTCATCATTGGATGCCTACAGTAACTTGAGAGTTATGTGCCTTTTGACCAAGGTACTATTCAGAGTCCACTTTTCAGATGAGGAAGCTGAAGATGTAAGAGATTATGTGACATGATAGTCTCAAGACCCTTGGGGAAGAAAGAGCAGGAATCTGAAACCAAAATCTAAGGAGTATGACTTCCAAGTGCTGCCTTCTCCATAACTATAGAAGGTGATCACAGGAACACATATGGGGGCAACATACTAGAGTGAGTTGGTGCTGGCCACCTGGCCACAGGCACTGCCCAACGATATGCTCCCTATTTCCCCTCGAGACAACTATGCAGCCTTCTGAACCTTCTGATCTCCATGTCTAAAACCAGCATGATCACACTCCCTGCCTCACAAGAGACTGAAGCGAACCACCAAGCCAAGGGGTTCACCTTGCCCACTGCCTAGACAGAGCCAATTCATCAAGACAGGGGAACTGCAATACAGAAAGAGTAATTCCCACAGACCCGACTGTGTGGGAGGCTGGAGTTTTATCATCACTCAAATCGGTTTCCCCGAGCATTCGGGGAGCAGGGTTTGTAAGGATAACTTAGTGGATGGGGGGAAGCCAGTCAGCCAGGAGGGCTGATTGGTCAGGGATGAAATCATAGGGAGACGAAGCTGTCTTCATGCACTGAGTCAGTTCCTGGGTGGGGGCCACAAGATCAGATGAGTGATCTGGGTGGTGCCAGCTGATCCATCAAGTGCAGGGTCTGCAAATATCTCAAGCACTAATCTTAGGAGCAGTTTAGGGAGGGTCAGAATCTTGTAGCCTCCAGCTGCATGACTCCTAAACCATAATTTCTAATCTTGTGACTAATGTTAGTCCTACAAAGGCAATCTAGTCCCCAGGCAAGAAGGTGGTCTGCTTTGGGAAAGGGCTGTTACGGTCTTTGTTTAAATCATACACTGTAAACTAAGTTTCTCCCAAAGTCGGTTCAGCCTACCCCCAGGAATGAACGAGGACAGCTTGGAGGTTAGAAGCAAGATGGAACCAGTTAAGTCAGATGTCTTTCGCTGTCTCAGTCATCATTTTGCAAAGGCGGTTTCAGAAGGATTAACTAGGATGATGGATTCAAGCACATCTAACACTAAATCCAAAACAAAGGAAGAGTCTGACAAAGGCTGAAGATTGCATCCTAAGTGAATTAATGCCGGAATGGAAAACCAAGTACTACATGTCCTCACTTAACGTGGGAGCTAAACATTGGGCACAAATGGACATAAACACAGGAACAATAGATGCTATGGACTACTAGATGGGGGGAGGGAGGGAGGGAGGGAGGGAGGTGGATGTGGGTTGAAAAACTACTTGTTAGGTACAATGCTCAATACCTGGGTGCAATATACCCATGTAACAAACCTGCCCCTATATCCTCCGTATCTAAAATAAAAGTTGGAAAAAAACAAAGAAGATTGAATCTGTGGGCACAAATCGAACTCTTCTGAGATAAAGTATTGATTGGAAAGTTCTTTTGGGAAGCCCACATGGAGTGCAAAAGAAACAAGGATGTTCCAGGCAGCCCGTCTGTAC
Organism: Rhinopithecus roxellana; assembly: GCF_007565055.1. Taxonomy (NCBI): domain Eukaryota; kingdom Metazoa; phylum Chordata; class Mammalia; order Primates; family Cercopithecidae; genus Rhinopithecus; species Rhinopithecus roxellana. The sequence continues at coordinate 125,570,303 of NC_044561.1, read as the reverse complement.
TAGCAAAAACTCAGAAATAATGTAAAGACCCACCCATAGGAGAATGGCAAAGTGAAGCACATCTCCACTTATAGAATGCTACTTAGCAATTTAAAAAGAATAACGAATGTTACCTCAGTATGCCCTGATACAGCAAGACCTATAAGACTTATTTTCGAGCAGAAATAAAAAAAGTGGCAATGATTTGTGTGAAAGAATGAAAGAATCTATTTATTTCCATAGAACAGGCAAGTCTCCTTCCAAGTAATACATGTATATGTACTTTTAAAAAGTCTTGTGAGGACACATACCAAACCCACAGTATAAGTACTGAATTGAGTGTGGGGTCAAAAGAAAAGTCAGCCGTATCTGCTGTTTTAATTTTTAACGACAAAATTTTGGTCATGAATTACTTATGCAATTAAAAATTAACAATAAACACTTGAGGCGGCTGAAAGTAACCTCACACTACTTCAAGCTAAAAGTAACCTGCTTGTACTACACAGTGCTCAAATAAACAGGAATAAATAGGAAAAAGACACATTCAGCCACTCCCCAAGGTATAAAACAAAGGGGTGAAAAATAAGCAAATTCACTGGAATTTTATGATTTAAATTTTTTTTTCCTTTTAACTGGCTGTGTCCCATATACACAGTGCAATTATCTTTTTTCAAAATATCATCACTCAGTTGAATGATCCTGCCACATGAAAAACAGGTTTGGCACAATCGTTGCATATTGTTGGGAAATTATCATCAACTTTCTTTTCTCTTCAAAAAAAAATTCACAATGACACTGATGAGTTTTGTTGTTTTTCATCTAATACCTCAACCCAGTTTAAATCCATAGTCTGCATAAAATCCTTGAAATGTGACCTTAATGGTGGAAATATCCTATGTGAGACCAAAATATGGTTTTTTGAGACTCATAACATGGGGACAATTGCACCTTCTCTCGGGTCACCCCACCCATCAGGCTCTGAGCTATCCTTGCCCCACAAGGTCTGCCATTTAATCCCTACTGTCAACTCTACGAGGCCTCCACTTTCATAAGCCCTTCTTTCAGAGGCCTGAAGCACATGAATCAGTTTGCATTCATATACGTGGCTTCAAACCCACATGGAAATTTCTTCTATCCCCTTTGCTGATTTTACCCATTCTCATGGCTTCAGATAACATCTTTTAGCTACACAAATTTGTATTTTTAGTTCAGATCTCTTTTTTTGAGCCCTAGATTCACATAACCAACTGCCCCTGTACCATCTTTGCTTTGATGACTCACATGCATCTTAAACTGTTATGTCCAAAATAAAACCTTTATGATTTTGCTCTCCCAAATCTCTCTCCTCCAGTTTTCGTGTATCTTAGTAAATGACACCAGCATCCAAAAGGTAGCAAGGTGGAAGTGATTCTTGCTTTCATATTGTCTTACTTCCCACTCCCCATATTGACAGGCTCTATTTGTTTTACCACCAACCTTTCTCTCAAATGCATCCACTTTTCTGACATCTGAACTGTCACCAGCCAGCTGTGAACCACCATCACCTCTCACCTGGTCTATGGGAGCACCTTCCTCACCAGCCCCCGCATTTCATGCTTGCCATTGCCCACTATTTTTCACAACGCTACGCTCCTGGATTTTCATCCCTTAAGGCTTTCCATTACATTTAGATTAAAATCCCAACTCCTCCCTGGGGTCTGCAAGCCCTGTGGGACTAGAGCCTGCAAAACTCCCAAACTTTATATGATAGCCCCCTCAATAGCACATTTTAATTGCACGAACCTTCCATTGTGCCCTAGGAAACAACCTCTTTCCTACCACATTTCTTTTGCCCTGGAATTTTGCATTTCTGTCTTTTTAACCCTTCAGGTCTTCTTGTCTTCAATAGCACCTCCATGCAGTGCCTTCCTTTGCCACACCCTCTAATCCAGCCCCTGCCTCTTGAAACAACCACTCTATTTTCTTTTCCTTTTTTCTTTTTTTATTTTTAGACAGAGTCTTGCTCTGTCGCCAGGCCGCAGTGCAGTGCTGTGATCTTGGCTCACTGCAACCTCTACCTCCCGGGTTCAAGTGATTCCCCTGCCTCAGCCTCCCGAGTAGCTGGCACTACAGGCATGCACCACCACGCTCAGCCAACTTTTTGTATTTTTTTAAGTGCAGACAGGGTTTCACCATGTTGACCAGGGTGGTCTCGATTTCCTGACCTCATGTTCTGCCAGCCTCGGCCTCCCATAGTGCTGGGATTATAGGTGTGAGCCACTGCGCCCAGCTGGAAGAGGCACTCTATTTTCTTTTTTTTTTTTTTTTTTCCTGGAAGTCTTTTTTTTTTTTTTTTAATTATACTTTAAGTTCTAGGGTACATGTGCATAACGTGCAGGTTTGTTACATATGTATACTTATGCCATGTTGGTGTGCTGCACCCATCAACTCGTCAGCACCCATCAATTCATCATTTATATCATGTATAACTCCCCAGTGCAATCCCTCCCTCCTCCCCCCTCCCCATGATAGGCCCCAGTGTGTGATGTTCCCCTTCCCGAGTCCAAGTGATCTCATTGTTCAGTTCCCACCTATGAGTGAGAACATGCGGTGTTTGGTTTTCTCTTCTTGTGATAGTTTGCTAAGAATGATGGTTTCCAGCTGCATCCATGTCCCTACAAAGGACACAAACTCATCCTTTTTTATGGCTGCATAGTATTCCATGGTGTATATGTGCCACATTTTCTTAATCCAGTCTGTCACTGATGGACATTTGGGTTGATTCCAAGTCTTTGCTATTGTGAATAGTGCCTCAATAAACATACGTGTGCATGTGTCTTTGTAGTAGACTAATTTATAATCCTTTGGGTATATACCCAGTAGTGGGATGGCTGGGTCATATGGTACATCTAGTTCTAGATCCTTGAGGAATTGCCATACTGTTTTCCATAATGGTTGAACTAGTTTACAATCCCACCAACAGTGTAAAAGTGTTCCTATTTCTCCACATCCTCTCCAACAACTGTTGTTTCCTGACTTCTTAATGATTGCCATTCTAACTGGTGTGAGATGGTACCTCATTGCGGTTTTGATTTGCATTTCTCTGATGGTGAGTGATGATGAGCATTTTTTCATGTGTCTGTTGGCTGTATGAATGTCTTCTTTTGAGAAATGTCTGTTCATATCCTTTGCCCACTTTTTGATGGGGTTGTTTGTTTTTTTCTTGTATATTTGTTTGAGTTCTTTGTAGATTGTGGATATTAGCCCTTTGTCAGATGAGTAGGTTGCAAAAATGTTCTCCCATTCTGTAGGTTGCCTTTTCACTCTGATGGTAGTTTCTTTTGCTGTGCAAAAGCTCTTTAGTTTAATTAGATCCCATTTGTCAATTTTGGCTTTTGCTGCCGTTGCTTTTGGTGATTTAGACATGAAGTCCTTGCCCATGCCTATGTCCTGAATGGTACTACCTAGATTTTCTTCTAGGGTTTTTATGGTATTAGGTCTAACATTTAAGTCTCTAATCCATCTTGAATTAATCTTCGTATAAGGGGTAAGGAAAGGATCCAGTTTCAGCTTTCTACTTATGGCTAGCCAATTTTCCCAGCACCATTTATTAAATAGGGAATCCTTTCCCCATTTCTTGTTTCTCTCAGGTTTGTCAAAGATCAGATGGTTGTAGATGTGTGGTATTATTTCTGAGGACTCTGTTCTGTTCCATTGGTCTATATCTCTGTTTTGGTACCAGTACCATGCTGTTTTGGTTACTGTAGCCTTGTAGTATAGTTTGAAGTCAGGTAGCGTGACGCCTCCAGCTTTGTCCTTTTGACTTAGGATTGTCTTGGCAATGCGGGCTCTTTTTTGGTTCCATATGAACTTTAAAGCAGTTTTTTCCAATTCTGTGAAGAAACTCATTGGTAGCTTGATGGGGATGGCATTGAATCTATAAATAACCTTGGGGAGTATGGCCATTTTCACGATATTGATTCTTCCTATCCATGAGCATGGTATGTTCTTCCATTTGTTTGTGTCCTCTTTTATTTCACTGAGCAGTGGTTTGTAGTTCTCCTTGAAGAGGTCCTTTACATCCCTTGTAAGCTGGATTCCTAGGTATTTTATTCTCTTTGAAGCAATTGTGAATGGAAGTTCATTCCTGATTTGGCTCTCTGCTTGTCTGTTACTGGTGTATAAGAATGCTTGTGATTTTTGCACATTAATTTTGTATCCTGAGACTTTGCTGAAGTTGCTTATCAGCTTAAGGAGATTTTGGGCTGAGACGATGGGGTTTTCTAAATATACAATCATGTCATCTGCAAACAGGGACAATTTGACTTCTTCTTTTCCTAACTGGATACCCTTTATTTCTTTCTCTTGCCTGATTGCCCTAGCCAGAACTTCCAAGACTATGTTGAATAGGAGTGGTTCTATTTTCTTTAGAGTGAAAATCACAAACTTTAATGACATGATTCATGTGTGTTCTCGCTTGCTATTCTTCTCCTCCATGACAGCAGGAATCTTCTCTGTCTTGTTTATGGTTATAGACCCAGTACTGACCTTAATGGCTGAGATACAATTGAGACAGAAAAAAATTATTTGCAGGGTAAATGAATTAGAAATGTATTTATTCAGCTCTGTGCTGTGTATTCAATGCTTTGCTAGGAAGTAGGGAGTATTTTGTAAAAGGCATGGGATCAAATGTCATCATATTTGCCATTAAAGAAGTTGTATTTTATTTGAAGAGACAAAACTCTGCACAGTGAGAAAATGAAACTAACAACATAAGCCAGTACATTTGAGTACTCGATTTAAGTAGTAAATTATATGTTTTTGGTCACGTGAGGTTGACCAGAGGAACTTCTGGTGGGATAGGTCAGACAAATGGCTTATCTACGAATAAGAGGGGTAAAGTTACAGAAGTTGGAGAAGTGAGAAACAACGAATTCTAGAATATCCAGAAAGGGCATCATGGAGAAGATTAAATGTATACCAACCTAAGACAGGTCAGAATTAGTTAAAACTGCTTGAAAACACCTGGAGTGATGGCCCTCAGGATCCTGAAGTAATGTTAAAAAAAAAAGTAGCCCATTTACCTGCCAAATAGCAGGACTTTTTATTATCTTTCCAGTGTATCCCATACCAAGGAGTGCCAGAAATTCCCCAGGTCAACTCAGAATTCATATGAGACACAATCACAGAGATCTTAGTTTCCAGACTCCCAAGTCCATGCCTGTATGTTCTTCCCTTCCCAACACAAGCCCTGATGCACTGTATCTTCTTGACGCTGAAGAAAGGGAAGGAACCCTTTTCCTAAGAAACAGGTTGCAGCTACCATCTCTGCCCTTGGCCTAAAGTGCTGTCTCCTCCCATCTTATCCTTGCCAGTTCTAGTCAATTTTGGAGCATTAGCATCTTTCCATAAGCAGTGACAAATCGGGACATTGCAAGACAGCTGGTGTCCCACACCAAACCTCAGAAATCTTACCAGCTAGAGGCAAACAGATGTTGTCTGCCTTTCCTACCTTGTTCACCAAGGGCTGTAACTAGTCCTGGGCCTTGGGTATGCTTGCTTAACAGATGCATCCTAATGCAAATTAACTGGGAAGGAATGGGAAAAAATAAACAAAAAATGCAAATGTTTAACCACTCAAAATTTTCTGTCTTAAAAATACTCTCCAGGAACAAATGGCAATGAGAGCGAAGTTCAAAATGTTCCTATTTCTTCTGAGTTCACAGCAAATGTTCTTTTTATACTCAGCCTTCATGTGATTAAGGACAAAGATCAAGAAATAGAAGGGAACTCCAAATGGAGAGGGGAAGAAAATTGGGTTGGAAGGAGAAAGCCCTGAGTGTGGTACACTCAAAGAACGCTAAGAGGCAAGGCTGACTCCAAAAAATCCATGTAGGAAACCTGGAAGAGGGATGATATTTTTGGAAGATTGTACAAGAGAACTGTTCTTGAGCTCTTGAGTTCTTGAGTAAGGACACTGGACTAGATCATTTGCTTATTTAGGATTGTGGGGTTGTTAGGAATTATAAAGAGGCTAAGTTTCACCCCAGCTACCTCTTGGCACTGCTGATAACAGACAAGAGACAGCTGTAACCAAACTGAAGGTACATTGAAGTAATGTGAAGGGAGGATTAGAGACCCCAGCTAGAGAAAAAGAGCAGGTAAATGCCTAGAATAAGACAATAACAGCTGAAAGGAAAGGAAAGATACGAGAAACCCTCCAGGGGGAATTCAATAAGATGCAGTGAGTGGATACATTTAGGAGATGCCAGAGATGAGTGAGTCAGAAATTCTCCAAGGCTGCAGCCTTGGCAGGCTGAGTGTATGTCAGAGAAGTCAGGAGTAGATACCAGTTTGGGGGGCATAATGATGAATTTGTTTCTCCACCTGCTAAATTTGAGGTAACAGCAAGATATACAGGTGACAACGCCCAGTAGGTTATTGAAGATATAGGAGCCAGTCCAAATAGAGTTCCTGGTATTTGTTAAAATAGCACTGGCTGAAAAACTCACCTAAAGCACACAAGCATTGCAGTGCTTTGCTGAAACCTCTGAAGCTTATGAATTGCGTGTTCTCAGTTCTTTGTGAAATGCTGAGTTGTAGATATATAACCCCAAGGCTCATGACATCTAAGTCTTTCTAAACAAATAGCTCTGAGTGCAAAGAATCATAAGGTCTGGAAATGTCTGGGCTGGAAATACTCCAGTACAGCTTGGATTTTGGACATTCCTCCCTCTCCCAAACCTTTGGGAATCTTATCATATCTGGGTATCACTACATATCCAGCTATAGCAGTGGAGCATCTCTATACTGTTAACAACTTCTTACCTATTTGTAAAACAGTACTGCTTTTTACCTAAATAAATTTAATTTACAAAGTAGTACCATAAGTGAAAAAAACAGTATCACACGAATAAAATGCAATGGTAAAAATAGAGCTAATGAGGAAAAAGATATTAAAGCTGATTACCAGCTGTTGTACATATTTGTCATTTTTTTGCATACTTGACTTATGTGATGTTTAATATCGAGTGTCAACTTGATTGGATTGAAGGATGCAAAGTATTGTTCCTGGGAGTGTCTGTAAGGGTGTTGCCAAAGGAGATTAACATTTGAGTCAGTGGACTGGGAAAGGCAGACCCACCCTCAATGTGGGTGGACACCGTCTAATCAGCCGCCAGTGCCGCCAGAATAAAAGCAGGCAGAAGAACCTGGAAAGACTAGACTGGTTTAGTCTTCTGGCCTCCTTCTTTCTCCCATGCTGGATGCTTCCTGCCTTTGAATATTGGACTCCAGGTTCTTCAGCTTTGGGACTCTTGGACCTTTGACCACAGACTGAAGGCTGCACTGTCGGCTTCCCCACTTTTGAGGTTTTGGGACTTGGACTGGCTTCCTTGCTCCTCAGCTTGCAAATGGCCTATTGTGGGATTTTACCTGGTGATCATGTGTGTCAATTCTCCTAATAAACTCCTCTTTACATATACATATGTCCTATTAGTTCTGTCCCTTTAGAGAACCTAATACAACTTCTGAAAATCCTTCCTTTGTGGGGAAGTCCAAATTACAGGGCAGGGTCTTGATTTTTCAAATGTATACTGAAGGAGGATACAGATTTCTGCTCCCCACCTAATTCGAAGTGACCCTATACTCTGGCTCATAGCCTTGCAACGAAAGAATCAAAGACAAAAGGATGAATTTCTGAGACACCCACACTGCAGTGTGTGGTGCACTGCCAGCTGCCACCCACAGTGCCCATGCAGGCCCGTCTCATGACATTTCTTACTTAATTTATCAGATTTCTGGCTTCCCTTGGTTGCTGATGTAGTGTCCCTGCAAAACTTATGTTCACTCAGAACCTCACAATGTGACCTTATTTAGAAATAGGGCTTTTGCAGATGTAATTAGTTCAGCATCCCAAGATGAAATGCTGGATTTGTGGTGGGCTCTAAATCCAATCCTTAGAAGACAGGAGGACACTGAGATGCACAGAGCAGACCATGTGAAGACAAATGCAGAGATAGGAAGGATATGCACCCACAAGCCAAGGAATACCTGGAGCCACCAGAAGCCTGTCAAAGTATCTGAGCCTGAGATCTATTTTTTGTTGAAATGAAAGTAGGAAGGGTTAAAGAGCTGTTAACAGCAGAGCAGTGCTGATCTGAGACTGTCCCCATGGGGCAATTAGAAGGACTGAAAGAAACTAGAAGGTAAATGACCTTGTATGATGTAATGTTATTTAATGCCATGTCTGTTTTTTGCGTGAAGCCGTCTAATGCAGCACTAGTGATATGTCCTCTATCTTGGTAAATATTGGTTTAGTAAAATGTCCCGTCTTTCTAAATAGGAGACTGGGTCTTGGTAAAGCAAAATGAAAGCACACAATCCCATGGATAGGCTACAAGAGTCAAGTCCATGACTCTATTCTTCTATGTTTCTTCCTTTTTCTCCCCACCCCACTGTTTTACCCCTCTACACATCTCTTCTTCAGGCTTTTCTAACCATGTTTCTAGCTTTTGTAAGCTCCGTTCTTTAACATCCTGCCCTATGTGCATATGCCGATACCACTTGTTCTGGAAAACCAGGTGATATGCCCAAGTCACCTTGCCTTGGTCTCCTGCCCCACCCCACCCACCCCCGATCAATGCCTCCCCTCCTTGGGAGGAGTCCTCCTCCTGGGGCATGTTTTCAAATGCAAACCCACCAGTTCAGAGTTCACAGTCCCATAATCCCTCCTATCAGGATCACACCATTCAGGCCACTGTTCACCTGCCCTAATTACCCCAGAGCCAGGTATCAGACAGCTAAAGACAGCCTCCATGCCCAGGTCTGCTGAAATTATTCAAATTAGCCAATCCTGAGCCTGCTGACCCTGCCTTCCCATGGAAACCACAAAAAAGGCTCTACCCACAGTTCTCCCCTCCCTCTGCCTCTGATCAGCCCTAGTGCTTCCCCACAAGGCCCCCCATGGCATGACATTCCCCTCCCCTGAGGACTGTAACAAACTACCTTTTCACTGGTAATCATCTCCTGATCTGTTGGCCTTGATACACTTTGAGTTTCTATATTTTAAGACAAGAGTCTCAGGAAGCAACTATATCCCTTCAGTCACCATAACTGATAAAATTCCAATAACCTTGAACATCACTGGGATCTATTATAAAATTTGCTTCTTGGAATACTGTTCCATTTTCAAGGGAGATGAAGATTGTCTGGTGCATTCTTCACACACCTGTGTTTTGGTGATAAAGTAAAAACTTGAGTAACAGGGAAGCAGCATGACTGGAGGCAGACCATGCGGTTTCAATCCAGCCTTCCCCATTTATTGGTTATGGCATTATGATTACTGATTAACTTCTCTAGCACCAATTCCACCATCTGTAAAATATCGGTACTAGTGGTACCACCCTGTCTTAATCTAGTCGAGCTGCTATAAGAGAATACCACAATCTGGGTGGCTTGTTAAACACACGAATTTTTCTTACAGTTCTAGGGACTGAGAAGTCTAAGATCAGGACAATGACAGATTTAGTGACCGCTGAGGGTCCACTTTCAGGTTCATAGACTGTGCCTTCTCATATAGTGTCCTCACTTAGGGGAAGAGCAGGGCATCTCTCTGGGATCTCTTTTGTAAAGGCATTAATCCTATTCATGAGGGCAGAACATTCATGACCTCCTCACCTCCCAAAGACTACATCTCCTAATACTATCACCTGGGGGGGCGCGGTTAGGATTTCAACATCGGACTTTGGATGGACATAAACATTCAGACCATAGCACACTCATGGGATTCTTTTGAGGAGTATAGGACTTCACGCAGTTGAAGTACATAGTATAATTTTTTTTTATTTCAATAGGTTTTTAGGGAGAAGGTGGTTTTTGGTTACATGAATAACTTATTTAGTGGTGATTTCTGAAATTTTGGTGCACCCATCATCTGAGCAGTGTACACTGTACCCAATGTGTGGTCTCTTATCCCTCACCCTCCGTACCCTTTCCTCCAAGTCCCCAAAGTCCAATGTATCATTCTCATGCCTTTGCATCCTCATAGCTTAGCTGCCACTTATGAGTGAGAACATATGATGTTTGGTTTTCCATTTCTGAGTCACTCCACTTAGAATAATAGTCTCCAATTCCATCCAGGTTGCTGCAAGTAGCATTATTTTATTCCTTTTTATGACTGAGTAGTATTCCATGGACATTTGGGCTGGTTTCATATTTTTGCAATTGCAAATTGTGCTGCTATAAACATGTGTGTCCACGTATCTTTTTTGTATAATAACTTCTTTTCTTCTGGGTAGATACCCGTAGGGGGATTGCTAGGTCAAATGGTTGATGTACTTTTAGTTCTTTAAAGAATTTCCACACTGTTTTCCATAGTGGTTATACTAGTGTACCTTCCTACCAGCAGTGTAAGTGTTCCCTTTTCACCACATCCATGCCAACATCTATTTTTTTTTTTATTATGGTCATTCTTGCAGGAGTAAGGTGGTATCGCATTGTGGTTTTGATCTGCATTTCCCTGATCATTACTGATGTTCAGCATTTTTCCATTTGTTTGTTGGCCATTTGTATATCTTCTTTTGAGAATTGTCTATTCATGTCTGTAGCCCACTTTTTGATGGGATTGTTTGTTTTTTCTTGATTTGTTTCCGTTCATTGTAGATTCTGGATATTAGTCCTTTGTCAGATGTAAAGATTGTGAAAATTTTCTGACACTCTGTGGTTTGTCTGTTTACTCCGCTGATTATTTCTTTTGCTTTGCAGAAGCTTTTTAGTTTAATTAAGTCCCATCTATTTATCTTTGTTTTTGTTGCATTTGCTTTTGGGTTCTTGGACATGAAATCTTAGCCTAAGCCAATGTCTTGAAGGGTTTTTCCAATGTTACCTTCTAGAATTTTTGTGGTTTTAGTCTTAGATTTAAGTCTTTGATCCATTTTGAGTTGAGTTTTGTATAAGGTAAGAAATGAGGATCCAGTTTCATTCTTCTACATGTGGCTTGCCAATTATCCCAGCATCATTTGTTGAATAGGGTGTCCCTTCCCCACTTTATGTTTTTGTTTGCTTTGTTGAAGATCAATTGGCTGTAAATATCTGGCTTTATTTCTGGTTTCTCTATTCTGTTCCATTGGTCTATGTGCCCGTTTTTATACCAGTATCATGTTGTTTTGGTGACTATGGCCTTTTGGTACAGTCTCGGGTGAGGTAACGTGATGCCTCCAGATTCGTTCTTTTTGCTTAGTCTTGCTTTGGCTATGTGTCCTCTTTCTGGTTCTATATGAATTTTAGGATTGTCTTTTCTAGTTCTGTGAAGAATTATGTTGGTATTTTTTATGGGAATTGCACTGAATTTGTAGATTGCTTTTGGAATATGGTCATTTTCACAACATTGATTCTACCCATCCATGAGAATGGGATGTTTTTCCATTTGTTTGTGTTATGTGTGATTTCTTTCAGCAGTGTTTTGTAGTTTTGTTTGTAGAGGTCTTTCCTCTCCTTGGTTAAGTATACTCCTAAGTTGTGGGGTTTTTTTCTTGCCGCTATTATAAAAGGAGTTCTTGATTTGATTATCAGCTTGGTTGCTGTTGGTGCATAGCAGAGCTGCCAGTTTGTATACATTAATTCCGTATCTTGAAACTTTGCTGAATTTATTTACCAGTTCTAGCAGCATTTTGGATTAGTCTTTAGGGTTTTCTAGATATACAATCATATCATCAGCAAACAGTGACAGTTTGACTTCCTCTTTACCAATTTGGATGCCCTTTATTTCTTTCTCTTATCTGATTGCTCTGGCTAGGACTTCCAGTACTATGTTGAATAGAAGTGGTGAAAGTGAGCATCCTTGTCTTGTTTCAGTTATCAGGGGGAATACTTTCAACTTTTCCCTATTCAGTATAATATTGGCTGTGGGTTTGTCATAAATGGCTTTTATTACCTTAAGGTATATCCCTTCTATGCTGATTTTGCTGAGGGTTTTAATCATAAAAGGATGCTGGATTTGGTCAAAGGCTTTTTCTGTGACTATTGAGATTTTCAGGTGATTTTTGTTTTTAATTGTTTATGTGGTGTATCACATTTATTGACTTACGTATGTTAAACCATCCCTGAGGACACAGTATCATTCTGGCCAAAGAGCGAGGAAGGGCTCAATAGATTTAAACTCATAACTAGATAAATAGCTTCAAATAATGAACACCAGGTTATATGTCCCCAATCCTTGCCTCGCTTTGAAGTGAGGCCTTTCCTGAGAGTAAAGCTATGTCTTTCCAGGTAAATTAAACTCTGGGACCCCGGGTAAGTTAATTCTGGGATCCTTTGTCTTCATTCAGGAGACATTCCAAGCTGAGAAACTCCCTAATTAAAACTGGACCAATCATAATAATAGCCAATAAAACCAGTAAACCACATGTAAGAGCCTATATGCAGGCTAACTGTATATTTCATCTTTTTTTTTTTTCTTATCTGAGAACATTCTGACCACAGAATTTATGCTCTTAACTACCAAACTATTGTACTTGCTGCTGGGGTCCACTGCTCTATTTCATACTCTTCACATCTCTTGCCTGATGATTATAATGACTTTATAACAACACTGGCTTCCCTATTTCAGATACTGCAAACATCCTCTACAGCCTCCACATGACCAACAACTATCATTATAATGATGTACACATACAGTCATGTGTCATTTAACAATGGAGATACATTCTGAGAAATGCATCATCAGGTGATTTTGTCATTGTGGGAACATCATAGAGTGCACTTACACAAACCTACGTGGTGTGGCCTTCTATACACATAGTCTAGAAGATGGTGTGACCTATAGTTCCTAGGCTACAACCCTGTACAGCATGTGACTGTACTGGATACTGGAGCCAATTATAACACAACAGTATTTGTGAATCTAAACATAGAAAAGATACAGTAGGAAGATGGTATTACAGTCTTACAGAACCACTATCATGCATGTGGTCATTGACCAAAATGTCATTATGTCGCATATGACTATACACATGTATAAATATATAACATATACAGTTATAGACCTTAATATGCTATGTTATGCTATACTGTCCTATGATATACTATAACATAGTCATTGTTCTCAAAAACCTTTCACTATCTTCCCTGGCCCAAAGATAACATCCCAACTTCTTGGGGAGGCATATGTATTCCTCCTTGACCCACTTGCAGGAGGGTCAGCATCCTCTCCTGCCTCTCCATACATCCCCCTGCCCACTCCACCTGAGAACCTGCTGTTTACTATACTCAGCGGTAATTCCACAATGTCACTCTTTCAGCAACTCCTCTTTCCCCAAATGCTTTCCACTCTTCTCAAAATGTCTTTGCCTGTTTTTCAAATGTCTCCTTTGGGGAGCCTTGTAGGAAACCCCCAGGAAGAATTAAGGACACTTTTGAACGCAACTCTAGATCAGGCCAACATCTTCTTTGTGCTGGGCACTGTCCTAGTCCTCCTACCTGTTTACCTCACTTCCACCCTCGCCTCCTTCCTAGTCAATCCCATGGGAACCAGCATTTTCTAAAACTTAATAAAATTAGCTAGCATTTCAGTGGCTCACACCTCTAATCCCAGCACTTTGGGAGGCCAAGGTGGGTGGATCACTTGAGGTTAGGAGTTTGAGACCAGTCTGGCCAACATGGTGAAACCTCGCCTCTACTAAAAACACAAAAATTAGTTGGGCGTGGTGGCACATGCCTGTAATCCCAGCTACCCGCAAGGCTGAGGCAGGAGAACCGCTTGAGCCTGGGAGGCAGAGGTTGCAGTAAATCGAGATCACACCACTGCATTCCAGCTGGTCAAGAGAGCGAGACTATCTCTTAAAAAAAAAAAAACTATATATATATATATATGTGTGTGTGTGTGTGTGTGTGTGTGTGTGTGCGCGCGCGCATGCTGGGTGCAGTGGCTCACGCCTGTAATCCCAGCACTTTGAGAATCCAAGGTGGGCGGATCATTTGAGGTCAGGAGTTCAAGACCAGCCTGGCCAACATGGTGAAACCTCGCCTCTACTAAAAATACAAAAAATTAGCTGGGCGTGGTGGTGGGCTCCTGTAATCCCAGCTACTCGGGAGGCTGAGGCAGGAGAATCACTTGAACCTGGTTGGCAGAGGTTGCAGTGAGCCAAAATCACACCACTACATTCCAGCTGGGCAACAGAGTGAGGCTATCTCAAAAAAAAAAAAAAAAAAAAAAAAAAAAAAAACCACATGTATATATATATATATGCGCATGCATGCCAGATGCAGTGGCTCACGCCTGTAATCCCAGCACTTTGGGAGGCCGAGATGGGCAGATCACCTGAGGTCAGGAGTTCTGGACCAACCTAGCCAACATGGTGAAACTCCATCTCTACTAAAAATACAAAAATTAGCTGGGTATGGTGGCATGTGCTTGTAATCCCAACTACTTGGGAGGCTGAGGCAGGAGAATCATTTGAACCCAGGAGGTGGAGGTTGCAGTGAGCCGAGATCACACCATTGCACTCCAGCCTGGGTGACAGAGCGAGACTCTGTTAAAAAAATATATATCTATAGATATCTAGATATATAATATGTATATCTCTAGATATTTAGAGATATTTATCTATAGATACAGATATCTACAGATATCTAGAGATATATATCTATCTAGATAGATATCTAGAGATATAGATATAGATATACAGACATTTAACTGCCGGGCAATATCCTAAGCACTTTACACTCAACACATTTCATTTTTATAACAAACAGATGAGGTAGATATTATTTCCTAATAATAGAAGAAAAAAAATGAAGCATATGTAGCCCACAGGCTAGTGACAGTGCTGGTATGTAAATAAGGATTGAATTTGGCTGAAAAACCCCAAATAACAATAACTGAAATATGAAGTATCAGTTCACAAGTGGACAGTCCAGAGTGGGTAAGGTAGTTCCAGCTATCATAGGCTAGGATCCTGCTTTCTTTCTGCTCTATCATCCCAGTGCATGGCTTACTTCACTAAGTTTACCTTATTGTACAAGACAGCTCTGGGAACTCAAGCCATCACATCTGTATTTCAAGGAAAAGGAAGGAAGAAAAAAAAAAAAAAAAAAGGAAAGGGAAAAACATTATCCCCCAGATGAGGTCCTTAAAGGAATCCTCCCTCTCAATGCTTCCACTTATATCTCATTTATTGACAGAGCCATAGCAGCAAAGGAATCTGAGAAATATAGACTGTAGCTCTACTCGTATGTAGTGTCATTGTGAATAGCTAAATTTCATTCTTTTAGTAAGATAAAACAGAGAACAAATATTTAGTAGGCTGTGTGCAATCTCTGCCACAGTCAGATTTAAATACCTATGGTATGATTTCAGGTCTAGAGTAGGTATGTACCATGTTTCATGTAAGTCAAGTGAAACAAGACTCAAGCTAATGGCTCTCCATGCTCCTACAGTCAACTCCAAGTTTTCAACATGGACCTAATAACCCATATGACCTGCATTGTCACCCTTTGCAACCTCGTTTTATGCCACTTTTTCTTTTTTCATTCTGCCCCAACTTCACTGTTCTTATTCCTGCTCCTCTAACAAACCAAGATTATTCCAAGTACTCGAGACTTTTCATGCCTAATTCCTATACAACTCAGATACTCTAGTCCTTCAAGTCATTTCCTCAGAGAAACTTTCCTTAACTCATGTAACTTCCACCCACATCCTCCCAGTATCCCATTGTCTGTCCCTTTCCACTAAACTCTAAGCTCTGAGAAGGCAGAAGCCATGGATCTCTTGCTCACCATGACTGTCCAGCACCATAGTGCCTTGCACATAGTAGGTGCAAAATTTATGTTTGTGGGATCAGTTATCAAAGAATCACCATTGTAATATATATTACTCCTGTAGCAATTATTTTTGTGTCTCCCTAGGGAAGTGCTTTCTCTTATTCCAATCTGCATTTCATCCATGCTTACACTTGATAAGAACTTGATACATGATTGTTTACTGCCAAGAAAGAACCATTTACTTCATCAACCATTTATTGAGCTTCTTCAATGGACCATGTACTCTACTTATTTCTAGCATAGGCACTGAAGATGTCAAAATAACTAAGTTCTTTTTGTGCCCTTGAATTTCCAAATCTAGCTCGTTTCTGACCCAGGAATCTGTTGAAATTTTAGCAGATAACTCTACCGACATGAAGGGAATCTCATCTTCTTTCCAAAAGAAAGGAGGGGGAGGAAGAGGAGAACTCACTGAGTTTATCTTACACTTAAACCGAAAAATCATGGTGTATTAATGGCTCATGATAAAACACCACAACCCATGTCACTGGAACTGCAAAAATCATGGTGACTACACAACAGCACAGCTACATTATGTTCCATGAGAGATAACTCTGTAATGATTTAATACCCAGGTTGGAAAAGAAAGGCTATTTTCCCGAAACATTTTACAGAGGCATTCTTCAAAAGTGATTCATTCTTAGTTGGAACTCTTCGGCATGTTTGGGTATCATTTATCAAATGTGTTTACAACGAAGGTTTCTCTCCAAACTCAGTATGTGTGAAAACAGCCCTACACACAATAAAAATAATTCTAACCACCAAGACAAGTGGATAGAGACTCTGGACACAGATATGTGTTGAAGCAAAGTGAACATGAAGGGGACTCCCAAGAAGGCTGCGGGAAGGATCTTGTTCACTGCATCTACTTCCTCACTGCTGCTGGAAATTCCACCACTACAGCACAGTTATTTCAGCTCTCTATTTTTATTCTAATTAAAATCTAAAATGGGAAGCCTACTATTGAGACAATTCTCCGTGAGCTTCTTGCATTTCTTCATGTCTTGTGAGCAGAGGCACTGGCTGCTTTTGTTCCAGACAATCCTTTCAAAGATTTTGTGTAGCAAACAGTCGTGGAGGATGTAGAGATGATGTTTCCTTCTGGAGAAAAGTTCAGGTCTGTTTTATCACCAAAATAATTAAGATAATATCTCCCATTGGCACAAAGCACAGGCATTGCCTGTTAGAAAAGATTCGTGTTCCCTAAACTTGAGATTTATTTCTTGTAATGCAATCCACACCCATTGCATGGTTGCATGTGCAGGTATGACCTGGCCCTCTTTATATTACTCTGTAGGTATTAGAGCTCAGAGAACCAGCACAAATATTGATAGTCTAGCTACTTCCATTGCCATGAAAAATAAACCAGCCTTTGTTCTGACCCAGAAGTCTTGTGTCTTCAACAGCAACCATAAGACTATAGCAAGCTAACTTGTTAGCATGCAAATAGGAAAATTTTTTTTTCCCCTTGACACCTGCCACACCATCATTTTCCCTTTATCAGCTAGAAGTTGGCTTATAGGGGCTTCCCCATTGGCCCTTTAGAACCTCCTTAAACTTATAAGTAAGATAAGCTTGCTACGTGAATACATATTTCAGGACAAGTCACCTCAAGCCCTCTTTAAAGCCAATTGTTTCTCTTAAATCTATCCTATATAGAAACCCATAGAGCCACCACTATACATGACTTAGCTACCTGAAACTGGGGTAGGTTCAAGAGTACTGAAGACCTAGGCATCACAAAGGAAGGAACAGAGAAAGAAAAGACGACAGAGATTAATCCTAACTTCTTGCCAATTTTTTCAAGTCTACTCTGTCAAATATTAATAATTAATTCAGAATTGAGAGGTTATAAGATTCAGGGTATGAATGCATCTTTGGTAAAAGTAAATGAAAACTTTAAATCTTTTGTTCCTGATTTTTGTTTATTTCAGATCTAATTATCATACTTAAGTATTCTACTGGAATGCCAGAGATTAGCAAACTTACAGTTTGCTACCTGAACAAATCTATCCCACTGCATGCTTTTTAAATACACTTTTATCAGAACAGAGCTATAGTATTTGTTTATGTGCTATCTATCACTGCTTTAATGCTACAATGGCAGAAGTAAATAGTTGCATTAGAGATCAGATGGCCCGCATATGACCACACTGATTTCTGTGATATTTCTCAAAGCACTAAAGCCCACTCACACTTGGGGCTTTTGTATTAGCTGTTCCTTCCACACAGAATATCATACAATAAATCACATCAATTTAGACACTGCTAAAATGCTATTTCTTTAGAGATACCACTCCTCACTAGACCATCTAAAAGAGAACCATCCCTTCCCTCTTTAGCCCCTAACATAACCTTATTTGTCTTTGTATCACTGATCAGTACCCCTATTTATTGTCTATGGGCTCACTAGAATGTAGGCTCTGAAAGAGTCGGGGATGGTATATTGACTGCTATGTTCCCCAATGCCCAGAATGAGACACGGAACTTTGTAGTTACTCAAATAGTCAAGTGAGTGAATGAATGGATATTTTGCTTAGGGCTGCATCCCTAATACCTAAAAAGGTACATGGCACAAAATAAAAGCTCCTTAAGTATTAGGGAGGGAAGAAATAAGGAAAGGAAGAAGAGATAAAGGGAAGGAAAGAAGAAAGAAGGAAGAGGGAGAGCAAAGGAGGGAAGGAGAGGAAACCTTCCCAAGTTCAGGTTTTAGTGGAAAAGAGAATGAAATAGTATAAAGACAAAATGAAGTAAGAGGAAGACGGCAGCACTAGGAGAGAAATCCATGGCACAGAGCAGGGGAGAAGCAATAGATATCAAAGACCAATGCCATAATTTGTTCAGGGTTCCGCATCTCTAGGTAACTTTAGCCATCCCACCTCACACAGCTGCCCTTCCACAAGTCAGTGAATGAACAATATCCATGCAAGGACCTCCAAAGACCTAATGCCCCACGAGCTTCCTTAGGAGCAAAACACAGGATCAAGAGAACAAGGAGTGACAGCTCTAGGCATTTTACATAAGTAACAATTCATACCCAGAAACTATCATGCCCAAATCCAGATCTGAAATGAAGAAAAGGTATCTGATTTCCCAGCAGGGAATATCATAGCAGAACATTAAAAAGTATGAACGCAAGGGGCCAGGTGCGGTGGCTCATGCCTGTAATCCTAGCACTTTGGGAGGCCAAGGTGGGTGCATCATGAGGTCAGGAGTTTGAGACCAGCCTAGCCAAGGTGGTGAAACCCCATCTCTACTACTACAAAAAAAAAAAAAAAATTAGCTTGGCGTGGTGGCGGGCACCTCTAACCCCAGCTACTTGGGAGACTGAGGCAGAAGAATTGCTTGAACCCAGGAGGCGGAGGTTGCAGTGAGTCGAGATCACACCACTACACTCCGGCCTGGGCGACAGAGTGAGACTCCGTCTCAGAAAAAAAAAAAAAAAAACAGTATGGACACAAGGAAAGACCCAGCCCTCTGCACCAGTGATCATAGCTTGGGCAGGTCTCCACTCCTCAGAGCCCCAATTTTCTTATCGATAAGATGGGTATAATAATAATTGTACCTACTTTGTTGGATTGATATGAGGATTAAGTGAGTAACTATTTGTTAAGCACATAGGATTGTGCCTGAGACACAGGAACCACCAGGTTAAGTGCTCAACAACTGACGGATAAAACGTACACCAGTCACTTCTTCCCTTTCCACTGACACCGTATCATAATAAGGCTAGTGTTAACGATATGCTTCCTATTTGCCAGGCATCAACCTAAGCTATCCATATGCGTTATTTTAGCTAATCCTAGCAAAGCCTTGGAGGTAGTTATTGTTTCCATTTGATAAATTAGTAACACAGATGAAAAGACTTCACTAAGGTCACACAGCTAACAAGTCTTAGAGTCAGTATTTAAAGTCACTTGGGTCAATGAATCAGTACATCAGTGAATAAATGGATCCAAACAAAGCAATTATTGGTAAATTATGAGGAAAGGTCCTGAGAGGGAAGATGGGTCTCTACTAATAAGCCCAAAACATTCATGGCCTCAGGGTGCTCCCTCCCTAAAGAGAGGTTGTTTTGTAAGACACCCTCAAACACAGTTACACGCTCTTGAATGTATTCCCCAGGGCACTTTAGCTTAATTTTCTCTTCAACTCCTTTAAGACCCAATAAAACATGTATCCTAGATATTAAAGGTATACTAAAATGCCTTCAATCAACTGCTTCTGTACACTTTTTCCCTTACAGTTTCACAGATCTTGGTGCACGACATTAAGGGGGGAAAAGGCTAACAGAGGAAGGTCCAACCCAGCCAATGTTCACTAGTAAAAGGTGATTTATTAGGAGAAAAATAGAACGGCCTGCCTCCAATTGACAGCCCTTGCAACCAGATCCGCAATTAAAGCTGAACTGTGCAATCTTTGCATTTAAAGGAAAATCGATGGCATTGATTGAATCAAATAAGAACAACCACATATGAATGCATTACAGATATGACTGCTGCAGAATATTGTTTTGAAATAAAACATAAAAATCAGGTGTCTTGTGGCCAAACATGATAACTGAGCTACCCAATGGGGAAGCCAAAATGTTTTAATTTAATCAAAGAATGGGTTCGGGGGCAAGTACTTTGAATGAGGTTTTTGCTGTTGATTCTTGCTCTGCAACCCTCTCAACTGCCAGTAATTTGCTGGCAGGTTTTATTTAACAGTGAGAATTTGAATGGATTTTGTACCCTCTTTCCTGGGGTTGCACACAGCAGTCAATTAAATTAGTACCAAAACCTTAAAAGACACCAAGGTAATCAGTTTAGGAGGATTTAGACCACATGGGTTTAGATCTGGTTTTGCAAGGTAATCCTAAGTCTCTAGTCAGGGGGGTTTGAGAATTACACCTTTCTTCATTGGGAGGAAATTTAATAGTAACCATAAGGCTGCCAGAACTGGGGAATTATCTTTCCATTTTAGTAGCATCAGTCCAGGCCAGGAATGAATTTTAGTTTTAATAGTTTTCTCAGTCTCAGGGTGGTTGATGCTGAATAATTAAAGGGGCATCCAACTCCCCAACACCAGTGTACACTAAGATATTTAAACACGTGAGTTGCTATAAATTATGCAAAAAGATCCCAAAAACAAAACCCATTAATGCCAAGTTGAAAATGTTGCATAAAGATTGATCCAAGTAATTTGGCTTTTTCAAGAATAGTTCAAGCTTTGGAAAAGTCATCTAAGCCAGACACCGAAAGCTGCTTGGAAAATATTTATTCTTAAGTCAAGGTTTTCCTGGTAAACTTGTATTTGAGAGAGAACCCTGGGGGAGCTCCAGAAAAGAAATTATTTTCCATGTGAGGCTTTGAGATGGAATTTCAGGTTTATCTTAGTTATACGTAGGTGTGGGTCTTTTATGTTGCTTATGCCCCAATAAAATAACCTGGTGATATTTTCATCCCGTTATTAGAGTTTCCATTAAATCTGATGCAAGAAAAAGAGAGAGGCCTCAAGAAAAAAAAAAAAAAGAATTGAAGAAAAGCGCAGCCAATTTTCATATCTCTAAATGAAAGTGAAGTGAGATGAAAACCATAATGTGGCAAATAAATCCCAGGATCCTGGTGAATTAATCACAACAGTTGAACAGCTTAGCTACAAATAAAAACTAAACTACGGAGAAATAAGACTTAAATCCAAGAGCTAAAGTTTATAGCTCTGTTTTGTTGCTTTTTAAAAAAAAAAAAAAAAAAAAAAAAAAAAAAAAAAAAAAAAAAAACCTAAATTCATTCATCTATTCAACAAATATTTGGGAGCACCTATTAGGTGCCAGGTACTGTTCTAAAGGCTGAGGAAATAGCAGTGAAGAAAGCAGACAAAAATTCCTGCCATCCTGAAGCTTACACTCTGCAGGGAAAGGCAATATGCAAGCAACAAGTTTGTTGGCATTTAGATAAGCCACAAGACTGCAGCCAGCATAGATAGCATCTTTGAATTTTGTAAGGATGCCCCTCCAGCACCTGGGTGCATCAATTAGAAAGAGGCATTTCTGTTTTTCCTACCCCTCACCAATAGTGAATGAAGGGCAGAGCATGGGCTAAACGTCAGGCTCCCTCAGATACCCTCCTCTGTAGACAGCATAGCCAGGACAACCATATCTGACATTACAGAAGTTACAGGTGGCCAGAAAAGGCCTCATGGATCTGGTCTGACATGAATGAGGAAGCAAGTCTTTGTAATATCTGAGGGAAGTGTGTTACAGGCAGAAGGAATATTAACCCATTTTTGCCTGAGGTTGCAATTTTTTGAATTTTTGCAATCAGACCTTGGCGATAACCTTGAGCAGTAGAATGTAAATAACTCCCACATGCTTAGCATTCCAGTAATAGAACAGTAGGCATAAGTGGGATCTATTATGAGCAAAAATCTTAAGGCAGGAGCAAGTCCTGTGTTGATGGACAGCAAAGAAACAGAAAGGCTGGAGTGGAGGGTCCTCTTTTCTTCATCTCTTAATTTTAAATAAGACACAGATACTTTGCTTTTAATAGGTATGAGACCTAACTGGATGTTGCAGACCTGCTTTGAGGAGAGACCTTGTTCTTTAATAATCAAATCTTGAATAACAGTCTTTAAAATAACTTTTGTATAGTCATGTTTCTATGTCACAGACTGGGGATCCTGATATGACCTTGAATATTCATTCAACAAACACATTTTGAGTATTTACTATGAACAATGTCCTAACTAGGCAAAGATTGAAAAGTATCAGCATGAGCACTGCCTTTATGAAGCTTACAGCCCACAGTGTGGGGGAAAAGATAAACAAGCAAAAAATTAAATTACAACATTATTAAAGGCTATAGGAAAAATAGCAATGTGTAGATGACAGAAAGCTGTGGGGGCATGGAGGAGGTTACCTACTTTAGATAGGAGAGGTCATACTGATTTTTGAAGTATTCAAAGGCATCCACCTTGAGATGATGGAGTGAGAAAGGCTGTTCCAGGAATAGGGTCTTAGTCTATTTTCTGTTGCTATAACAGACTACCCAAGACTGGATAATTTATAAAGAAAAACATTTGTTTAGCTCACAGTTCTGGAGGCTGGGAAGTCCAAGATCAGGCAGCCACACCTGCTGAGGGCCTCGTGCTGCTTGATAGCAGGGCAGAAAAGCAGAAGGGCAAGTCAGCGTATGTGAAAGAGGTGGCAAGAACAAGCCAAGCTCACTTCATAACAACTCGCACTCAAGAAAACTCATTCACTCCCACAAGAATGGTAATGCCATTCTACCTTCATGACCCAATCGCCTCTTAAAGGCCTCACTTCTTAATACAGTTACACTGGCAATTACATTTTCAACACATCAACTTTTGGGGAACACGTTCAAACCACAGCATGTAAGGAGGAGCAGCAGTGCTTAACTAGGAAAGATTGAGTCTGTTCAAGGAGCAAAAGGAAGTCCAATGTGGCCAGAGGAATGCATGAAAAGGAGAGCTACAGGAAGGCTCTGCAGGAGCCAGGGCCTGATGAGTCTAGCAGCTCATGGGAGAGAGTTTGCGTTGCTTTGCTATGTGCAGTGGGACAGTGGGAAGCCATAGGAGGATACTAAGCAAAGGTGTGAGGCAATCGGATCTTCTCATGATGCTACCCTTGACCTACTGTAGGACGGAGGTCCCTAAGTTTTTTCCATCCCCTTAGGTGTCAGTAATTTCGTCACAGAGCCCATGAGCCAAAAGAGATACCTAATAGTTCCTTTTACTGAGTAACTAGATCCAAACAATATTAAGTTTTTATGTTCTAAAAGTCTTAGTAACCATTTGAAAAAAAAATCACATAAATTGATTCTCTTTTTAAATAGAGACAAAGTCTTACTTGTTGCCCAGGCTGGTCTTGAACTCCTGAAGTCAAGCAGTCCTCCTGCTTCAGCTTCCCAAAGGCTGAGATTACAGGCATGAGCCACCACATTTGGTCATAAACTGAAATTTTTAAATAATATTTCTATTCTTGAATAACCACAATTGATTGTTAATGGGCAATGTGTGCCTATTAATTTACATGGTGCCAACATTTAAAACATGGCCCCACTCCCAAGAGTTCACAGCAGGAACCCTGAGCACCATAGTGCACCGTTTGGGAACCGTGCCATAGAATCTATTGTCGTTACAGATACACAGGACCTCAGAGAAGTCAGTGAAGTCAAATGACTTCATAAAATGTGTTTTTAAGATCCTTCTAAGGGAAAGAACCTGGACACAGTTCTTCAGGTTTTAATATAGTAAATTATAATCAAAGTTTGCCTTGACTCTCCCTGCCTTTCAACTAATACGTTAAAATGTAAATTGATTACCTTAAATGTCCCACTGACATTTAATTCCAGAAGAAAACGACTGAGAAAGACTATAAATAGTTCAGGCACCTCATGTGCTCTTGTGCATGGACTGGACTGGCCAATTTTTGATCCACTATTTTAGGTTCTGTTAGTGTGGCCCCAGTTTCCCTGCTGGTGGGAAAACATAATAGTGTCAGTGATCAAGATTCTCAGTGCCCCATTTTAGACTTGCTAGGTCTACCTTCTTTTTAAGCTCAGAAAAATAGTGCTCTGTCATGTTAAATCAGTTAAATTGATTTTGACTAGTGAACCTTCGCTGGGAGTAATTGATAGTAAAAAATGTCCGGGCAAATGTTATGCAAATTTCAGTCAAGTAGCCTCTTCCAAAATAAATGGATACCTATATAAATTATATAAGTTGTACTAAACTATGAAGTTTTACATGCATAATGACTCAAAAAACTTCAGGTGGAAAAGAAATCATAAGAACCACTGTCTTTATGGTGTTAGTGGCCGAACACAGATTCTTCATGTGCCCCAGAAAACTGGCATCCGTTTACAATGATATTGAAATCCCAATGTTATGGAGGCACAAATGCTGGAGCTGAGAGTTAAACTAAGGTCTGTCTTTCTCAACCACCTTATGAGGGTAGAGAATGAGGGTAGAGCCCTCATTCTCAACCACTCTACCAATACTCCTTCTCTTAGTGTTTGTGTATATACTGGTTCCTGAGAAGATGGATTTGGATGAAAACATCAGACTCTATGTACGTGGGCAGAGGCAGGCACCAGTGCTGACTTCCCTTTAGTGCTAGGCTCTTGACTATGGATTTCTGTCCCATACAACTGGGTCTGACTTGAATACCCTACCTGGCCATGAATTCAAGAACAGAAAACATTACAGACCCTCAGTACCCAATGACCAAGCTAGTTGAGCTAAGCTCTCCTGTCCTGGTATGATCCATGCCTTTCTTACATGGCTTCCAGAGGATTTCATAACCTCTATTCTAGGCTGAAAAATGGAAAGTATACTGTACTAGAAATAAAATCTGGATCCTGGTCTTGGTTCTGAAGCTTCCTAGCTGGGCAACTGAGACAAGAGACTTGACCTGACCACAGCACCGTCATCTGTAAAAAGAGTGATTTCTTCCATAGCTACCACACAGCATGGGTGAAAGGCTTTAAGAAGGCATGTCATGGGGAAGTACACTGCTACACTGTAGAGTCTCAACCAAGTACAAAGTATTTTTGGGGTTGTCTTGGTGTTATTCCTATAAGAGGCAGTATGAAACAAGCCATAAAGCACCAGCCATGTTCCGCCCTGGATTCAAGTTCTTATTCTACTCCTTCCTATCTGTCTGGCTTTGAGAAAGATACTGCTTTAAATTTTAGCTTCCTTATGTGTAAAACAGGGATAATATTGCCTACTTCTCACTGTTACAATGAGAATCGAGATGCTATGGGATTTTGCTCCCAGGAAGTGCTCAATCATTTGCCTTGAAAAATATTATCACTCTGTGTCTAAGCTTCCTCGTCCCACTAACACTTAGTTTCTTCATTCATCTGATGGGAATCATGAACAGCACAGAGGAATCATTTCGTGTTGGGCTTAAGTTCTAATCTAAATTCATTAGGTGAAAGCCAAATATGAACATAGTTATCCTTGAAAACTGCTTTATGTACCTATAAATGGTGACCATATGTCCCAATCTGACTGAGACAGCCCAACTCTATGTCTTTCATCCATGCACAGTTATTGAAAGTATCCTCTTACTGTCAAAAGTGCCTCGGTTTGGATGAGAAACCGTGTGGTCCCCCACCTGTGAAGAACATCTCCCATCAAGTCCAATGTAGATTTTCCCTCCCATGCTGCAAATTGAGGTTTGTTTGGTTGATTCCCAACTAAAGTAGCAGTTTACAAATAGAAACCATGCTGTATGGAATATATAAATATTTAAGTCCTAGAATGACTGCATAAAATGCTTGCAGATGATAAAATGGACTGAAAGATGAGCTTCCTCCTTTGCATGCTCACTCCAGATACAAATGCATTAATTAGAATCGCTGACAGTATCAGTTGCACAATTTAAATTTCTCTCTTTTTTCTCTCTTCCCCCCACCCCCACCGTTCTCCTCTTTCTCCTCTCTTCCCTACTCACCCCATAGAGTGCTCACAGTTGAATACCAGCAAGTTTACTGTGCATACAATGAGACCACACTGTACCTGTCTCCTAAGATTGTGAGATTATGCATGAAAAAGACAATGGCCATCAGAGAAATGCAAATCAAAACCACAATGAGATACCATCTCACACCAGTTAGAATGGCAATCATTAAAGTCAGGAAACAACAGGTGATGGAGAGGATGTGGAGAAATAGGAACACTTTTACACTGTTGGTGGGATTGTAAACTAGTGCAACCATTATGGAAAACAGTATGGCAATTCCTCAAGGATCTAGAACTAGATGTACCATATGACCCAGCCATCCCATTACTGGGTATATACCCAAAGGATTATAAATCATGCTGCTATAAAGACACATGCACACGTATGTTTATTGCGGCACTATTCACAATAGCAAAGACTTGGAATCAACCCAAATGTCCATCAGTGACAGACTGGATTAAGAAAATGTGGCACATATACACCATGGAATACTATGCAGCCATCAAAAAGGATGAGTTTGTGTCCTTTGTAGGGACATGGATGCAGCTAGAAACCATCATTCTCAGCAAACTATCGTAAGAACAGAAAACCAAACACCACATGTTCTCACTCATAGGTGGGAACTGAGCAATGAGATCACTTGGACTCGGGAAGGGGAACATCACACACTGGGGCCTATCATGGGGAGGGGGAGGGAGGAGGAATTGCGTTGGGAGTTTTACCTGATGTAAATGACGAGTTGATGGGTGCAGCACACCAACATGGCACAAGTATATATATGTAACAAACCTGCACGTTATGCACATGTACCCTAGAACTTAAAGTATAATAATAATAATAATAAATACTTTGTATAGTTTCTGGTGCATAGTAAGCATTCTGGGATAATCTCTATTTCCATCATTATTATATATTCAAATTATTTTCCTGGCTTAACTAGGAATCAGTTGCTCATCATAGTTGGTACTTCTCTAAAGACATTGGTATGGGTAATTTTTTTTTCTAACAGGACTTCTTTCAGGTAAGGGCAAAGTAAAGACTGCATTCATGTTTGTGGCTACTCCCAGAAGACTTTGGATTTTAATTTACAAGGATGGGTTTGTGGTTGTCTTGTTTTTGTTTTTCATTCCAGGCAAAATAAACACCACCATCAAGGGCAAAGATACGGAAGAATGAGAGTTTGTGCATTTCAGGGAAGGACATATGAATCTGGGAGAAGGATGGCTGCAGACAGGACCAGAAAAGAGAGACTGGAGCCACTTTGAAAAGAATGTGAGATGCCAGGCTTTCTAGTTGGAATTACAGCTGATG
The DNA here is from genome assembly GCF_007565055.1 of Rhinopithecus roxellana. Taxonomy (NCBI): domain Eukaryota; kingdom Metazoa; phylum Chordata; class Mammalia; order Primates; family Cercopithecidae; genus Rhinopithecus; species Rhinopithecus roxellana. The sequence goes on along the minus strand of NC_044561.1, from coordinate 125,542,738 downwards.
GGCACTTGGGAAACATTTGAGGTTTTTATAGTTATGGAGTGACATAATTATGATGTTTGATAAATAAAGCAGCAGTCGAAGCTTAGAAGATGGAACTAGGAGATAAGATTAGAAGAAGGAAGCCTGGTTAGGTGCCTGCTGCCCTCAACTGAGGGAAAGATGATGACTGCCAAAATCATATAGGAAGGGAATTAAAAATGAGAGATGAATTCATGCGTTTCTCTGTGCAAATAATGTGCTTCTATCCCTCCATCCTCACTGTGACCTACTTTACCATCTATTCTTGTATTGAAGGAAGAGAGGACCAAATTTGATCAAAAGTGAATAGTGGAAAATCCTAAACATGTTTTCTCTTATTACATGTATCAGTGTGATACAAACAGTTACCATGAATGGCAAACTCTATGTGCCAAGTGCTATTATTTTTTATCTTAATCTTTATGGTGACTCTAGATATGTACTATTATCATTCCTATTTTGCAGATGAGAAAACCGAAGCATGAGAGAGTAAACAGCTGGCCAAGATTACATAGTGAGTAAGCAGAGCTGAATTCAACTGTAACTCCAGAACCTGCTCTCTTAACCACACTCTGTGCCACCACTTGATACGATCAAAGAGTGCAGTCTGGACAGTTTATTGTTCAGTGATATGCATGTCACACATCTTTAGGGAAGAAAAATGCTATTCTATTTTTAAGACAATATTCTTTTTCAGAGTGTAAGTAGTCTATATAATTTCTCTTTAAGGAATTATTTCTATTGAATTGATTAAAACATGGCTTGTATTCTGCCTGAGATTGGTTTAATTATATCAGCACAGCTGCAAGGAGCAAAGATGAACGATGGCCTATGATGCTTTGTTGACTTTTTTTTTTTTTTTTTTTTACTTTGGGGATGATCTGTCCAGGTACTCTGATTTTGAAGACAGCTCTCCCTGGAAATCCTCTGGACAAGAGAACTCATATTTTCACACACTATAACCTTTCCATTGTAAAGGGCAAACTTTCCCTCCCAGTATCAGCTCTTCCCAGCACCCTTTCTTCTCCATACCCTTGAAACTAGCAGCTCTAGAATTTCACAGTCAGCCCAGCCTTCATGCTGATTTCAATGGCTGCTGCTCTTCTTAAAACCTATAATATTGGCACACCACAATGGGCTCAATAAACAAGAACAGTCTGAAAGAAATAGATGAGACAGGGACTCAATATTTTCCCCTAGATGGTTCTACAATACCCTCCACACCACGTGTGTCTTTTTGTTCATAGATGTGTGTGTTTGCCTAAATAGCCAAATCTCACCTGTCTCAGAACATTTATTTTTTCTATTATATCCTGCAAGTTGTAACACCAAGGTGAACAAGATGAAGAGGGAGATAAAAAAGGACCTGCTTTTTTTGGAGCTGATATACTTTTGGCCAAAGCTTATAGATTCTTAAATAGTCATGTATAAATCTCATTCCAATGTAGCATTTTCATGACTATAAACACTTTCGTGCCTTTCTTTTCATTCAAAATCTGAGTTTAACTCATTGAGTTTAACCACATTTTAATCTGTGCCCCACAAATTATAAGCCTCATTTATTCATTCAAGAAATATTTATTGATCCCCTATTATGTACCAGCCTGTATAGGATGCTGGAGACCATTAGGTGGGCAAAATAGAAGCTAATAGGAGATAATTGCCCTTCCTGGGGCCTGTAGTTTTAGTGGCAGAGACAAATATAATAAAGGGGCATGCATTCATTGTTAAAGAATTCAATTTGGGATATGTTCCACTCCAGCAGACTTCTGGTTTTGCATCTCCAGCATTTATTTACTGTTACAAATAGTGGCCAGCACTTTCCTTTTTTCTTTCATTTTGTAAACTTCCTTGGCCACTTTTAGGTGGTATGGTTTGGGGCTCTTCCCAGGCTCTAAGGGTACACAAATGTTCTAGACATTGCCACCAACCTCTGTGATTAGTTCCAAAATGAGCAGGTGACCCAGATCTATCCAGTGACAAGACTATCGTGGGAACTACTGGTGCAGAAATACTCTGCCAAAGGTCTCCCTGAAAACTGAGCCAAGCTAAGAATGATGAATGGCGAAGAAAGCAGGCTGGAAATATGTCCATCAGTGGAGTCTTCGTGACATGAATCCAGCGGGGCCTGAAGCTATCTAACTTTAGTCTTCTCAGTTACACCACTCAATACTTTCTTTCCCCTTAAATCAGTGTGATTGGATTTCTTTCCCTTGCCATCAAAAACACCTTGACTAAACACAACCACTATGGGAAAGTGCAGGATGATATAAAAGAATATAACACAAGTCTTGGTTTTATTTGTAATTGTTCTAAACTCTGAAGTATGAATAGCACTGAGCAAGCTGAGAAAGAAGTAGACATGAAGTTAGGAACAATGCCTGAGCCTGTTCATGGCTCTTTCCCCCAGTGCCTTCCACTCCAGAGTATGTGTTTAATACCTGACATGGTTCTTCTGTGTCCCCACCCAAATCGCACCTTGAATTGTAATAATCCCCACATGTCAAAGGTGGGGCCAGGTGGAGATAATCGAATCATGGGGGCCGTTTCCCTCATACTGTTGTCGTGGTAGTGAATAAGTCTCATGTGATCTGATGGTTTTATAAATGGGAGTTCCCCTGCACACACTCTCTTGCCTGCTGCCATGTAATACATAACTTTGCTCCTCATTTGCCTTCTGCCATGATTGTGAGGCCTCCCAAGCCATGTGGAACTGTGAGTCCATTAAACCTCTTTTCTTTATAAATTACCCAGTGGATATGGTTTGGCTGTGTCTCCACCCAAATCTCATCTTGAATTGTAACTCACAATTCCCATGTGTCATGGGAGGACCCTGGTGGGAGGTGACCGAATTATGGAGTGGGTCTTTCCTGCACTGTTCTCGTGATAGTGAATGAGTATCATGAGATCTGATGGTTTTAAAAATGGGAGTTTATGTTTACAAGCTCTCTCTTGCCTGCCTGCATCCATGTGACCTGCTCCTCCTTGTCTTCCACCGTGATTGTGAGGCCTCCCCAGCCATGTGGAACTGTAAGTCCATTAAACTTCTTTTTCTTCTCAGTCTTGGGTAGGTCTTTATCAGCAGCATGAAAATGGACTAATACACCAGTCTTGGGTATGTCTTAATTAGCAGCATGAGAACAGACTAATACAATACCTGTTAATAGAGTGAAGAGAAGAATAATGAAACACCAGTTTGTTTCTCACCACCATTTGGATCGGTTTATGATAGCCAAGCAAGTAATCTGCAAGTAATTCCGCATCCAGCAAGTAATTCTGCTACTTCTCACTGTTTGGTGGGTTGCAGCCCCACCAGGTGACTCTATGAACCTCAGCTGAGCTCACTCACTCACACATCCGGGCTCAGCTGAATGAGACTGGAATAGATGAGGGCAGTTGGGCTCTGCTCTACATTCCTTTCTTCCTCTCCCTGGACCAGCAGGCCAACCCAAATGTAATTTTCATAACTGAGGTATCAGAGAATAAGACAAATCATGTAAGCATTTTTTAAAACACTTTGGTTGCATGCCTATAAACATGTCATTAGCCAAAGTAAATCATATAGGTTGACCCAGGGTCCAGGGGCAGCAAAATGTGTTCCTTCCTTCTAGAGGAATGAACCGCAAAGTTGCTGCAAAAGGCACGAATACAGGGAGACACGAAGAATTGGGGTCATTCATGCAATTGACCATACCACTTTAATCTTCTTAGTTCTTTCCAATTGGCTGCAAGCTCAGAGAAGTTAGACAGATAGTCCAGATATAGAAAGTTCAGAGTTGACTGTCAGGAAAATATGTTCCTCATAAAAACAATCAGAGAAACTAGTAGATAAGAGATTGCTCAGCAGGAATTGCACCATAAAAAACTAGATCTAAGATTGACTGGATGGTCCACTGTTTCCAGCCAGTGTTTATTTTGTTTTTAATGCCTAAATCATAGGTCTAAAATCCAACCACAGGAAAGATAAAGTGTTTGCATCCTTCTGTTGTTGCCAAAAGGCAATAAGTCAAAGTAATCAGAATTCTAGATAACAGTCCAATCAAAGGTGATGGAAGAGAATTCAATGAAGATTATTTGCAAAGCTGTGGGCAGTGTTTTCAGAAGGAACAAAGGACACTGAAGCCCCCAGGCACCAGAAAAGAAAGTAGGGCTCTGCCACCTTAAGATGAAGTTGTTCTGTACTTGTTAACAGAACCCCCTAAAACTCTAGCTATAGGAGAAGTGTTGCCTAATTTGAGCTGCAGACAGAGATGAGGAGAAAGAAAACTATGAAAATCAATAGCCCAAATTTCTCTTTATCCTCCCATCTTTTATAGGTGCTTCTTTTGGCTGAACCCAAACAGAAGCCAGAGGTTAAGGAGCTTATACTCCTGGGGCACAGAGCAAAAGAAGGATAGAGAGTGAGTCTACCTGAATGGCACATGGAGAATGTCCAGGCCACTTATATGTAGATCTAAGTAGTTAGGAACATTCTTTTTTGGTTTATCTATACATTATCTAGGGTGGTTTATAGTTATAGGCACCAAATGCCCCTGGCTCTATGCCTACCATGAGTACATGAAAAGGTTTTACTGCTTTGTCCCCTGGTGTGGATGGGCCCATGAGATTAGGTCTAGCCAATAAGCATGGAAGTAAAATGAGGCACTTTGGGGCCAATTATTTATTTGCCAGGTTAAGATCCTTCAGAGCTCCCCCTTTTTCCTGTGCCATAGTTACTGGAAGTATTCTAGACAATGCCTACTCTAGCAGGTAGAGGCCCCTGAGTGAAGATAAGAAGTGTATCTCCTATCCACTCTTCAAGAATATGCTGTATAGGGTAACTATTATCCTATACAGTATTACTGTGTATCCTATACAGTATGTTCTTAAAGAGTGGGTAGGAGATCTACTTATCATCTTATCAAGAAATAATATTAAATGCAATATTTAATATTATTTAAATGCTATACTTATATTATTTAAGCCACTGAGATTTTTGAGGTTGTTTTGTTACTACAGCAAACTGAGCCTATACTGACTTTAATATGACCCTCTATGGAACCCACTAGCCTAGTTGAACAGAGAAAAAATTCTTGGAAATTCACATTTGTCATCTGTCCAAATGGTATTTAATGGGAACTCACCGTGTGCAAAGCACTGTGCTATGGGATACAAAGAAAAAATAAGCTCACCCCTGTCCTCCAGATGCTTCCCACTTGCCAAATTCATTTCCTAAAGTAAGAATGTATTAGGTACCTATTATATATGTGGTAGGAAGATTCTAAGATGGCCCCCATTATTCCAGCCTTCTGATGTTTACACCATTGTGTGATCCCTATCATAGAGTATAGGCAAGACTGGTGAAGTGCTTTTTGTTTGTGTGTTTGTTTTTGAGACAGAATCTCGCTCTGTCACGCAGCTGGAGTGCAATGTCACAATCTCAGCTCACTGCAACCTCCACCACCCAGGTTCAAGTGATTCTCCTGCCTCAGCCTCTCAAGTAGCTGGGATTACAGGCACCCGCCACCACGCCCAGCTAATTTTTTGTATTTTTAGAACAGATGGGGTTTCACCATGCTAGCCAGGCTGGTCTCAAACTCCTGACCTCATGATCCTCCTGCCTCAGCCTCCCAAAGTGCTGGGATTACAGGTGTGAGTCACCATGCCTGACCTACCTGTGAATTGTCTTTAACCAATAGACCATAGCAAAGGTATGGGATGAAATGATCACACAATTATATAAGATTGTAAAGAGACTATCTCCCTTGCCAGCTTTGATGAAGCATGAGGTCATTTCAAGAGAGGCCCATGTATAATGATACTAAGGCTGGCCTCAGTTGACATCCAGCAAGAAACTGAACTCTCCGATAATCATGTAAGCCTGGAAGTGTATCCTTCCTCACTCAAGCCTTCGGATGAAAATCCAGTCCTGGCTGATACCTTCATGGTGGCTTTGCAGAGCGCCTACCTGGTCTGTGCCTGCATAAAGTGTGTTGTTTGAAGCCGCAAAGTCCGTGGTAATTTGTTATATGGCAAGAGACAACTAATGCAATCACCAGGGACTATGATAGGTGCTTCACATGTCTTCACACCTTATTAAACTCTCACAACCAGGCTGCGAGGTAGGTACTATTATTATGTTAATCATTTTCCAGATAAGGAAGGAACCTAAGACATCAAGAATTTATTTTACTTACCCAAGGCATCACAGGCAACAAGCGCCAAAGTCAAACTCCAAATACAGGCTGACTCCAGGCTCTGGACTCTAAATCTGTTCTGGGCTGTTTCCCCTTACACCCTTGATGTTGACATTGTGCTCCTCAAAAACCTTCAGTGGCTTCCTTTTTGCTGGGAGCAATAGCTTCCGTCGTTCATGTGAGGTATCAATGTATTACAAACTGTAACAGCTAACATTCTCATAGCTACTCTGCACCAAGTGTGTCATATATAATACTTTATTTAACCCTCCCAACAACCATGTGGTGTAGTTAGTATTTTTCTCTTATTTGAAAGAGGCACAGAAGTAAGCATATGCCCAAGGGCATCCGGAAACTAAGTGGACAAGTTGAAAATCAAACCCAGGCGATCTGGTCTCTGAGATCACTTCCTAACCACTGTATAATCTACTGCCTCTAAATTATAATTAAAGTCTCAAAATTTGGGAATGAATTTTATTATAATGAACCAGATGGGATACATTCTTATTAAAAATGTCACCCTTACTCACTTGCCTTTCAATATGCTCCCTCAAGTGGAAGAGGCGGGAATGGAATATCATCAAATCATGCAAAATGCTGGTTCTTCCCAAAGAACTGGACTGTGTATATGAACACCATCCATCACGTTTGTCAGCACAGAAGTTTATGAACCACTGACCCAGAGATTAAATTCTGTTTTTCTCAGCCTTGTATTCAGGGCCCTCTATGGCTCAGTCATGAACTGTACAGAATTCAACTGTAATTTAATTCTTACAACTTCCCTCTCATAGAATCCAGATTCCATTCATCTAATCTGAATGTCTTACATCCACATTACCTCTGTTCACTGCTTTCTTCTACCTTCGTATCATCACATGTCCAAATACTGCCCATCATTCAAGGGCCATTTGAAATTCTATCTCCTATGAAAATAGTTTTTAATTTTCTTTCCTCAAGTTCCTTGCCATCCATACTCAAGTTGGAAGCAAATCCTTTCTTAAGTTCCCCTCCCATCTCATTTGTATTTTCATACAGTACTATTGCTTTCTGCCTTGTGTCATAGTTATCAACACACACGATTATCACAATGACAATTATAACAACAACTAATTTTTTTCTTCATGAGTATCTGCATCAGGTACAGTGCTAAGTTATTTATGCATCTTTTAACTTAAACACATGCCTCTGCATGGGTAATGTTATTATTCCCCAATTGACAGGTAACCCCGATGCTTGGGCATAAAGAGGGTGATGCTTGAAGAAAGGAAAAAGATAAACTTTGTCGTGAAGTTTACTGTTTAACAGAATTCCAGAAGCTTCAGCTCTTAGAGCGTCAGTCCATTCTTTGCACACAAAAGCTACAGAAAAAGCTCCTTTTATTTGCAGCCTGGGCTGACCCTTCCCCAAAGGGAAAGGGAAGCTGGCTGGATGCTCTAAGAGTCAGACTGACCCTCTCTTCTCTCATATCACTACAAGTTCAAGCACAGATTCCAGTCAAGAGTGAATGTGTCCTTATTTTTCAATCTGACAGTGCTATTTGTGGGAATTGAACCTCAACATCTTTGGGGAACTTTATGCTCTTTCATCCTAAACTAGGGCACATCTATACTTTTCTGATACAAACCTGTTATGTATTAAATAGAGTAATAATTATATCTACCATATTGTGAGCTGAATACCTCATAGGCACCATTTAATCCCTTGGGAAAAAAAAGAAGAGAGAAATAGAGTGACTCAACTAGTGAATGGAACTAGGAACTCCAGAGTCCATACTTGCAACCAAAACGTTACATGCAGAACACCTTTATAAAAGACAAAATAAAACTTCCCCAAAAGGAACCACTGTTCGGTCTCTTCTGTACTCTTCCACAGAAGAAAAGTAATAAGAACAAAAACAAGAGCCAACATTTAGAGTGTATATGATAGAGTACTACTACACTAAAGGCTATTATTCCTACTTGCAAAATTCCATTAAATCTCACCCCATGAGCTAAATACTCATTATGCTCACTGTATGGGAAGAAAGTTCAACTCAAGGAGGTGAAGGATTTTGTCCTAGGTCAGAGAGAGAACAAGTGGGAGAGGTGGGATTTGAACCAGTATTATCTGACACCTAAGACTATGACCATAATCACAGTATTGAAGTTTGGGGTGGGGTGTGTGCAGGAGAGCAGATGAATCATTATATTCAAACCCTTAGCATATTATGCATATTACATTCAGTTTAAAAAAATTAAAGGACCAAGAAGGATTCTACCTCCCTCTTAAAAAAATTTTATTCAAACAGTAAAATTATAAATATATATAATAAGTAAAATTGTTACCTGCACTATTCGCACACTGAAAATATTTGTTAAAAAATCCTTTAAGGGTCTAGAGAGTTAAGAATCTTAGAGGAAGACATACTAGAATATATATATATATATGAATTTGCTTCAACAGTGGCAGGGGGCACTGATTTAGTAGGGACAGAGATGAAACATGATTGGCCATGAATCAATATTGCTGAAGCTGGGTGACTTCTACATAGGGGTTCATTATAATCTATCAAGCATATACATTTTTGTACATGCTTGATAGTTTTCATAATAAACACTTCCCTAAACATAACATAAAGAGACTTGCAGAAATAAAAGTAATTATCTTTCAACCTCTAATCAGTTCTCTATCTCCCCTCCCCCAAAACAACCACTATTAAGTTTCTGGCGCATTGTTCCAGAAATTTCCCATTTGTATACAAATGTACGTATCCATTTAAAACTGGAAACATACGTAGCTCTTCCCTTTGCTTTTCTCACCTATCCATATACCCCAGATGCCTTCCTTGACCCCTCTATGTGCAGCAGCCTTCCTCCCTCTCCATCCCTCTCACTATGACATCACCTTGTTTATTTCCTTCATCACACTTAACACAATCTATACTTGCTGGCACAATAATTTACTGAGGTTTTTAAATTGAAGTAAAATTCATGTAACATAAAATTAACCTCTTTAAAATGTACAATTCAGTAGCACTTAATAAATTCACCATGCTGTGAAACCATCATGTTTCTCTACTTTCAAAATGTTTTCATCACCCCAAAAGGAAACCTCATACCCATGAAGTCGTCTCATCTCCTCTTCGTCCCCCAGCCCCTGACAACTACTAACCTGCTCTGTGTGTGAATTTACCTCTTCTAGATATTTCCTGTGAATGGAATCATACACTATGTGGCCCCTTGTGTCTGGCTTCTTTCACTTAGCATCATGTTTTCCAAGTTCCATGTTGTAGCACAGTATTTCATTGTATGGATGCACCATATTCTGTTTTCCATTCATCAGTTGGAGTTGGATTGTTTCCGCCTTTTGGCTACTGCGAATAATGCTGCTATGTGCATTCATGTTTACCTTTTGTATGAATACTTGTTTTCAATTATTTTGGATGAATACATAGAAGTGGAATTGCTGGGTCATGTGGTAGTTCTGCACTTACCTTTTTGAAAAACTACCGAACTGTTGCCCCTTTGGCATTTTACATTTCCATGAACCACGTACGAGGGTTCCAATCCCTCCACATCCTTACCAACACATGTTATCTTTTCTGTCTGTCTGGTGGTTTGCTTTTAAAAGTCTACCTATTTTTGATGGCCAAGCACAGTGGCTTATGCCTGTAATCCCAGCCACTTTGGGAGGCTGAGGCTGGTGGATCACTTGAGGTCAAGAATTCGAGACCAGGCTGGCCAACAAAGTGAAACTCTGTCTCTACCAAAAATATAAATATTAGCCGGGTGTGGTGGCAGGTGCCTGTAATCCCAGCTACTCGGGAGGCTGAGGCAGGAGAATTGCCTGAACACAGGAGGAGGAGGTTGCAGTGAACTGAAACCATGCCATGGTACTTCAGCCTGGGTGACAGAGCTAGACTCTGTCTCAAAAAAAAAAAAAATGAAATAAAGTCTACTTATTTTTGATCTGGCTCCTCCACTAGATTATGCATTTCCATGTGCTTCAATTACCACTGCAGCCTCAGCCACTAGCATGAAGCCTTATGCATAGCAGGCATGCAAACATGTTTCAACAGGATGAAATAGTCAAGCAAACAAACCAGCATGTAATAACAAACACATCCACCATATTTATTCCAAAAGCTGCAGGATGAGTTCCGTTGCATAGACTCATCATTTCTTCCAGTGTGAAGTGTCCAAAAGTGTCCAAAAGCTTCCACCTTATGCAGAGGAGCCAAAGTTCTTACAACAGCCTACAAGATGCTACATTGTCTGTTCCCTCTTAACCCCCTAGAGTGGTTCTTGGATGCATCCCCTACTTTTCTTCCCCTGCTTTCTCCACTTGAGCTGCACTGTTCTTTAGTATTTCCAAGCACGCCTCTACCTCAGCACTTTTCACTAAGCTTTCCCTCCGTTTTGGGAGCTCTTCCACCAAATACTCATGTGTTTCTCCTTCAAGTCTGCCCTCCCTGCCCTCCTTTATTTCTCAGCCACCACCAGCAAGTGGCAACCTGGTCTCTGACTCATGAAGCTTGGAAGAGTGGGTGTCTACACTGTAACCCTGTAGAAAAAGTGACAGGCCTACCCTCCTTCAAGTCTTTGTTTATACTTTATCTTCCCAGAGAGACTTTGCTTGATCATGCTCATTAAAGCTACCCCAACACCCATGTCCACCCACCCATATCCACATACATTTCCAGTAATCCACATAGTAGGACTATGTGCAGGACTAGGGATATAGAGATGATCAAAATAGACAAAAATCCCTGCTCTCATGAAGTTGCTATTCAGATGGGGTATTACCCCATGAATAGTAGGTTCTCAATACATATCTGATGCATGAACAAAGGAACAAATGAGCTAATTCCTTTCTGACAGTGCTCCAAGAGTTCCTGAAGACAGATGTTCTCTCTTCTCCACTGGCCTGGACATCAAACTTGTGGACAATCTGCTTTATGACTTCCAGGCCAGGCTATTCCTTGAAAGGAAGCCCAGCAAAGACCTGTCCTCCCTCTCTCCCTTCCCCCCTCTGGAGTACCAATATTAACTTTGAACCTTTGATGCCACTCTGGTTTGTCCTGCACAAGACGCAGCCTTAACACAGTCAGTGAGGGTGTTTTCAAAATGTTCCTCCTGAACAAAATGTTCCTCCCGATTACAGGCAGGTTATTGACAGGCCTGAAAGGAAGCCAGGTTTAGAACTGGTTGTGGTTGGAGCATGCTGTACACCCACACCATGCACGCATTTTAAGCATGGAGACAGTACCGTCATAACATGTGTGGATAATATCTTTCTACAGTGAACTGAGCGCTCAGAAAACCTTGATAACACTAACCATGTGACTTTTGGCGAGGGGTCCTTCAGGCTGTGCCATCAGAAGTGCAGGGTCTGCTCCTTTCCAGCTGGGTGGCCATACATACATCATTAATCTCTAAGCCTCACTTTCCGCATAAGCAAAATGGAGACAATAACAGCATCTACCTCAGGGATGAAATGGCACGAAAATGAGAGGATTTATGCACTGCACCTAGCTCCTAAGTGAGGCTCATGCATTGCACACATGTTCACTGGGCATCAAGCGTGTTCTCCGCACTGCGCCATTGATTCTGTTCACTGTTAAAGCACATAGAGATTGTCCCAACCCTCCTAGAGCTTCCTCTTGTGAAGGAAGACAAACATTAATATTGCGCATACAGTATTTGTGTGGCCTGGAGATTAAAAACTCAAATAAATGCTCTGAAGAAAAGCAACAGTTTTCTGGCAGACTGCATAGTTGAATCTAGCCAGAGCAGTCAGGGAAGGCTTCCCAGAGGAGGTGACACTGAGCTGGGAGCTAAAGGAAGAGCACAAATTTTGAGTGAAGAGAGAGGGGAAAGCAAGGGAAAGAGTTCTTCCTGCAGGTATCATGGTCAACTCATTCTGCTTTTGCCTAGGACTTTCCTGGTTTTCGCACTGAAAGTCACACAGCATGAGAAGCCCCTCAGTCCCTCAGGCACGCTGGGATGGTTGGTCATTGAGGTCAGGCAAATAGCACAGGCAAAGGCCCTGAGGCAGGAAGGAGCATGTCCCGTTTTAGAAACTCAAAGAAGGTACGTGGGACTAGAACATGGAGATTGTTGTGAGAGGAGGCAGGAAAGTTGCCTTCAGTTGGCTTTGTGTGCCATATCCAGGAACATATTCTTGGTCTGAGGAGCAACAGGAAGCCACTGAAGAGTTTTAAGCAGGGAGATGAGGTGAGCAAAGGCGGGATGTTGTAAAGTTTACCCCACCTGCTGCATACAGAATGGACTGGAAGACGCTGGAAGGAAAAGAGCAGGTTATGGCCTCAAAAGATGTTATTTCTTATTACTACCATGATTGTTATTTCAAAGTGGGGAGAACCATTGATTATAAACTGAGTATTCCAGTTTGGATCTGGGGTATTTGAGGCTGATGGGGAATTAACTGTGAAAAATCTACAGAATAGGGCCTCCGATTTCCATTACAAGAACTTCCAGAGAATGAGGGACCAAAGACTGAATTATCCTCTGACTCAGGTCAGCAATAATAGAGTTCCCCATTGTGAAGGACTGAATTCAGTCAAAAATTTAATTTTTTAAATAAATAGAACAGAAAGGTCAAAATACTGTGAGCAGAAATAGGGATTTGAAATTGGAAATTGCTTAGAAATGTCTTTTACAAACTCTGTTCTATTAACAACTTTTCCAAACTCTCTCCCAAAGGAATTTCTCTTAGATATGCTAATGTCACTCCACTTCTCTAAAGCCCTGTGTCAAATGCTGCTATTGAAAAGACCCTAATAGAAGATACACTTGGAAATCACCTGTGATTAGCAGTTTGATTTAAAACGAAACACCCCTACAGTTTCAAGTGGCAGAACCCAGTAAGTCTTGCCTCCTGGATTCTGATCACTGATGGCAATGATAAGGCCTTCCCTACTCTCACCCTCTGCTAGGACTCTTCCCACCCTTCACGTGTCCCTCCCAAGTACCCGACTCCTGTCCGAGACCTATTCATCCTTCAGGATGTGGGTAAACATCACTTCCCACAGGAAGCTGCCGCCAACTCCCCAGGTTAGATTAGAGATTCCTCCTACCTTACACCACCAGAACATTGCTATTTCCCCCTCAGAGGGCACTATCCCTCTCTACTGTTGCTACTTGAATTCTCCTTCTTCCCTCACTAGACTGTAATCTGTCCAGGGAAGGAAGTATGTGTTCATTTGTATCCTTTGGATGTTCAGTACATGGGACCAAGCCTGCCATGAGAAGGTTGCCAATGAGTATTTGGTACATGTTGAATGATTATTGCTACTTTATTTGAAGTACTGTATTAACTGACCTACTCTATGAATATTACCTGATTCCCTTTTTTTAAATTTTTTTTTTTTTTTTTTTTTTTGAGGCAAGGTCTCACTGTGTCACCCAGGCTAGGGTGCAGTGGTGCAATTATAATTCACCGCAGCCTCAACCTCCTGGGCTCAAGCAATCCTTCCACCTATTTTTTAAATATTTTTTGTAGAGACGAGGTCTCATTATGTTGCCTGCCCAGGCTGGTCTCAAACGCCTCACAAGTGATCCTCCTACCTTGGCCTCCCAAAGTGTTGGAATTACAGGCATGAGCCACCACACACGGCCGACATTGATTAATTTCATTTGATCCTCTCAAACTCTGTAAGTGGATGTAACCAGTTAGTAAACTGAGAATCCAATAATCCGGGGCTTTGATGAATTTTTCAAGGTCATGTTGCCAATAAATGGCTGGGTGTGGATTCAAATCAAGTGTGTGACTCTAAATCCTGTTTTAAACCATGTCACTCACATGTCACTCACAAGGCAAGTGTACAGAAGTGAATAACGTGTCTTGATTTCAAGAAAACTTTTTTACCTTCATTAAATATTTTAGCCTCTGATGCTTTCCTTCCCCAAGACAGAATGAACCTGAAAGGAAGACCGTATCAGGCTATGGTCTTTTCTTAACAGTGAACTCTACCTGCCCTCAAGAAAGAACTGTTTGTTATTAATGATTTGAAGTCTAAGTTAATGGGTAATCGAAGCCCTTCCTCATCATCCCTGTAGCACAAATTCGAGAGGAAAGGAAGACATATGGTCTGGACCAGGGGAGGCAAGAGAAGTATTTAAGGACGCACTTGCTTTCAGGCTGAGGAAGCGCAGGGTCAGGCCCAGAGCCAAGACCCTCTTAAAAGCACCCTTGTACCTCCTTGCCCAGGCTGCTGTCACTCCCCAGAAAGTGAGACTGAGCATGGAATCCCTTTATAGGGACCTGGAGCCCCCTGAGCATGAAAATAAAGGAAAAGACTGAGTTCTTCCAAAGGAAATTCTAGGTACCTCGCTAGCCCCAGAAGTAAATAAATAACTTGTTAAATAAGAAGGTAATAGTAGCCTTAAAACAATAGCCTAAGAAGAGAGGCTTCCAGAGATGTTTGCTTTTCCCCACCGAAACTAAGGATAACATCTTCACATTTGTCCCTGAATTGTCTTTCAGAAACTTGGACCCGCACTGAGGACCTCTGTGGATTGGATCCACTAGTGCATACACCTCAGATAAGCAGGAAGGTCAAGACTGAGCTTGTTCTGAGTATCTTCCTGAGGAGCCTGGGGAAAATCACACCCCCTTTGCCGGTTAACATGTTTCTGTTCACCCCAGATTTTTAAGCAAAGCTTCTCTTCCTTAACCAGTGCAAATTAGAAAATCTCCAAATCTACCCATAACCTATAAGTCCCCACTTCAAGATATCCTACCCTCTTAGGCTGAAACCGGTGTGTAACCTCCATCCATTGATTTATGATTTTGCCTGTACTTCTTTCCTGAAATTTATGCCTGCCTTTAAAAATCCTTTCCTGTGGCCGGGCGCGGTGGCTCACGCCTTTAATCCCAGCACTTTGGGAGGCCAAGACGGGCGGATCACGAGGTCAGGAGATCGAGACCATCCTAGCTAACATGATGAAACCCCGTCTCTACTAAAAAATACAAAAAAACTAGCCGGGCGAGATGGCGGGCGTCTGTAGTCCCAGCTACTCGGGACGCTGAGGCAGGAGAATGGTGTGAACCCGGGAGACGGAGCTTGCAGTGAGCCGAGACTGCGCCACCGCACTCCAGCCTGGGTGACAGAGCGAGACTCCATCTCAAAAAAACAAAACAAAACAAAAATTCCTTCCCTGTAAGCTACTGGGGATGTCAGGATTTGAACAGGAGTGACTTGGTCCCTCTTGCTTGGCACCTGCAATAAAGGCTTTCCTTTCTATCACTGCAAACCTCCATGTGGAGATCAGGTCTTACTGCACTGGGCTACTAGCCAATTCCAGTTCAGTAACAACAGGGGTTGGGCTCTGTGAGGTGCAGGGATAAAAAGGAGGATTCTGGCTGAGAGAGGAGGAAGAGGAAGCCAGAATGACAGGCACAAGAGGAGGGCCACCACCCAGGGAATGCTGGAGAAGCCAATGGAGAGAAGCAATGAGAGCCTGACCATGGGAGGCAGCTTCTTGCCACCACTGCCCAGACTGCACCTGTGGACTGTCTGCATTGAGCTGAAGGAGTCAGAGATGTTGACAAGCACATGTGGGACCATGCTCCAATGCAGTGCTGGGAAAAACCTTTGCCTAAAAGCCACAGAGGTGCACCAAGTGGCACCTGGCTGTGATCACTGAAAGCACTCTCACCAGCTGGCCTTTCGGCCGAGGTCAGGACTTTCCACCACCCCTTCACACATGCCCCAAGGCCATGTCCCAGCAATGCCCTCAGGACCACTGTAAAGGAAGCACAGTGAATATAAAAGGAATTGTGTGACATCTAGAAGGATGTGTGGGTGCTACATTGGGCATGAGAAAGTCAGGTTTGAACGGCGTCCTCTCTAAAACCTAAAGCCATCTGCAAGTCAGAGAGAGAGGCCCTAAGAGAAACCAACCTTGCTGGCACCGGGATCTTGAATTTCAGTCTCCAAAACGATGAGAAATGAATTTCTGTGGGGTAAGCCACTCCCTCTGTGGTATTCTGCCATGACAGCCTTAGGACACGCGTCAGCCTTGCTCAGGAGCACATTCAGACACTGTCAGAAGGAATCCATAGCACTATCTCAGGGCTGGGCAGTAACCCACACTTTACATATATGAGCCATCAGCCCTTCTCATTCCCGGAAGTCAGACTCTAACAGGATGCCCCACCCACCTCTGTCCTGCAGTCCACAGTTGAGCTCAGGGAGTCAGAGAGGTGGACAAGCGTATGTGGGACCATTGCTCCAAGGCAGTGGCGGGAAACGCAGATCCCTAAAAGCTGCAGAGAAGAAATGGGATCTCCGAGGAATGACCTCCCTTTTTTCTTGACTTCTTGTAAGACCAGACAGATGTTTCTTTACATCTAGCAGACCTGGCAGACACATCCGTGTGGCTGACTTCTCTCCCCAGGGCAGGCCTGGGGTCTTCTGCCTGCTCCTCTTCTTGTTCTTGCACCCCCCGACCTCATCCCAGGGATCCTTCAGTGACTGGTTCAGTACTCATGCACAAGCAGTGGCTGAGAAGTGGTAGAGACCGGGCCCATCTTTTTCACTGTTGCATTCCCATGCTCAGAACATAATTTTTCTTTTTTTTTTTTAGATGGAGTCTCACTCTGTCACTCAGGCTGCAGTGCAGTGGCATGATCTCAGCTCACTGCAACCTCCAGCTCCCAGGGTCAAGTGATTCTCCTACCTCAGCCTCCCGAGTAGCTGGAATTACAGGCGTGCAGCACCACGCATGGGTAATTTTTGTATTTTTAGGAAACATGGGTTTTCACTATGTTGGCCAGGTTGAACTTGAACTCCTGACCTCAGGTGATCTGCCCACACCCCAGTCTCCCAACATGCTGAGATTACAAACATGAGCCACCATGCCTGGCCTCAGCACAGATTTTAATACATGGCAGGCACAGATTAATATATGTGCAACATATATTAACATATATGTTAAGTTAGTAAATATTTGCTCATTCAACAAAAATGACTGAGGCAGAGAGAGACTAAAAATGACCTGGAGATAGTACAGAGTGGTGGTTAGAAATAGAATCCCAAACCTCAGCTTCCTCATCAGAGAAATTAGCGTAACAATAGTATATACACCCCTCAGGGCTATGTGAACATTAAAGATAATCTACACAAAGTATTTAGCCTGGCAGCTGAAATATAAGTCCTTAAATGTGATTTATTACGTGGTCATGCCTTTCTTTCCCAGGGGCAAGAGTTGGGTGATTTTTTTTTTCTCCCTTCTCCTTCATCTGTACCTAAACTAGGCTCAGCACAAAAGGGTGAACATTGAACATGTGGGTAAATATTCACTAAATGTATATTGAAGTTATCAAATAATTGAGCAGGCAAAAACATCCACTTCTGAAACAGTCTGTTGTATTTCTAGGGCTCATGTGGGCGCTGACATTCAGCAAGCCTTCACATAGCTGCTGAATAGATGAGAGAGAAATGGGGAAGAAAAGGTGAAAACTGTAGGAAAGAAGATGGATGAACTGAAGCTCCTAGAATTTATTTCAGTCATGTATGTGGATCTCTATTGGCTTTGTCCCTCTTTTCAGGTAATAACATCCCCATTTTCCTCAGAGAGCCACCCTTTCCCATTGTCAGTCCAGGAAGTTTGGGCAGGGTAGACTCTATCTACAGCTAGGAGAAGGGGGAATTGTGCCAGTCAGCACGATCCCAACCCCCTGGCCATAATGCCTTATTCAGGCTGTATCCATGAGCTAAGTTCACCCAACTACAGTGAATCCCTACAACTTGTGGGTGCCCCTTAGAAGAAAAACTGCTTCTCCTGCTGAGATGAACCAGAAAAGGTGTAAACCTGGGGATAGAGCCTGAAATTGTTTGGGGCCACCACAAGAGAGGTCCTGACTGAGGCTAAAGCTGTAATATGCAATCAGAGTGAAGAGATGGCTATAATTTAAGCCTCTGGATCTAGCCTTACCTGAAGCCGTAACCTCATGGAATTTTTACTTTCTTAAGCCAACTTTTTTTTTAGTATTATACCCATTTTATTTGGCTTTCTATCACCTGCAATGGAAATGACATTAATAGATCACTGCTAAATTATCTTTGGTGCAAAGTAGGGTACAAAACAAAGAAAGTCAAAACCACAAATTACCAATCCCTAATTATGCAGAATAGCCACCATTTCTGAATGCCTACTACATAACAAGCTCCAGGCCAGGCCCTTGGCATACGCTGGCGTCATTCCTTGAAAGAGCCCTGCAATGCTCATATCATAAAACTTCTGGCTATCCAACAAATCATATGATCCCTTTTGAAAAAAAAGTAAGATAAATAAAACATCCAAATTCCCAATACCCAGCTCCTTTTCTTGGTCTTTCAAAATGCATTTTGTGTCTCAGTTACCATTCTTTGTGTCGGGGGGAGGAAAAACACACATACAAGAGAAACTCCACATAAATCAATCTTTATTCCATTTCAAAGCCTGCACGGTTTTCCAGATATTCCAAAGGTCTCCTTCCCTGAGTGAAATACTACATTTATTTAATAAAGCAGGTAGGATTTACTATCTGGGCACGGGTAAGCACTTTTTACTTCTCACAAGATAGATGACAGTTGCTGGCAGGCTTTTTCTTCCCTCCTTTTTGCTTATTTTTTTTCCTCCTCCCTTTTGCTGTGACTGCACAACTTCACCCATCACAATTGAATTACCAAACTGAGCCAAAGCAAGATTGTCCCCATGAGAGTGCTATGTAGGTTTCAGGCTTTATTTTCGTTTAAAGACAGCTTTAAAGAATTAGAAATAAATGTTATCAACCGTGGTTTTAAATGATGCTGACTTACTGCTTTTGGGGAGCTGTAACACTGCTCCTCCCAACACACACACACACACACTCACTCACTCTCCTCTCTCTCTCTCTCTCAGCTGAACTCACTGGGGACAGGAGGTGGGAAAGGAGCTGGTGGGGAAACTAAGTTCTCCACGCCTTCCCAGCCTAGATTCACCAGGGAAAAACAAAGGCTAAGTCAGGAGATTGCTGTCCCTTGGCTTAAAAGGAGTTAAGGAGCCAGCGCTTTAAATAGAGTCGGCCTGTGGAGGAGAGAAAACAGCTGGGAGAGGAAGAAAAGTGGTTTGTTTTCATTTGCTGCCAGCGGGACAGAAGGTGAGGATTTCTCTCTCGACATCTTCACCCATAAGTTGGGCAGCAAGCCAGCCTGCTCTTTGGCTGAAAAACTCCAATTAAAAATGTATGACTTCGGTCTTCCGGAGAGGAGGGGCGAAAAGTCAACTCCAGGTTGTACAAACACTTGAGGCAGCAGAAGTGAATTGAGGAATCTTATTCCCTCCCTTGCCAACCTGCTGTCTGGGAAATAATGCCCACTGATTCTGGGCAGAGTGAGAAAGCTCCAAAGTCACATTCCAGAGCCCTTACCAATGCATGTGGTTTCATCTTGAGCCCCCAAACTGTGATTTCAGAAGAGGTTGCTTCAAGTGCATAATAAACCATTTTCCAATTGGAATAACTCCTCTGGTTACTTGTATGCACACACATATACACACAAACATGCACAAGCATGAAAACACACATGCGAACACACGCATGCTCACACACACAGCTCGATATTTTTCAGCAGCAGTCCTCTTCTTGCCATTGGTCATGACTTGTCAGAGTAGCTGTAGGGGTTTCCCTCATCTCCTTAGGTCTGCTTGCACTTTAGGTGACTCTGGGCAGTGACTGTATCAGTCTTGTTTATCTCTGTATCGTCAGCACTCAGTGGACTGTGATGACTATTACATTTGTTGAATGAAAGGATAGATGAATGCATAGGGGGTAAAACATTCAATTCTCTATTCCTTTTGCTCTGATGCATGTTTAACATTATTCAGAAGCTTCCCTCTCATCCTGAAGATTCCTTTTCCCATAAGATTCCTTTTCCACAAAGCATTAGTGACAAGTGGAGAATTTTCCTAGTGATTTTATAATGGGAAGAGGTGTTTGAAATAGATCTTATTCCCAATCTTCCTTTGCCACAACAGAGCCTCTCTTCAGATATTCTTGCCTCCAGCAAGGGGCCATGCTTCCTACCCTCTACTTCGTTATACTGAGCAATTTCACTCTGCACCCGAAGTTGCATTTTAGCTTCCATCAAAACAGAAGAAACTGCAGTAGCAAGGACCTTAAAGTAGTTTATGGACCATTGACTACCTTTTGAGTCTAACTCCTCATGCTGGCGGCTTACTCAAACTATTTCTTTCAAACATCCAGAGTTTTGTCCTTCAGTGAGGTTCTGTTAGATGAAATCTTATCAGTTGGTTAGCTCTAAGTTTTAATGTTCCAACTCAGCATCACTAAAGTATGAGTGTCTTTGATTACTTTTGTTGACCTAGAGTCTTGAAACTGACTAACCCTCTTTTTTTAAACATTTAAATTTAATTCCTTTTTATTAAGACAGGGTTTCTCTCTCCTGCTCAGCCTGCAGTACAGTGGTACAATCATAGCTCACTGTGACCTCGAACTCTTGGGCTCAAGGAATTGTCCCTCCTCAATCTCCTAAGTAGCTGGGACCACAGAAATGCATAACTATACCTGGCTAATTTTTTTTTGTAGAAATGGGGTCTCACTATGTTGCTCAGGCTGGTCTTGAACTCCTAGTCTCAAGCAATCCTCCCACTTTGGCCTCCCAAAGTGCTGGGATTACAGGTACAAGCCACTGCACCTGGCCTATGACCAACTTTTTATGCCAGTTACCATTAACTTTGAATTAATCAGAATTCTCTTTCGATGGTTTACCTTAGATGTTGACAGTTTTCTAAAATGTCTGCTTTTTAGTTTGTCCTTATTAATCAATAAATCTTTATTAATAGCCCCCAGGGATCTCTACCTATGGGTGTTCTCTTGTGTAACCTCATCCTTACAATGAGGGCTGGTACTAGTGACTTGTTTCCAGTGGAAAAGTGTGGCAACAATGATGGGCTGTCACTTCTGACACTGCAAAGACTGATTTCCATCTTGCGTGACATTCTATTGCTATTTTGGCATGCACATTTTTTACTTCAACAATGTTTGAATTACAGATGGTTTTTGGTTATGTGGATAAGTTCTCTAGTGGCGATTTCTGGGATTTTAGTGCACCTGTCACCTGAGCAGTGTACACTGTACCCAACACAGTCTTTTATCCCTTACCCTCCCCAATCTTCCTGAGTCCCCAAAAGTCATTATATCACTCTTATGCCTTTGTGTCCTCATAGCTTAGCTTCCACTAATAAGTGAGATCATATCATATTTGGTTTTCCCTTCCTGAGTTACTTAGCATAATGGCCTCCAGCTCCATCCAAGTTGCTGCAAAAAAACATTATTTCAATCCTTTTTATGGCTGACTAGTATTCCATGGTGTTTAGATACCACATTTTCTTTATCTACTCATTGACCAGTGGGCACTTAGTCTGGTTCCACATCTTTGCAGCTTTCAGCACACACATTTTGACGAGGTCAACTGCCCTGTTGAAGAGGTAGTAAAGAAGTATAGGCAGCTCATAGTCAGCCATCAGGAAAGAACTGAGGCTCTCAATCCATAAACCCTCAAGGCAATGAATCCTGCCAGTCACCACTCAGGTGAGCATGGAGGTTAATTCTTCCCCAGTGGAGCCTTCAGATGAGACCATGGCCTTGGCTGACACCTTAATTACAGCCTTGTGAGAGACCTTGAGCCTGAGATACCCAGCTAAACTATCCTCAGATTCCTGGCTCGGAGAAACTGTCAGATTTGTTTATAAGTGTGTTGTTTTAAGCCCTTAAGTTTTATGGTAATTTGTTTTGTGGCAGTAGGTAACTAATTCATCACCCCCATATCTGGCTCACCAGTAGCCTAACTAGAAATGCTTGACTTCTACTCTGTCGATAGCTTTATCACTCATAATTAAAAGTCAAAAGGAAGTATCTTTCTCCTTATATCACTTATTCTGAACAACACACATGTAGAAGTTGAATGCCACAAAATGAATCACTGGTAACTTCCATAAAGCCTACAGTATTTTACTGAAGTTCTGAGAAGCTCAAAACTAAAAAGATTAATGATTTCTGAAATCTTTCTGTGAAGGCTTTACGTACACCCTTATTTTTCCAGATTTTATTTAAGCTGCTAGTCTTTCCTAAGCAAGTTGCTGAGGTCCTTATGGACCTGCCTTTCCTTCAAGATTATACTCATAGGTGGAGATCCCTTTCTGCAAGTGGTCTGCCTGCCTGAATCACTCTTTCACTTCTTACAAATAAATGGAAACCTTCATCCCCCAAGAAATCTGCATGATTAAGGTTTTGAGGAGCCATGCCTTATGGAAAGAACCTACTTTGGGAATCCATTTATCAATTGCTATATTGATCAGCTCCAAAGCAACCATACAAAGCTGGCCCCTTGATATTTCAGTTTCTAACCTTAGGAAAGGAGTTCTGCCTGAACTGTTCACATAACAGCATAGTGGGTACTAAAGTGAACCACCCAGACCTCCCACCCTCTTCAGGGAAGGGCTTTTT
The DNA here is from genome assembly GCF_007565055.1 of Rhinopithecus roxellana. Classification (NCBI taxonomy): domain Eukaryota; kingdom Metazoa; phylum Chordata; class Mammalia; order Primates; family Cercopithecidae; genus Rhinopithecus; species Rhinopithecus roxellana. Next base: position 125,520,050 of record NC_044561.1, on the reverse strand, counting down.
TCTCAACTGCAGAGAACTCATGAACATCAGACTCCAGCTGTCAGCTCCTTCAGGGTCTTCCTCTTCCCAAGGCCATGCTCTTCCTGGGGCAACCTGCATTTGGTAGCTGAACAAGGTGGAGGAGAAAGTATAGAAGGCCTGGCCATTTGGCTCAAATGCAAAATATTCTGAGGGGCCATATTCAGTCCAGAGTCCACCACTGGAATAAAAGAAGCTTTGTTGACCTGCATCTCAGTTTGGCTTTTCTTTCTGCCCATTCCTGCTTCCTCTCCCTTCCTTTACACATGTTGATCTCTCAAATGTTTTATACCCCCAACTCTGTCTCAGCATCCACTTCCTGAGATCCAAGTTGTGACCTCACTGTGAGAGAACCTCTATTGAAAATTTGATTCTTTAGGATAAAATGTGAAAATGCCTAGCAGTGTTTGCTTCTATTTCTGTTTCTACCTATGCGGTTCTGTCTCCAATTTTCTGACCTTACTTTACCTCGTCCTCAAGATGATGACATCCCTCAGAGCAGGGACTACTCCTTCTAGCTTCTTGCTATTCAGTTATGGTCTAAGAATTAGCAACATTGGTGTCAGTTGGTGGATTTTGTTGGTGATGGTGAATCTCAGGCCTCACTACAGAACAACTGAGCCAGAATCTGAATTTTAGCTGGGACACATCTGATATGGTTTGGTTCTGTGTCCCCACTCACATCTCATCTCCTACTGCAAATCCCGTGTGTTGAGGGAGGGATCTGGTGGGAGGTGATTGGATCATGGGGGCATTTTCCCCCATGCTGTTCTTGTGGTAGTGAGGGAGTTCTCAGGAGATCTGATGGTTTGTAAGTGTGGTACTTCCCACTTTGCACTCTCTGTCTCTCTCTCTCTCCTATTGCCTTGTGAAGAAGGTGCCTGCTTCCCCTTCGCCTTCTACCATGATTGTAAGTTTCCTGAGGCCTCTCCAGCCATGCAGAACCATGAGCCAATTAAATCTCTTTTGTTTATAAATTACCCAGTCCCAGGTAGTATCTTTATAGCAGCGTGAGAACAGACTAATACAACATCCAAGTTAATAAGCACTGTTCTAGTAATCAGTAGCTCCCCACAACTGTATCACCTAAGCATATGAGAAGGGCTAGACCCATCCCTGTTGACTGAGTGAACATAGCTTATACATGGGATAAGAAAGCTTAAGGAAAAGAACAAAGCCTCCCAGTTCTACCCTTATTGATTAGAAAATGTAAATATTTGATTTTGGAGAAAAGGTATGATACACAAAGAAAGGTGACCAGCACAGCCCAACTAGTGATCGAGGCAGAAGTCCTGGAGCAGTTTCTCATTCAAGTACAACTTCCCTGTCCCACCCACCAGCCTGGGCTTTCCTACTTTCAGACAGGTCTTGTCATGTTCATCTAGTTGCCACGGCTCCTTCAAATGGTGGTTGCACAAATAAGTGAATATGTGAAAGAACCCTGAGATGATGAGACTTCAAGCTAAAGAAGTTGGCCAAATAAGCCAGCAGCATGAGGTGTGATTGTTTGGCCTTTAAGCCAAGTCACGTAAATGATGATTTTGGCATTTATCACTCAGGCACAGCAAGGAGACGGAGATGTGCAAAGCACCGCAGGTCAGCCTTCAAAGCAGGATTTTAATGAACTGGCAGTACTTCATCATTTTGATAATCACAGAAATTAGAGGAGGAAATGAGAGGCTTGGCAGGTCATCTAGTCCATCATGTGCCTATATTAAACAGGTCTCTAGTGTATCTTTTGTAAGGTTTTATGGCACTCCCTAGTCGAAATTATCTTTGTGCCTCGAGATAAGTGGGTGTCAGTTCACCCTTGTTCCTTTGCTCCTCTCTCCTGCAAAGGTCATAGTTCAAATTCTGCTCTTCTCATCTGTGAACTTTCTTACAGGCAGAAGTCAAGTGTAACACTAAAATAAGATTCCTTATTTGTTTTTGTTTCAAGAAATAGTCATTGGGATTGGATAGGACATGCAGCAGCAGCAACAAAATCTAAATCTCAGTGTTGGACAGATCAGATGTTTGTTTCTTTCTCACACTTCCTGCCCAACACAAGTCAGCAGTGAAGACTGTGTTTACCATCACTCAGATCCCCAGACTGATGAAGGATATTGTAGTATGTCCTATGGTCACAAGAAAGGGATGGGAACAAGGCAAATTGCACACATATCTTCCTGGAAGCAGCACACCATGCCTCTGCCCTCATTTTATTGGCATGTCGTTTGGTCATAATTTATCATATGACCTATCTGTGTTCCTGGGAGGTAGAGAACCAGAAGTATTTGGTGAATAGCATGAACGATTGCCATGAGAAAGAAATCTACTGCAAATGGCAGATGTCAATCTCATTCTCAAAGGTCACCTAATAAGAACATGACTCTGTGAAAGTGGCCAAATGGCTTCAACATACCATCCCTTCAAATCATAGGTATTTATTGACTTCTGTGATGATTAATTTGATGTGTCAACTTGGATGCCCAGTTATCTGGTTAAACATTATTTCTGCGTGTCTGTGAGGGTGTTTCTAGAAGAGATTAACATTTGGATTGGTGGACAGAGTAGAATAGATGGCCCTTTGCCATGTGGATGAGCCTCATCCAATCCATTCAGTGCCTGAATAGAACAAAAAGGTAAAGGAAGGTTGAATTCACTCATTGATCTTCCCCTGCCCTCCATGCCCTCCATGCTCCTGTTCTCAGGTTTTTACACTCAGAGTGGAATTGACATCAGCTCTCCAGCTCTCAGAGCCTTCTAACTACATCACCAGCTTCCCAGGTCTCCAGCTTGCAGATGGCTAATCATGAGACTTTTCAGCCTCCATAATCATATGTGCCAGTATCTTACAATAAGTAAATCTCTTGATATGTTTCTCTGGAGAATCCTGACAGATATAACTCCCTATTATATCAAGACATGCAGTGACAAGAAAAACAAGGTCACTTGATGGTGGAGGTTATATTTAAAAGGGGGAGACAGATAAAAGAAAGTCAATCAATAGATAAATAAGCCAGATAATAGAAGCATTATGAGGTGTTATGAGACTTAAATCTAAAGAGATTGGTCAAATAAGCCAGCAGCATGAGTTGTGACCATCTGGCCTCTGAACCAAGTCACATGAAGGATGATTTAGGCATTTATCACTCAGACACAGCAAGGAGACTGAGACAAGCAAGGTAGGTGTGGAGGGGTTGTGAGCGTGGGTGTGTGCGATGGGCCACTGTATTGTTGGTGCCCAAGCAGGGTAAGGAAGGCATCCACATGGACAAGAAGCCTAAGAAGCCCAAGGGTGGGAAGAGAGTTCACACGGGGGAAGCAACCGCATGCCAGGTGTGGAGTCCGAGTGGGGTAGCAAAGACTTCCACACTGGTATGGGGAGTTGGGGGGACAGCCCAGCATGAGACGTCAGATTCTGAGTGAAGTAAGGAAGCCATCCACACAGGGAAATAGGCAGTAGAAGCAGCAGGAGACTGGTTAGATCCAGGAATAATCAATAAGTAAATTAAGAACCACGATAGCCAGATTTTTCATTCTCAGTGAAGTGAGACACAGCATGGAAAAGGAGAAAATGAAAATAAAACCTGTGTTGTTTGACTGCAATTGAAGGTTATCACAATAAATTCATACTTTTTGATAGATATATCGATATGTTATAAATGTTTATATTCTGTATATGCTTGTCTTCTGAGAATGCTTAGCAACATCAATACCGGTAGCAGTAAGCACACCTAGCTCCCAGATCTTGGCTTCTAAATACTGATACCTACTAAAAAACAAAAACAAAAAACAAACAACAACAAAACAAAAAAAACCAGAGCCTTGGAGATGGCTCTTTCTCATTCTGGGGAAGAAAAGGTACAAGCTGAACCTAGAACATTGTTTCATGCAAAAAAGCAACAAAGTGCTCAAAAAGTGATGGAAACATGTTTTAAAAAACATGACGGAACAGGAGACAATTTGAGCATTTCAGTAAATAATGACAGCAATGCATTAAAACCCAATGAATAAAACTAAAAAACCAGAAGTCCATACAGGCATAAAAAAAGATCTGTAAGAGTATTTCATGGGATAGTCACATAATCACAAATCTTCTTCCCACGAAATACCTCTTAATTCTGAAAGGATCAAGAGTTAAGTATCGTGAACCAGCCTGGTAGGCATCACTTTAATCTAATGATCACAGGGAACATTATCAGTAATGCAGACACATTTAAATTGTGTGCCACCTGCTAGGATGCAAGCCAGCATCACTTCTGCTACATCCCTGGCAAAGACAAATAACCTGAATTCAATCATAAGAAAACATCCAAAGTGAGGGATGTAGTACAAAATAAAACCCTGGCCTGAAGCCCTCAAAAGTGTCAAGGTCACAAGTGTCAAAGACAGAGAAAATGTCCTGTACTGAAGGAAGCTGAGAGGCATGACAACAGAATGCAGCACATGATTGAACCTGGAGCCTTTGGCTATAAAGGACATTATTAGGACAATCAGTAAAATTGGAATCAAGTCTGAGGACTAGACGGTAGTAATGCATCAATGTAAATTTCCTGATATTTGTGGTTGCATCATAGCTCTGTAGATGAACCTTCTTGTTTGTAAGAAATACATACTAAAGTTGGAGAACAAGGGGTCACACCTTTAAATGGTTCAGAGAAAAAATACAGCACGATAAGTGAAATCTTTATAAGTTTTTTTTATGGCTTCAAAATAACAAAAGAAATAAAAGTTGTATTGCACTAAAAAAGATACAAAATATATGAATGTATTAACAGAAGAAAAGTTAGAGCTGAAAGTATGACCACAATTTTGTTTCTGTCTTATCTAAAATTCACTGTCATGACCAGATATTCCAATTGTGATGAGAAAGTGCTGCAAAAGGAGTTAATTGGCTTGTTTGTTTTCAATGAATTTTTGGGTTCTCCCAGCATCTTGATTCTTCAGCCACAGCCTTGAAGAGCTACACACAGCTAGCAAGATTAGGACAGGGTAATCCATGGGAAAGAGCGTGACTCTGCACTTCTTAGGGCATTGGGTTTGCCTAATTTTGCCTGTTACCCAGAAGGCCTCTTGAGAATCCCCCAAGGAGAAGCTCTCGCACGCTTAACCTCACAATGAGCAGGCTGCTGCATATATTGCCAGCATTAATCACTGGCAGCCCAGACTGACTTTCCTGGCCATCCTTGGGGCAATTTAAGGCTTGTATGTGTTCAGCAAGAACTTCTAGCGGGTCGGAAGCCAGGAGGTTGGGTACCCTTTCAGGGCCTCCAGTCTGTTCTCCAGGGCTGAGGACTAGGAACTTTTAACAAGCCTCTCTTGCCCCAACACTCATAATCCGACAGGTGGGCTAGGGAGAAACATTTGGCTGAGATTCCAAATGTGCAGCAGGTGCTCTCTGGTGCTTACCCATCAGTAAACCCGTCAGCACCAAGAGGCTTTTATTGACAACACTGTGGCAAGTGTTTCATCATTCCTATGTGGAATTTGAAGCAGATTTTTAAAATGAATTTTAAATGAAAGATAAAGTCAAATTCTTGTTTGTGACTGAATAATGGCAATATTTGAAAATGCACTCTAGAACACCTCTAGCATCTTTCTAGCTGGTCTCTGAAGTTATCTGGATAAACCGAAAACTAGAACAGATTTGAGGGCCCAGACCCCCACCCTACGGACGCAGTAAGTCAGCAAGCCCACAGGAATCAGCAGGAAGAGTGAGAATAACCTTTCTGTTTTTGACACACACGTGGCAGTATGGTTTGCAATTTTTTAAGCAAACATACATTAATTTGTTAATTCAGAAAACATAAGGAGGAAAAAATAAACTATCATGAAAATTGTTCCAACAGATGTGACTTTTTAGGTTAGAAATGTAAAGAGCAACCTCATGCTCAGACTCATCTGTTTAGTTCAAACTTGGTGGCTGTATTAAAAAGACAATGAGCAAGGAAAAGCCAATCATTCCCAATTATAATATTAAAAACAGCCTTCTTCACATAAGGGTGGTGCTTTATAGTTTGCAAAGCCCAGCATGCATTTTGACTTAAATAGTAACTCTCAAAGAGTAGTATAGAAACCACTAATGTGAGAATCCTCTGTGGTGCTGGGGAAAAAAATGCAGATTTCCTGGGACCCATCTTAGGCTTATAGAAGCAGAAATTCTGGAGATAGCAAGAGACAATTCTTATGCACAGTCAAGTTTAAAAACAACTAAAGAACATTGTTTAAAAAATTTCTTTTGTAGAGATGGGGTTCTGTGTTGCCCAGGCTGGTCTCAAACTCCTGGCCTCAAGCAATCCTCCTTCCTTTGCCTCCCAAAGTATTGAGATTACAGGCTTGGGCCATCACAGTGGCCTAAAGAGCATGCTAATCCTGTTAGACAGACAAAGCAGATACCACCATCCAACAGTTTACTTGCCAAGGTCGCTTAGGAGTGAACTGGAGGAACCTTCACTCCTCCCCACTTTCCAAGAACCTGCAAAGCCACAACAGCAGCACGATTCCTTGTGAACATTCTAGAAGCAGGTCCTAGAAAATCTGCCTATCCCTCCCTGCAGCTTCATTCAAGTGATCGAAGACCAGCATGAGTCCAATTCTTCCAGAAGCCGTGTTCCTCCTTGGGATTAGAAGGGAAGTCCTTTCAGTTGCACTGAGCACTGTTTTCTGAAACGAGGGCTCTGCAAGGCAACTTAACCCTCATCACCTCACTTCAGTGAGCCCAGATGCTAGCAGTAAAGAGATATGGATGTGCAGGAAGCAGGAAGCACAACAGCGAGTCCCAAGGCTTGGAAATGGGCTGGGAAGTTGGAAAATGGTGCACCGGTGTGTGACATACGGCCAGGACCGTCCACACCCACCAAAACAGCCCCAAGGGCTGGCAACAAGCCGATGTGATGAGAGAATACTGTAATATGATAAAGTAAACATGCTCCTTCTCCCCTTTTCCTCCCCAATGTTTCAAGCAGGCAGCTTTGTCCTCAGCTCCTCAAGAGAAATGTGTGGCAGAAAGCAAATAGACGATAAGACTTCCGGCCCCCTCAGCCATAATCTACTTAAACCCATAACCAAGTGTGCCTCTCCCCGACTCACAATCCCTACAATCCCAGAACTGTTATCCAAATCTGTGGGGGAATGGACTGGAAGCAATAATAACTGAGGAGAAATTTTCTATCAGCCAGTCTAAATTTGGGTGCAGGGTTTGGGGGGCTTAGAGGCAGAAATAAAATTGAGTTATACATAATTTTTTAAACTTTATTTTCCTTGCAAACCTAAATTTATGAATTAATACTTAACCTGCTGAACTTTTAAGGAAGCTGTGTTTCTTGGCTCACAAGGGGTGGGTTGATTCACAAGGAGAAATATTAAATAGCTCTCTTCACTTTGTAGCTCCTGGTATCAAGGCAGGGCAGGGGGGCTTTCTGTGGATTGGATTGGACCGGAGACCTGAGCCCCAAACTGGCTTAGGTGAACTTTGACGGGTACACAGACCCAGTGGTCTACAGGTCTGATGCCCCAACTTCCCATAAATAAAGGTATTATTTAGAAATCAGACACAATGAACTGGACTAGCAAAGCAGAACTCTACCTTCACACCACACTACCACTAATTCTTGAGGCACTTGTGCAAATGAGGAAAGGGAGCTCCTTACTAAAGATAATTTCATCCGTCAGAAGCTGGTCATAATACGCTTACTAGAATATGACAATTTGATGGATTCTTCTAGAAAATTATGATAGCAAATATACAAAGTCTCTAGTGTCTATGAAAGAAATAACACACCCCTGGAATAATGCACTGTACAGCACCCACAACTGTACATGGCAGCTCTGTATCATTCTTTACTGTTTTAGCAAAGCTTGATGCTAAAAGGGCACTGGTGAAAGCAGTGAGGAGGTCACTTACAGCAAGCAGGTTGTTGTTTCAAAACGCTGAGATCACTGGGTTCAGTGAACACTAATACCATGCTCTGTTTTCTAAATTTTTCATAACTTCCACCCACAAAGTGAAGAGGCACTTATAAAGAGGTTGGGAATGATGAAAAAGCAGACTCAAACTTCAAACTCTCCAGAGGATGGGGCATATAGTAGGTGCACAATATTTGTGTAATAGTTTTAGTTTAAAAAAATGCACCCAAATGCCAGGAGAAGGTTCTTGACTTATTTCATTCCTAAGAGTCTTGGACTCTAACTCTTAGAAAACCATTGATGACTTTGTGATTCTTGTTCAACTTTAACTCATGGCATTGTGCCAAGTTGTAGTAATAAAAAAGAACTTCTTCCTTTTAACAACCAATTCAATCAAAGAAAAGGAAATCTTGCAAAACAGTACTGTTTTAATGGCTCTTATGGACTCCGTATTTCTGTCTCATCTTCTCCTGAGAAGGAAAAAGGGCAAATGAAGTCCTGTCTCCTCTGAGACCAGCCCCAGGTGCTTCTGATATTGCTTCTAAATCTTGAAGCCTCTAGAGGCTTCCATTCTGAGGATCTCTCCTCGGGCAGAGAGCGCTAGATGTGGCCTTGTTCCAAGCTCAGAAACAGCTTCCTTGAGTTAAAGCAATGTGGGGCGTTCCTCTCCCTGGAGAGAAGTTACCAGACTATTTCAGCAGCATTTTTCCTTCCAATCAGGCTAGCCACAAAATGGAAAGGCAGAATCTAATACACTTTCTGATGCCACCCGTGGTTCATAAAGTCACCCTAATGAAGAACAGCTGAAATCTTTGCTTGTGCTACAGCATCCTTTTACCTGCAGAGAACTGACCTTAACACTCAGAGAGAATGAAGGAAAAAAAATCACACAGAACCAGAATCAATTTCACTCCTTTCCATTGAATTTTCATGTCAGATATCAGTGAAGTTTTATCATTACTATTTTTCTGGGTTTTTTTGTGGAATTTCTTTTGTATCTTTGTACGTGACTTTTCTGATTAAATGCTTCTTATGTTAGTATTTACTCCGTTTTTTTTTTTTTTTTTACATTGGAGGAAAAAATCATGAGTTTTTCACTGTGGTGTTAAAAATGCTAACAACACTCAAAGTAAAAGCTGTTTTAAAAGAATCACTCGTGACTGTTTATGTAATTTGAATAGCTAAGGCAAAGGAATGTAGAAGAAAATAGCCTCACATGACACAGAAAAAGGAAGGTGGATCCATCTGTGGAAATACAGAAAATCATCAAAGTCCCCCGACTCCATCCTGAGAGCTGAATCATTCAGACTGGCCCTCATTATTGATTAAACAGGGTAACTGTCCAGTCAAAACAGTGGACTACAGAATATAAGAAGAGGTTTTTGTATGACTAAGGGCCTAAAGATTTTTCTGATCTGAAGACACATTTCATAGATTGCTTGACCAGCGGTAAGCAATCCTCTTTCCTGTGTGGTGACACTGTGGCCAGGACAATCCAGCCTTGTTATCGGATGGCCACATTCACACACACCACAATCTGTTTCCAAGTTAACCACATTTAGCCCCATTGGGTGCACACCCCTCACCATATTCCCACCCCAAAGGGGGTTCTATATCTGCTTCTTGCTTCTTTTCATTTCTTGAGACAGTTTCACTCTTGTTGCCCAGGCTGGAGTGCAATGGCACCATCTTGGCTCATGGCAACCTCTGCCTCCTGGGTTCAAGTGATTCTCTTGCCTCAGCCTCCCAAGTAGCTGGGATTACGGGCATGTGCCACCATGCCCAGCTAATTCTGTATTTTTACTAGAGACGGGGTTTCTCCATGTTGTCCAGGCTGGTCTCAAACTCCCGAACTCAGGTGATCCACCCGCCTCGGTCTCCCAAAGTGCTGGGATTACAGGCGTGAGCCACCGTGCCCAGCCGCTTGCTTTATCATTTTCCCTCTCTCTGGAATGCTATGAAAGAAAACCATAAAATGATTCCACTGGGTGGACAGGTCATTTTAAGCCATTTTTTTTTCCACTTGTCCTAAAGATTTTCTTTTAAGGATTGTGAAAAACATCACCCAATCTGCATTAATTTCCCTACATTTTCCTCTACTTATTGATTACATTTTGACATCAAAGCTGAAACATGACAAAAACAGAAAAACAGCAGAAAGAGAAAAGAGAGAGACATGAAACTTGCTTCCCTTACTCCGAACTATGAGCGTAAAGTATTTATTGGCAGGAGTCCCTCAGCCTCCCTGGGAATGACCAGACCAGTGTCTGCCAGGGTTTCCTCAAAACTCCCAGTTCTTGGAAAATCAGAAAGTCAAAGTGAATGTTCTAAAGGTAACCTCATCGGAAATAAAAACCGTCTTAGTTCAGAACCTATGACAATGTATTTTCTTATTGTAAATTATCACCAATTGTCCTAAAAAATATCAAGAAAGGCTTCTGCCCTTAGATGAATTTTAAACATACAGACTGGCTGCCGAGAAATTGCTGGTGTCATCAATCCTTCTAAATATATTCTCTCCCTCTCTCTCATACACACACACACGCACACACAACACACACGCACACACCCTTTTGTCAACTGAGCAATGTCTTCTGAAGCCAAATGCCAAGTGTACTAAGATAAAGGTATTGCAGTCCCTGGAGGAGGGGCATTTTAATTACAAAGAAAAGCAAAATATGCCTGAATCTTTATTTCAGAACAAATGCTGACAAAATGAGGCATGTCACTAAGGATTTTCTTTCTTCACAAGATGGTCACTTTCTGTGAGTGACTTACCTGTGTTTCCATGTGAGGGTTTCCCAAATCTTTTGTGTAGTTAGCGTCTTCCTGCAGTCTGTCCTCTGCACACACGAGCAAGATTCCCTAGACCTTTTCTCATCCCAGAACAACAGCAACAAAAAGTCTCATGCTTACCAGCATTAAAGCCTCCAGCTAATTGCCTTTGGCTGGGTAAGTTTAAAATAGGAGAGAAAATAGAAGCACTTGTATTCCTGGGTCACCGCAAAGAAAACAACATGCATCTGCTTAGATTTAGGTTATAAGAATCACCTGGAGACTTTGCTTAGCAGCCGCTGCCTGACTGAAGCCCAGCATGGGTTTCAGTGATTCTGAATGGGTGATTCTGAGGCAGGTGGTCATCTTCGAGTTTTACTTAAAGACAGAACTTTGTGAACTTCACAATGCCTAAGAATCACAGGGCGAGCAGAGGATCCTGATAAATGCAGATTCCAACTCAGTAGGTCTCAGTGAGTCTACACCCTACCTGGGGTTTCTAACAGGCCCCCAGGTAACGTGGACGCTACCTTCCACAGATTACACTTTGAGTAACAAGGTTTAAGGAACAGGGACGGAAGTCCTTGCTATTGAACGTGTGTGACCCAGGTCAGCGGCACAGCAGCACCTGAGAACTCGTTAGAAATGCAGGCTGTCAGGTTCCACCCTAGGCTTACTGCATTGGCGTCTGCATTCTATCAAGATTCTCAGATGATTCTTAAGCATATTCATTTAAGAAGCTGACATAGAACTTCAGGGTAAAATTCACAAAGAAACGGTTTTCTATCAGAAAGGTCAGAGGTGGCAAAAATAAATAAATAAATAAAAGGCACATTTGGATTCTCAGATATTTGAAATCCCTGTTAAAGGCAGGTCTATATTAGAAGAGAGAGTAACCTATTGAGCAGCCAGCTTCTTAAATCTCAGCCTCCTCTCTACCAAAGGAAACCATTTAGGACAAGAGTTCAATGTTTTTAGTGCCACAACTCTGAATGTGAGCAGCTGTTACATGCTTTCACCCTTCTCTGTTTTCATTACTTCTCATGTCATTAGATCAACCAATTTGGGGACTTTGCTATACCCAAAGGACAGGTGGCTTAAATAGTAAAGATGAATTGATAAAGCCTAGTGCCTTCCATCAGACAGGGAGGTGAAACCATACATTTGAACGTCTGTTGCTCCTTGTGAAGATTCAAGCTTTCTTTGACATTTAGGGAGATCTGGAAAACAGAGATGTCGCCACTTCCGTAAACTCTGTACCTTGCAAAGTGCATGACACATTAATAAGGATAATTTAATTGACGTTAGCTAAGATGTTTATATCAAGATTTAAATAGTAACTTGCTAAAAAGTAGAGGCTAAAAGAAAATATGCATATAATCCCAGCACTTTGGGAGGCCAACATGGGAGGATCACTTGAGCCCAGGACTTCAAGGCTGGCCTGGACAACATACCAAAACCCTGATCTTAAAAAAAAAAAAAAAAAAATTAGCTGGGTGTAGTGGTGTGCCCCTGTGGTCCCAGCTACTTGTGAGGCTGAGGCAAGAGGATCTCTTGAGCCCAGGAGGTCAAGGCTGCAGTGAGCCATAGTCACTCCAGCCTAGGCAACACGGAAAGAACCTGCCTCAAAAAAAAATAATAATAAAAATAAGTAAAGAAGCAAAATGAAGACATGCAGGATCCAACTATCCAGAAAGGAAGGGGAAACAACCTTAAGTCAAAAAAAAAGGAAAAAACTAAAACACAAATCTAATTAGATAATAGATAATCAGGGTCTAATAGAATCTGGGATCACAGAAAACGTCTGGAAAGCTATTAGAATCAGTGATATCCTATGTACAAGCTCTTTATTTCCTTCAGTTTTGTTTTCATGAGCTTCTGGCAGGAAGAAACTGCTTGCTACAGACAATTGCTTGCATTTGTTGATCAATAAATCAAGGAAGAGTCAAAGGATGTAGGCACCATCTAAGGAAGGGATGGTACTGGCATTGACAAAAACAGATAGGGCCAATGCAAATACTGTGTTCAATTAGCATTTTTGTGGACCCAGCAATTTCTGAAAACTATTTTCGAGTCATAGAATACGCAGGGACCATCTGGCTCCATTTCTGGAAATACTTCTGACACCACCACCTCTCTTTCATGTATCCTACTCAAATTTAATTTTCTTCCCTTCCTCACACCAATCTTAATGCCTTCCTGCAGGTCTATTTCCTGCTTGGCCCGTATGAGACCTCTAAATTTTAGTAATCACAGTAGGCCCTTAGTTGAGTTTCTACTGTGTGCCCTTCACATGTCTTATTTCATGGTAACCACCAACTACCTGCTGTTTGCAAATGAAGTAACTAAAGCTCAGAGAGATGAAGGAACCTGCCCAAGGTCACAGAGCTGGCAAATAAATAATGTAGGATTCTATCCTATGTCTGTCCAAAATCCATGCATCCTGGCCAAATCCTTCTGTGCCTTGTGGCTTTTTTTTGAGACGGAGTCTTGCTCCGTCGCCTAGGCTGGAGTGTGGAGTGCAGTGGCAAGATCTCGGCTCACTGCAAGCTCCGCCTCCCGGGTTCACACCATTCGCCTGCCTCAGCCTCCCAAGTAGCCAGGACTACAGGCGCCCACCGCCACGCCCGGCTAAGTTTTTGTGTCTTTAGTAGAGACGGGGTTTCACCGTGATCTGGATCTCCCGACCTCGTGATCCGCCGCCTCGGCCTCCCAAAGTGCTGGGATTACAGGGTGAGCCACCGCGCGCGGCCCTTGTAGCTTTTATCCTCTCCCTCAGTCTTATCTTTTCCAGCCACTGTGTTCAGTGGTGGCTCTCACTTTCTGGAACCAGCTTAGAGTATGTATCTCAGGATCTCATTCTCACTTCATCTCTCCACCTGGGACACACTAAGGCAGGTTTCCTTCCACATTTTATAGCCACGGCCCCAGTGCCTTTTCAAATGGAGTTCTCTTGAAAGTTTCAAATGGATTTTGTGTTTAAAAATATGTACACTAAAGCTTAGGAATTAGAGACAAGCCCTTTGCCAATTTTCTTTTATGTTCAGAAAAAAATCAATTAAAAAAGGGCAAACCCCAAAGGATGGCCACAATCATGTTTATAAAAAACAATTCTGTATTGATCTGTTTTGATAATCACCATACTTTCTCTCTCTCTCATCATAGGTTTCTGTTGGTAAATACTTTGGGGCCATTTTGCCAAAACAATGACTGATAGTCTACAGCCATCCTTTGGTACCTGCGGGGAATTAGTTCCAGAACCCCCTGAGGTCACCAAAATCTGCAGATGCTCAAATCCCTTATAGAAAATGGCATAGTATTATGTGCACATAGTCTATGTAAATTATACTTTAAATCATCTCTAGATTACTTATAATGCCTAATACAATGTACTGCTGTGTAAATAGTTGTTATACTATGTTGATTTTTATTTGTACTATTTTTACTGTTACATTGTTTTTATTTTTTTCCCCAAATATTTTTGATATTCAGTTGGTTGAATCTCAGATGCAGAACCTGTGGACATAGAGGGCCAACTGTATTTATTCAAGCAGGATTCACCCGTTGCGATGCATACATACAAATTCTGCACACAGAGAACCTGGTACAAGTCTACATTAGAGCAGGTCCATTTAAAGAGAATTCCACTCACATTTAGAAAATGCCCCTTTTATTTAGTTTCTCTGCACAATACTTTTTTTTTTTTTTTTTTTACATTATAAAATCACACAGGAGGAAAGGTTTTTGACAGGAAGCCAGCAGAAGACAACTTGCCAAGCAAAACATTGAGGATCCATTGCCAGCATCTGCAGATAATTTTTTTCAGAGAAAGAGGAGTCTTCCTGGTGATGAATGAATATTTTGACTTGGCAATTAACACCATTATACTGGAAGACATGCCTGCATGTGTCTCCCTGTAACACCTTGCTTGTTGCCACTAAGTACAAAAGCCTCCTGCCCCACCCCCCAAAATTGTTTTAATGGACTAAAGACCAGGAAATTGAGCCAGAATCTCCAAACAAGGCAGGTGTAATAATAATTCCTCCTAAGAAGAGGCCTGTGATCCTCTGTTTGTCTTTTAGTGTTGAAAAAAGGGCAGAACTTTTCCTCAAATCTTCAGTATGAAAATATTGGTCTTTAAACTCATCACTACTCATTCATACCTTGAGCATCCTCCTGATATTTTAGGGGATCTTTTTTAACTTTTTAACAATCAGCCCTTCTGAAAGAAGAGTTTACTAAGTTCATTGATTCTCTTTTGGCAAGCTTCCAATTCCTACATTTGAACAAATTAAACACAGTAAAGATTTCCTATATCAGCTCAGAAGACATTACCTGAAAATTCAGAAAGCTTTTCTTAAACTTCAGGAAAAAAGAAATGAGAGGATGAAAGGAAGGCAAGAAGGAAGTAAGAAAGAAAAAGGAGCAAAGAAGGAAGAAAGGGTTGGGAAGAGACAAAGTAAGAGGAAATAAATCATGTAGAATACATACTTCCAAAACAGAAAGAAAAAAAGCAATTCAACTAACATATATTAATCTTTATTCTATAACAGACATAAATAATTTTATGAATTCATATGACCTATACAAAAGACAAAATAAGATATTGCACTAAATTTAGATATGGGATATTTGAATTTAATATTAGCTAAACAGATAAATATATACAATTTAAAGAGTTAAGGCAAAACCAGATGATACTCCAAATACAACAGAAGGCTTGAAAAATAGGTATAATTAGAAACAACAGCATCCCACCACCAGTTAATAAAGTGGTCATGTCTAAGGAAAAAAAAACCTTAGGTTTTTAATAAAGTGGTTATTATCAATCATTTTAATTAAAGTTGAGCAATAAAGTATAAGATTTCCCTCGGAGGGGAGCTATTTTGCCGAGGCTCGGGGATTGAGCACTTAGATTTCAGGGTAAGCAACTTTTTCCTTGTCAGATTTATGATCCGTTCTTCCTCTTAGAAAATATAATTTGGAAAATATGACTCTTTCACATATATAATTAAAATACAACTATGAAGCATTCTTTTTTTTTTTGAGATAAGTCATGTTGATGATATCATTGTCAAGGTAAATTTGTGGGCAAGCCATTCATTACCTTATTTTAAGAGAACACATAATGCCAGTTACCTGAAAAAAAAAAATTCCCAGTTTTTTACAAGAACCAAACAAACTAATTCCAAAGGAATAAAAACAAATATAATCAATACACAGCATACAGTTCTTTGGCAGTATCACACTAACCGTTGATTGAAGTCAGAACTTTAGAGTTTTCTAATGCTTAGACCCAGTTGCCAGTCTTTTAAAACTAAACAAATAAAATTCCACATCTGTAACAAATTCAGTAATCCCGGGAAATGAAATTCAGAGTAAATCTTGCAGACAGCTTTTGACTGTTACATTTAAGCATAGGTATTATCTGCTTAGAGTCCCAATCCAAATATACTGAAACAGACACACACAAATAATCTGTAAAATTTTGTATTGGTTCAGACAGGCCTAGAATCCTTAGAATCCATATCCACCCATGAGAAACCAATAAAAGACATCAATCCAATGATGAAAAAATGATCTTCCAGTAACTCAGGAGTGGGTCATCCCTCACCTGGATAAATATCACGGAGAAATTGAATCCTATAGGGGGAACACCAGAAAGCCCGAAAATGTGGAATACTGCCAGCCTCCAACCAAATTACCTTTCTCCAGTTTTAGGTAAACCTTATCCTCTTTATCTAAGTAGAGTAGGACACCATTAGTGGCAGCTTCACGAGTAACATCTTTGTCCCCCGCAAAGGCAGATATTACTGGTTTTCCATTTAACATCAAGTTAACCTAGAAGAAGAAAAATAATAATAATTGAAAAGTTCTCTTTAAAGTCAAAACATCTACTGGGGAGAATAAATAATGTCTAAGATGACAGTCCCAGTAAAATACCTGATGTTCAGGAAATATATTCCCTTCCTTTCAAATTAGCCAATTGTGGGGGCCATACTTTGCATGTCTGCTGAACTGATTTAAAATTTTTTTTTCTCATTGGAATTTCCTCAAATTCCTACAAAAGAATAACATCTATGGAGAGCAACCTAGTGAAAACTAGCTTCCCTTCAGCACATAAATTAAGCCTTACTGCTTTACTTACCTCTTCCACCCAACAACAATCTTTTGGAAATAAAGCAGGCTTGTGGCTTCCCAGTACATTTGTAAAAGAGACCTTGTGCCCACTGACCTAAGAAACCCAGATACAACCCAATCCTACCAACATCCTTGCGAGTTTTAGTGCAGCCTGTAACATGCATACTACTGAAAATCATTTGAAATAATGAAGTGTGTGTATACGTGTGTGTGTGTGTGTTGATTTCTTTTTCTGTTTTCCCTGATAGGAAACAAGCATTAAAAATAATCATCAGGCCAGGCATAGTGACTCATGCTTGTAATTACAACACTTTGGGAGACCAAGGCAGGAGGATCACTTGAAGCTAGGAGTTCAAGACCAGTCTGGGCAACATAGCAGGACCCCATCTCTAAAACAAACAAAACAACAAATTTAAAAATTAGCCTGGTTGGTCACATGCACCTGTAGTCCTAGCTTCTCAAAAGGCTGAGGCAGGAGGATCGCTTGAACTCAGGGGTTTGAGGTTGCAGTGAACAATGGTTGTGCCACTGCATTCCAGCCTGGGTGAAAGAATAAGACCCTATCTCAGAGGAAAACCAAAAAATAAAAAATAATAATCACCACTATCACTAGAGATTTTAGTGATAATTAGAATCAACTCAAAACTGTATTAACTATTTGCTATTCTACAATTTTGATTACACTGTGTCAAGCACTGCATATATTTCTAAATACTGGAGGCTGGGAAAAGCTTTTCCATGGAAGTAAGTTTATTTTCTAGACTTTTTTTTAGGTTAAAAGTCATATGGAATAACTTAAATCTGAGGCTGATCCATTCATCCATTTACTAGGACATGTAAAAGTATTAATAGATAAGTGAGTAATCTATCATTCACATTGACATAATGTATAACATAAATACTGAGCATAAGATAAAAGGTTATCCTAGAATTCCTATACACATGTATTTGTGTCATTTGGTATTAGCATTTTGGAATATTGTCAGAACTAGCTCCACTGCTGCTTTTGAGTGTAAGGTCAAGCCCATTGTCTTAGAAAGCAGAATACAAAATATATTTTTAACTGTGGAACTGCAATTGGTAAGAATTCACTAGCATCAGAGTAACTGAGGATAAACTCAAGCATATGCATAGAACACCCTTTCTTTAAAAAGTATTTTGAATAGTTGCTCCTTCATAGACTTATTCTTACTCATTAGCTGTATCTCATAATTTTAAAAAATAGCAAATGTTTTCTTTATTTAGTATGTACTTGAAAAGCTCTACCCGTCTTACAAGTTTTTTTCCTTACAAATTCAAATAATTTTTGTACATGCATTAAATGAAAGCATGATCTTACAAAGAGATTTGTGTCACTGAATTTTTACTAAACCGTGGATTTTTAAAAAATGTTTGATTGTTATTAAGGTAATAACTTCAATTGTTTATTTTTCTATATGCTTTCTGTCACATCTTAATGGATGTTACAAATAAAAAAATTAGAAATTAAGGTTTTAAAATAAATGATAAAGATGGCTGTTTATGTCTATTGTGGAAAGGCAACTTTGGATGAATATTTAAATACATAACCCACTAAAGATAAGCACAGTTGGTTGGGAGTATGGATGGAAGGGGTCAAAACACACACCTGGATAGTTTGGCTCTGGTAGACTTTAATCACATGAAAACTGAAACTGTAAATTCCTTTTCTTGGTGCTACAAAGACAGACTCCAATGTGAAAAAATTACCCACATTCACCAGGATCTACAAATAAAAATAACAAATAACAATAAGTTATTATATTTTCTTCTGTAACTAAAATGAATTTTCTTCCTCTCACTCTCTTCCTCTCCTCTTCCTTCTTTCCCTCCTTCCTTCATTCCTTCCTTCCTCTTTCTTTCCTTTTTTTCTTTTGTTCATTCATTCATTCTTGGCAACTAGCTTAAGAAATCATAGAAAATAAAACATCTAGTTCTATTTCTTTCCTCTTAACTGATTTGGAAAATTGACTTGAATATCGGAAGGTTCTTCTGTCTTTTAAATGATATAAGAATAAATAAAGTAACTACTTTGTATTCATGTCTCAATTTCCAGCAAGGCCCAATGGCTCTGGAAACATCGAGCTAACATTTGAGGGCTTATAAATATTAGCTTTACCTTGAGAAATGGATAAAAGGCATCTGCCATGTGTTTACATTCCCACCTTCTACAAGCCTTTGCAATGTCCAGAGGTGACGTTTCCAAGCCAGCCAATCAGCATCGGTGAGCTCTCCGCAGCATCCCTGGACACACCTCAGAGGCATGGGTACCCCCTCCACCATGTAACACAATCCTTGACACTGAATAGCTGGTACAAAAAGTGATCTGAATGCCTGGCCCTTCTCTGAGCCGCCCCTCTCCTAAGATCTGTGGCCATTTTTTTTTCATTCCTATGCCAGCTAGGCCTTAATTACAATAATGTGGCAATGAGTCAGCCCTTGGGGGCTGCCAAAGAGGAGAGCATAAAGAAGGATAAACTATGAAATAGGTGGCTTTCCCTGTTCCTGCCAGGGCTGTCCATTAACCTCCTATCAATCATCTGCTCTTTATTTGAAGTTCAAGGTTCAAAAGTGAAAATAGAAACTGTTTCCAAGAAAGCAACAATGCATTTTGTATTCCAAAACATTCAGCCTAGTTCTATTGGTTATAAAATTAACTGTAAATTTTAATAAGTGACCTCTTAAGCTAAATTTGCAATGTCACATGGGTAAATCTCTTTCTATGAGAAAGAGGGATTGGGATGGAGGATGGATGTTAAAATAACTAGGGTTTCTTCCATTTCTCTCCAAGAAATATGCCTGTAAGTGGCATTCGGCAATAATAAGATGTCCCTAAAAAGATATACTTCTCATATATCAATGGCAATCTGCTACTATCTCTTTCAAACACTGCATTCTTGCCCATATTAACACACTTGCAAGCCTCTTGCATAATTCCCTAAAAATGTCCTATTACCTCTGGGCAACATACCAGAACGTAGCGACAGTCAAGCAGATGTATCAGCGTCAACACCTAACTTAAAATACATGTACGTGTGTAATTTCATTCTGAGATTTTGCCTTCTTCCAACTAAGCATCAGATTTTTTTGTGACCTGATGATAGATGGTCTTTCAACAAGTCACCAGCTGTGCAATAATCCCCAACAGAGGCTTTGCAAGGAAATTTTTTTCAAGCACAATTAAAATAATTTGAGGTGCTTAGTGGTAACTTCCTGATTCAGATACAAGTAGCATAATTCACTAGCAATAATGAAAATAGCTAATGAGTGTCGGCTACCTGTAAGACTGGATGTTGACTCTGTATTTGTAATTGGAGCATCCAGGTACATCAAGATTTATAACCAAATGTGTCTTCTTGTCTCTAAGATGCAGGGCTCACTGAACAGAAGAACAAACCCTTTTCCTCTTCTAATTGATGGAAAGGTCATTGAAAAGAACAGCCTGTATAGAGGATAGTGCAATGCCCATAGTATTCCAACATTTAATTAAAGTGTTGAAATACAAACTAGGGGTGGTGCTAGACTTTATTTCCATCAAGATGGAAAATACTGCACTGAAACCCCACATGGGGCTACTTAATTCTTTAAAAATTATGGCTATCAAATACTAAGCCCCTAGAGAGGCATTCTCTGTCTTTGGCCAGCTGGAGAGTGCATTAGTTAGGAAAAATTAAGCAAGGAATACAGATGTCACCTCGTGCTTTCCCTGGCACATCCTGCAGCACCACTTAACCTGTGCCCCCTGCACATTGTAGCTTTGCATACAACTGTGAACTGTGAATCTGGAATTTAAAAAGACTCTAGATACTGTTGGGGCTGAAATTAAAACTCCCAGGACAGTTTTCTTCCTTAAGACCCCTTGCTAAATGTAAGCTGATATCCTGGGGTTTCTCATCATGCCAAACAGGGAGCACTAGGTCGCTAAACAGCAGCTACAGCTCCCGTCAGTTCTTCCCCTACTCTCATCAACCTCAAAGTCCGTCTTTCCCCAGTTATTTGCAATTCTCTGAAAGGACAGGAGCCCGGGAAGGGAGAACCGGCTCCCAAGGGCTTTCCTACGGGAGCTCAGCGCAGTTGCCAAATTCCTTTTCCTTCCCTCCTCCGCAACTTTTCTCTAAGTACCAGAGAAGGGCTTGCCTCTACTCCGAGGCAGAGGCAGCGGCAGTGGCAGCGGCGCCTGGCACGCGAACAGTGGAACCTGCAAGCGAGATCTGACCCCCGGCCCTGCCCTCCCGGCCTCCGCGGCCACCAGCCCGATCTCTGCAGAGTATAGAAGCCCGGGGCTCTCTTTGGAGAGAAGCTTCTCTACCTGGGAGAAACAAATCAAACATTTATCCTGTCCCGCAAAGGTACCCAGGGAGCAGCCTCAGCGGCACCCGTAGAGGAGTCTGAGCCAGGGGACCAAGATCTGCTCAAAAGATCACGACGTCCAGGGACCAGGTGCCCTTCGGCTCCCGCCGACCTGTTGCTCGAAACTTGCCCTGAGCTCTCGCTGCCCGGCTCTGGGCTCCCAAACCTCTCCCCTCGGGTCGTAGCAGCCTCTTTTAGGGGCCCGGAAGGAATAGGAGCCGGGGCTGGTGAGAGGGGTAGGAAGAGAGACGGTAGAAGTTTCAGACCCAGGCATGTTTGGGAAGGCGAGTGCTTTACATGATTCCCCATTTCCCAACCGGTGCAGCTTAGCCTGGGCAGGCAGCCTCGGGCTGAGGTGCCTGGAGACCGCCCGCCCCCTAGGTGCTCGCGTCCCCCTAGGTGCTCGCGTCCCCCCAGGTCTGACCTGATCGAAGTAAATGATGCGCGTCTTGTTGCTCATCTCAGATGGCTCGTGGTTGGTGCTCCGCACCGCCGAGAAGGCGACCTTGGAGTTGGCCGCCCGGACCGATATCCCCAGCGGGGAGGAAGAGGAGCCTTTGGAGTCCGTGGCCGGGTTCGAGTCGCACACCACCAGACACTTGCCCTCCAGCACGATGGGCTCCGTGTCGTTCTGTGCCCAGACGGGCAGCCCCGGCAGCGTGAGGACCAGCAGCACGGCCGGCACCGCGGACAGCGCCCGGCGCCGGGAGCCCATGGTGAGCCGCGTGGGCAGCCGCAGCCGGCTGGCGCTGGTGCTCGCCCGCGTCGCCTCCTACCCCGGGATCCCGGTGCTCGGGAAGATGCTAGCGGCTAGGTCGACAGCGCTGCAGGAGCGACGGCGCCTGCGGCGGCGCGCACACTTCCACCAATTCTGTGGCTTGAAGTCAAAGTCTCCCCTCGAGCTCTCTCGCTGGCTCTGTTACCTTTGTCCTTTAAGGAGCTCATGCAGAACCCCTTACCCTACCCTCCTCCGCCCAAGAATCAGCCCTGCCTGGGGCCCCTGCACCCAATCTTGTTCCTAGACATCTAAAAGTCATCAAACCCTCACATCCACACCTCAAAGCAAAAATAATAATAATAAATTCTCACCCCAAACTCAAGCACCACCAGGTAAACCACGGAGCAGGAACAAAAAGAGAGGACTCAAAGAGAAGCCACAAGGGTGGCGGTTGCCCAGCGGCGCGGGTGCCAGTCCCGTCTGGCTTGCGGCAGGGACGAGTTACAGAGGCAGAAGGTGTTTCCCAGGCTGAGAAGAACGAGAGGCTATGTTCATGGCCAGGACGCCAGCGACTCCCACTTTCTCTTGGTCAAAAATTCCCCCAAACCTGGTGTCACCCAGAGGTAGGGAGGGAGGCAGCGGCTAGCCAGGTCCCTCGCACAGAAAGCGCAGATTCACAGGATCAAGTCCAGGGCGCCGGGCGTAGCATGCAGGGCGGCTGGTCCGGCGAGGTCCTCTCCTACCTGGCCTCCAGCTCCCAGTCCCTGCGCACAACTTTCTCGTTCCTCGCGCGCAGCTTGGAGAGCGCGAAGCGGGCACACGCGCTCTATTTATAGGAGCACAGCGTCCAGCTGGGGTTGGCTTATCGCGCAACCCTCGGGCTCCGGGAAAAGGGGGAGAAGGCGTCTGGTGACCCCATCTGCGCAGCTCTCTCCTGACGTTTAATGCACCCCAGAGCAAGCAGGGTGCCCAGCACTGCTGATTGGCAAGGTTCGAAGCCACTCAGCCCGAGAGCGCGTGGCGTAAAGGATGTGTGCCCAGAGAGGAGCCCACGACCCTGCGCGGGCCCCAGCTCGGCGCCCGCTCTCTCCTGCTCGATCTGGGTCCTCGGAGGGGGCGGCGGGTCCCCTCGCCCCTCCCTATCGCGGGACTCTGCCGCCGAGTACCCTCCGAGCGGAGCGCGGCGCTGCCAGGCCGGGTCAGCGAAGATGGATGAGCCGCCGCGGACCCGCGCTGCGCGCTGCCCCAAACCTGGGGAACGGCAGGCGTCCCGACCGCGCCTGGCCGGGAGCCCGCCCCACACAGCCCTGGGGCCTGGTGAGCTTAGGGAAGCCTCGGGGCGGACTAGAGTCGGTGGGGGCGGCTGGGAGGAGGTGCCTGATTCCTTCCTTCCGCTCCGGGAAGATAAGCCTGAGAAGCCGCAGGGGCGCGCCTTCCCCCAACACCGCGAATCCTCCCCAGGCATGGCCAAAAAAAAGAGTGAGAGAAGGAGTTAACTCAGCAAGAATAAGTCCTCCGAAACCGTGCCAACAACAATTTAAAAAAAATAAATAAATAAAGCCAAACCCACTCCTAAGAATACAGCATTTTTCTCCCCTTTGGATGCGCCTCCCGCCCCCTGTGCCACTCCACTGCCATCTTGGCCTCTGATTTGCAAGAGTTCCCTTCCTCTTCCGCAGCTACCACGGGGAAGGAAGGTTTGTCTCTGTCTGGACCCGGCTGTGTGAACTTGGCCCAGTCACTAACCCTCTCTGAGAGGGCTGCGCGGTGTTAACTAAGGTCCTCCCTACCCCTACCCCGCCAGCTTTCCACTTCTGTGATGCTTTGGGATCATGGCGCCCCCTCCTCAATTTCTTCTAGACTTCCAGCTGCCAGAGGGCAGACACCGTATGGTGTCTTTAATCAAAACAGTATCCCCTCCAGGCATTCGGAGCTCCTAAAATTGCATTGGCTAGTTATGAAAGGACGGGATGTTTGTTGAGGGAGGTCCTTGGGATGGACGGGACGGCTCCCATTCCTTCCTGAATGAAGGATGCTCTCATGAGCGTGGCATTCCAGCCCTCCACAACATAAGGTGAACCTCGTCTCTAGCCGTTTTCCCTTCCTTCAGAAGGGCCTGGCATTGAGCTATAGGCACTAGCTCCAACTGTTAAAATTGAAGACACTACGAGGAACACCCTCACCCTCACCTCCCTATAATCTCTCAACTAAAGTGTTAATACTTGGTGCCACAGGGGCCTTCAGATTCTGCTCCGGTGGGGCCAGTATCAGCTGTTTTGACTTTATGATTTTATTTTATTTGTGGTGGGGAGTGGTCTCGCTCTATTGCCCACGCTGGATTCAAAATTACTGGGCTTCAAGCGATTCTACTACCTCAGCCTCCCCAGTAGCTGAGACTACAGGCCAGTATCAGTTCTGACTGGCAGGTGCTAGTGCCATGCTATTTGCTAAAACGTTGAATGTTACCAATCTAAGCTACAACCAAACAAGGTGAACTAGTGCCTTCTGAAGATGGTCACCATTTACCCAGCTTTGATGCCCCACCCTAAGCCCAGCACAATCTTCACCTGATCCCGCTCTGCACTTTGTAACTCTCTTCTAGCTTTCAGGGATGTCTGCCTGGGTAACAGCACAATTTCTTCTCATTTGATGCAGTCTTTTGAGGGTGGGTGCTGAGTTTAATCTAGTTCCTTTTATTTCCTGTAGGGGTAACCACCCTGCCTTCCTTGTCTGGGACAGTTGTTGAATAACTAGAACTTTGGTTGTTCAATTTCAGGCTGGGAGAAGTTTGACAAAAAAAAAAAAAAAAAAGACTAAAAGACTCTGTTGAATTGTTAAATAGAAAATAAGCTATCTTCCTCACGAATTCCAATATATTCTCTCTACATCCTTTTCTTATCCGGGCACTTCCTGCCAGCAAGAACTGAGATTTGAAGAAACTTGTTCCTTCTCTCACCAAAAATACTCATTTTTAGTCCCAAAATCTGCATAGTGACCATAGTAAAGACTCAATAACTGATTGAGAAATGACTGAATGCTTCCTGATAGAAGGTAATTATCATTCATATTATAGTATAAACTGCTTTACATGAGTCTCTCTCAGTAAAATTTAAAATCAAAGCCTCCTCAGTAATTGGGGACAAGGGTCTTGGTTCCTTACCAAAGGATGTTCTGCTATTCAAAGTGTTCTGAAGATGAGGAACACAGCGTTTTCTGTGGGCCCCTGCTAAGAGAAATTATCTGATGTTCAGAGGGTCCTGACTCTTATTCCCACAACAGTTGATTAAACATGAATAGCCCCTGGGTTCTAGGACCGTCAATGCATTTGATACCAGAAGTCCAAGACTTGTATGGCCCAACTTGGCCAGATGACTTGGGGCTGCCAGATTTTCTCTCTACAATCTTAATGAGACATCGAGATAGCTTCCAGTAAGCACTACATGTTGCAGAGAAAAGGTCTGTAGTCTCCCAAACTGATGTGGCCATGTAGGAGTCACCTGCAAGCTGAAGCAGAAGAGGTATTGGAATAAACCAGAGGACTGGCCACACTTGTAGAAAGAAGCCAATTCTGGAGCATGAGCACTTCTGAGAAGTAGAGGGAGTGAATAGTGAATCACCATTTCTGAACTCTTACTTATAAGAGTTCCAGAAACATTTTCTCCTAACCTTGGGTTCCTTGGTATCCTCCTATGTCTTTGAAATAAAAACCCAATTCCCTTGAGCTAGTTTTAGTAACATGCTGCTCCCTGTCATCCAGAATCCTCATTAGAACATTGTCCCAGAAACCATACCACAAAAGCCTTACTAAAAGGCTAACAAATCCAATCTCCTCCTGTAGGAAATTCTTTTCCAACATTTTGGGAAAGGAGGCATCACCTGCTCCTCACCCCCTACTCCAGCCCCAGCATCCCTAGGAGAAAAGAAACAAGATCAAGTTTAAGTTTCTCTCCAATCACAGCATAGATCTGTTTCTTTTTTCTTTTTCTTTTTCTCGTATTTTTCCAATTGAAAATATGCTATTAGAAGACCTAGCTGTGACCCAAATATTTTCCCTGTCTGAGATTCCCATATTGTATTTGATGCCTAGGATTTATTTATTTATTTATTTATTTTTTTGGCTAGACCTTTAGAAATGAGGCAGAAATGCATTTCAGTTCTCTGCAGCTGGGCTTAACTTTAAAGTAAATTAGAATCTAAACTATCCTTGCATAGGAAAGCAATACTTCTGAGGTCAGTAAATTCAATGACTGCTTGTCCAGTTATCCTTTAGCGAAACCAAGTTTTAAGCAAGCCCAAGACAGTAAGGATCTATGAGCTATTTTCTGATTGTGAAGAAAATGTTTCTAAGAAGGCAAAGACAGACACACACAAGGTATTCAGCTCTAAGGGCCTCACTGTGGTTGAATGAAAGCAGAATCCATGCATCATGTAGCAGAGACAGCCGCAGGTCAGTCGTGCAGAAGATGGAAAATCGAGAGAGAGAGAGAGCAGTGAGGCTTGCATCATACCCAGACAAAGGTCCACTGAGTTGCTTAATTACCCTTTGCTCTTTATAATGATAGTTATCAGCCCAAGCAAATGATCTTTTTTGAGGGAGAGTAAGTAGCTTAAGAAGAAAAAGTCTCCATGAACAACCAATATGTAAGAACTTACGTAGTCTGGAAAGTTCCAGAGTCGTGTTGAGTAAATCTTCATAGCTCCTTCTGGAGACAGCCAAATGACAGACTTGTTTCCTATGATGATGGTATTGTGGGAAAAAATAGATGGATACTGTAAAAAAACACTTTTCAATTGGTATTAGAATTTGAAAACTGTTTGGGACAGTTTGTCTAGACAGTTTATTCCACTCACCCCATTGGCAAATAAGGTACGTGTCTAAGATATTAGTGAGCAGTGAGACTTCTTGGTCGTGGCTGCAGACAGATTTTGATGTCCCTTTTTGGCTTCGCATGATACCCTGAGCATGTTCTAGTCATTATATTTATTATAATGATTTTAGTCAATTTATTTGTTGTGTTTTCCCTGGACTATTAACTCTTCGGGAGCACAGAATTTAGCAGAGAGTAGATATGAATAAATAAAGTTTACTGAATAAAGTAACATCATTGGTTTTATTTCTCATAAGGGAAACAATATAACATTTAATCACTATGATCTAAGTATGATAGGAAAAGTAAAATTATTTCAGAAATGTTGGGGGCTTAAAACGTCAAGTCTACCTTAGTTACTAAGAATGGAAGCCCAGTGAGAAAAGGCTTTGTGGAAAGGGCCACATCTTGAAACGTGTTGAGGTGAACCTTGAGACTGTAGTAAAACCTTAGAGAGAACCTAAAAAATTCCCTCTGTCTCTGTCTCTGTCTCTCTGTCTCTCTGTCTCTCTGTCTCTCTCTCTCTCTCTCTCTCTCTCTCTCTCTCTCTCTCTCTCTCTCCCTGCCCCCCATCTCTGTGTGTGTGTGTGTGTGTGTGTGTCCCTCTCTCTCTTTCCCTCTCCTGGGCACATCTTCATTATTCTTTGGCTCACTGCAATCTACCATTCTCTGAGGCCCACGTGAGGGAAAATGGCAGCTGATACTTCCAGATTTCACACATAACAAAGCCATCCACCCAGAGATGCCCCCAAATCCCGGAGAAGAGATGCACTGTGGCCATCTGGGTTCAGATGCCCAATCCCAAACCAATGAACTTGGCTGTAGAAGCGGAATTATGCTGCACACACGAATGATTTCCCAGCAATGAGGTGGGTAGAAAATTGCGGCGGGGCATGGGAAAAGGAAAAATCCTAGAAAGGTTGTATCAGCAATATGTGGCAAAGGGAAGAAGAGCAACAGGCAGACTAATTTGTGTTGTGCGATTCCAAGTTAGTTCCCTCCAAGTGTGTACAGGTATGTGTGTGTTTCGATACACAGAGGAAAAATATGAAAAGTTGGCAATAACTTGTCAAATTTAAAGGAATGGAATCGATGGAAACACTATTAATTGTATTTCAGATGTTTCCTTATTATATATGTGCTCACAGCCATTGTGTATTACATTGTTATTGATATTTAAAATATTTTTTAAAAAAGAAAGGGATTCTGAGTAGATCATCCAGTAGTGATCTATCACGTTCACATTTTTTCTCCATAATTTACTCTTTTTTTTTTTTTTTTTTTTTTTTTTTTTTTTTTTTGAGACGGAGTCTTGCTCTGCCACCCAGGCTGGAGTGCAGTGGCCGGCTCTCAGCTCACTGCAAGCTCCGCCTCCCGGGTTCACGCCATTCTCCTGTCTCAGCCTCCCGAGTAGCTGGGACTACAGGCGCCCGCCTTGTCGCCCGGCTAGTTTTTTGTATTTTTTAGTAGAGACGGGGTTTCATCGTATTAGCCAGGATGGTCTCGATCTCCTGACCTCATGATCCGCCCGTCTCGGCCTCCCAAAGTGCTGGGATTACAGGCTTGAGCCACCGCGCCCGGCCCATAATTTACTCTTAATTAAAGTTTAAAAGTGGCATTGATTGAACAGCAATCTGCCTTCTTTTGTTATATTGATCCAACTCTAAAAATCACTTACTCCAAGTTTAGAAAGATGCTCTGATATAGAAAGCCTCACAGTATACGTTTAAGAAAACAAAAATTATATTGCAACGGGTAACACTGATGCATACTATCAAAATCTCTGGCTACATTTTATTCAACTTGACTTTCTCTATATAGTATGTTAGCATCCAGGAAAGCCATAGCTCAGTGCTGGGTGCATGATATGTGCCTGGCCACTTGTATTTATGTTGCATAGATAAGAATGGTCTAAATGTGGGGTCCAAACCAATGGCTCCTATTTGTAAGAATCAGTTGGGAGGCTTCTTTCCAACATAGACGCTCTGGCCTTATTCTGAGATAATGGCTCTGCCCATGAACTGGGAAGGTTTACTTAACCAGCACCCAGGTAAATCTGAAATAGATGGTGCTTTGACTTTGTAGACGCCGCAGGTGTGATGTCACAAGAGTCCATTTGCATTCGGGTTTTTTAGCTCTATGGTTAAAAACAGGGTGTTTACAGTCAGCTCTACCTCCTACTAGTTTTATGACCATACAGCAAGTTACAAACCTTCCTTCATCCAAGAAAATTGCAATCATGAAAATCATATTCAGTCCATAGCTTCTTTTGAGAACTGAGTGGGGGAAATGTGGGCAGAGCATTTAGCTCTGCATCTGGCACACAGGAAAGGCTCAGTTAAGGGTAGCAATTGTTATCATTAATCTGTAGACTCTACTAATGACTAAAGGTGTCAAACCACCGCATGCTAAGCCAAGGCCTATTAACTATTGGTAAACAACAGCCCCACTTAACCTCACATATATTAGAATAGGGGAAAATGAAGTGTGCCCAAGTGTGAGAGCCGATCCAGGTTCAGATGCCCAGAAAATAATCAAACCTGAGTTTGCAGGGCCAGCCATTGCCGATAGATCAATGTTTATCATTACGCAGAGCTAAGGCTCTTAAATGAAGCTAAGACACTGGGCATGTTTGTGAGCTCCCTACAGGAGACGGACAACAGGTTTAATTTTATTTTTATTTCTTTCTTCCCATACTCTCAATCATTATGTCTCATCTGAAAGAAGCATTGAGTGGAAATAGATGGATTCTTCAAAGTGGAAATTATACAGAAAGTCAAGAACAGCTGGTCAGAAACAGTCACCACAGAAACAGGAATCCAGAAAGCCAGGTAGATACCAGAGAATAATGCAGCAGTTGTTAAATATCTAGGAGCCAACACGGACATCTTAGGAGCTAGTATGCCAACTGTGGAGAGTCCCAGACAGTTTTAACTTTCCTGACTTTAGCAGCATGTGGTTTGCAGGAAGAGAGAAAAACAGCTTCAGTCCAACAGGCAACTCTCCTCGCCAGGGCATTCAGTGAACATCTGTCCTTGGTAAGCATGAGATGGGAAGTGCGGATCTGCTGTTGCTGCTGTGATAGGCTCCATTCCTGCTGCCTCTCACATATGAGCATCTTGCACCGTTGAGTGTGATTTTAGTGCTTAAAGGGAAATATTTTCCTACAACATGGCCACTAAAACAAGCCAACCACTTAATCTGGTGTTCAGCTGAAGAAACAGCAATCTGTTTTGACACTGAAAGGAAAACTGGCTGTGGGGAGCTCTCTGAGAGCTGGTGTACCAGACACCATGGTAAGAACTTCAAAAGGATTTTCAAGGTAAGTTTGACTCTAGGAAATTTTTTCCTTGTGTACTAATTTTAGAATCTAACCCTGGAATGCAATGCAACTACATTTTGTTTTGTTTGGGGTAATCTCAATTGCTGATAATCTCTCCCACTGAATTCCCACCACTCATGTGAGAGGTAGATCTTGTTGCCACCATTTTACAGATAAGGAAATACAGCATCTGAAAAACTACTGCCAACAAACAGGGTTAGATTTCATGACTGGACATCTGTCTTATATCCAGAAGTCTTTCCCTAGACCGCATGAGAAAAGTTGAAACAAAAATACAAGGAGCTCCTAGAATGCTCAGAACTCATTATTTTGTAGTGGATGACACCAAATTCAGAGGAGAAACTGAATGTATTCCAAGAATAATTAATGTCAATAATGTGCAACTGACAAAGTTCAGAGGAAGAAGACAGGCTTCATATCACAAAATTTTTAATAAAGGCTACTGACTACAAACCAAGGTGGAGGAATATATGTTTTTATTACACACATATGTATACATATTAAAATATTTAATGTACTAAATGCAATTCAATTATAATTAGATTTGATATATTAAATGTAATGAGATTATAATTAGATGATAAGTGGTTAAATTCTCCTATGATCTTCTCATGGTTTTATGTGCCTTTCATTCCTAGTGGTTACCAGTGTTGAGATGCTACATTTATTTGTCTTATTTAACTAAAAGAATCTTCCTAGCCAATAATAAGCTCCATGAGGGCAGAGGTTGCCCAGGCTAGTCCCTGACACATGGTACGGGAATACTAAGTGTTTGTTGAAGTAATGAATAAAATGATGCTGCATAGATTCTAACTTTGGCTACCTTTTTCAAGCGTATTTCCAATCATAACGAGATAGTCTCAAAAATTCGCTTATGTTTTCTCTAATTCTCACCAATTATTTATGATGCATAATAACCCATCCTTCTTTACTTGGAAATTGAATGTGCTTCTGGAAAAAGTGTTGTAAGCAGCCCTTCCTTTCCCTGGATGCCCATTATCACAGCTGTTCCTTGTTTTCACATTCCTCACACTGGATTATGAGTATCTTAGCTTTGGCCAAGCTACCAGCTCAGCCACTTTCTTATCTACCACTGGGGTTAGCAGAGTAGCTCCTCTTTGCTAGGTTGTAGGCTCCATGAAGCAAAAGCTGCCCTGCTTTGTCCTTTGCTGCTAATTGGGACTGGGGAGATTCCAGAAGCAAGTCTAATAGGGTGGGCCATGGCTTCAGAATCCACTGGCTTCCAGCTATTTCAGCTGGCCAAGAGCCTCCTGAATGACACACAATGTACCAAGTAACTTGACTTTCTTGACCATCTGTCTGTTGGCTAAATAACTACCTCTTAGATAGATCAAATCATCACTTATGCAGCTGGTGTTTGGCAACTGACTGAGCTGAAGCCCTTCTGGGCTGGACCCAATATTCCCTTACCACACACACACAGAACGAATTTTATGGGGTTTTGTATGGGTTTGTAGTCTTCATAAGGCCAAATAGAGAAATCAAAATAATTGAGGAAAGAGACGGACTATGTTTCAGAGCTAATGGTTTTTAAGACCAGAGAAATTCTGAATTGTTCCCCTTTATTGCTTTTATTTTACTTTATTTTATTCTTTATCTTTTTCACCTTTCCATGATTCCTCTGCTTTTCTTCTTCTTTTCTACCTCTTTCCTATTTTTTTCCCTAAAGTTCCCAGTTTTACACTCCAACCAATATTCAATTAGGACTTAGTATGTACTGGGTAAGCATAGCAAACTCCAATGCCTTTGGGGACTGTGGTGGGCATCTCCTATCCTTTTGGTCACCCTTTTGGTATCCTTTCTACGTCTGCAGGTTCTTCCTTCTCATTAAGCAGAGCCCCTCTCTCACTAAAGAAGCATTAAGTACCAGATACTCATTTTCCAGCTTCTCTTGCCATAAGAGGACAAGCACGTGACCCATCCTCTGCAAACATACCCACCCCAGAGGTTGAATTAGAAGCCTGAGAGGGAGCAGGAACCTCACAGAAAGCTTACCATGGAAGATGGCAGCAGGTTTCGTGGTCTGGGACAGGCACCAGCATCAAGCATCCAGGGTGAGTGATGCGGGTGTAGCAGGCTCTGAGGTCTGTGCTATGCAGCCGAACCATTTGTCCTGGTGATCCTGGTGCTGCAGCAGGAGCTGGGATGTCATTCCTCTCTGCTTCACTGCAACCCAGTTCTCCAGTCCTCTAAGATACTCTTAAACCACAGAATACACTTAAATAAATTCCCTTTCTACTGAAATTTGTCAGTCAACTTTTGCTGCTTGCAAATAAGAGCCCAGATGGATAATGAGGCCAAACAGGAGACACTGGTAGAAGACAACTGTGAAAGAGGGAGCAAGCATCTCTGCCTCACCTCCAGCAGGTGGCTGCTGTTACACCGTGAACAGTGCGCATCCGGTAATGCCAGATACTTGTCTTTTCAATAGGAAAATAAATTCAGATTGTTTGCCAACTTTTAGATGTTAGCAAGTAATTCAAAAATGTTTGTGGGCTACCTTAAACATGATTTTGGGCTCTATGATTATAGATTATAGCTCTATGATCATGATTATAGCTCTAGGACTGCCAATTTGCCACCTCTTTAGGACTTGGTTTTACTTTTGAAGAGCATTTCAGGAGACCTGTAACAGAGAGATTTCTTTGTAGTAACTTTTGTAGGTCTCATTTATGCTCTCCATTTTTTTTTTTTTTTTTTTTTTTTTTTTTTTTTTGAGACAGAATCTCACTCTGTCAGCCAGGTTGGAGTGCAGTAGCATGATCTCAGCTCACTGCAACCTCTCCCTCCCAGGTTCAAGCCATCCTCCTGCCTCAACCTCCCAAGTAGCTCGGACTACAGGCATGCACCACCATGCCCAGCTAATTTTTGTACTTTTAGTAGAGACAGGGTTTCACCATGTTGGCCAGGCTGGTCTCAAACTGTTGACCTCAAGTGATCCATCTGCCTTGGCCTCCCAAAGTGCTGTGATTACAGGTATAAGCCACCGTGCCTGATCTGAGCTCTACATTTTATAATCAAATCAGATATCATATTAATCCATTTTCATACTGCTATGAAGAAATACCCAAGACTGAGCAATTTACAAAGAAAAGGAGGTTTAATGGACTAACTGTTCCACATGACTGGGAAGGCTTCACAATCAGGTGGAAGGCAAAAGAGAAGCAAAGGCACATCTTACATGGTGGCAGGCAAGAGAGTGTTTGCAGGGGAACTGCCCTTTATAAAACCATCAGATCTCATGAGACTTATTCACTATCATGAGAACAGCAAGGGAAAGACCCACCCCCACAATTCAATTACCTCCCACTAGGTCCCTCCCACAACATGTGGGGATGATGGGCACCACAATTCAAGATGAGATTTGGGTGGGGACACAGCCAAACCACATCAGACACCTTAAAGCTTTAATAGAAAATTGTTGGGTACTAGGATGGACAGTTGCCCATGCCCTCCTGGTCAAACCCACCCAGCCAATCAAATTATTTTGAATCATGCCAAATCTCCAGCCTCAGATGTGCCTCTGTCTCAGGGAAGCACCGAAATCATCTCCTGGTTTTCCTGCTTCAATTTATGATGCCTTGCTGTCTCCTAACCACAGGCCTTGCTTCATGTCACAACCTCACAAGTCGAAGTCTTAGGATGGTGCATCCCATCAGTGAGACCTATATCTAAGTGATAGCTGCAAGACAGGGTTTGAAAAGTGTGTTCCTGACATTTTCAGCTTACAAAGTGGAAGGTCATTCTTCCTCTCACCAAGACTCATAAGATGCATAATTCCCTGAACATAGAAAGGGCTTCTGATGCTGGTGGCCAAAAAGTAATGTCCATCTTCACTGCA
Source organism: Rhinopithecus roxellana (assembly GCF_007565055.1). Taxonomy (NCBI): domain Eukaryota; kingdom Metazoa; phylum Chordata; class Mammalia; order Primates; family Cercopithecidae; genus Rhinopithecus; species Rhinopithecus roxellana. The sequence continues at coordinate 125,486,067 of NC_044561.1, read as the reverse complement.
TATCTTTATTTGTACTTCTGTGGTACCCCTGTTCAGACAGGGCTCTGCTTTTTTTTTCTTTTCTTTTTTTGTTCTCAAGCCTGATTCCCCTTCTATCGCCCCATTAACATAGGGAGAATCTGACAATATCTATCAAAAATAGACTATGATTTCTGTAGAACTAGATCGCAACTAAATATTGCATAATGAAAGGCCGGGCACGGTGGCTCATGCCTGTAATCCCCGTACTTTGGGAGGCCGAGGCGGGTGGCTCACCTTAGGTCAGGAGTTCAAGACCAGCCTGGCCAACATGGTGAAACCCCATCTCTACTAAAGATACAAAAATTAGCTGGGCGTGGTGGTGGGTGCGTGTAATCCCAGCTACTTGGGAGGCTGAGGTAGGAGAATCGCTTGAACCTGGGAGGCAGAGGTTGCAGTGAGCCGAGATCGTGCCATTGCACTCCAGCCTGGGTGACAGAGCCAGATTCTGTCAAAAAAAAAAAAAAGGAACACGTATAATGAAAGTACACTTAGTTCAATTTAATCTTTCCATTAAGACTCTACATTATTCTCATACCACTATATCCATCTTCTTTTACTAGTACATCCTACTACCACCAGTGGTTCCCAAAGTAGGTTCTTTATTAGGACAACCAAGGAAGCATTTAAAAAGTTATAAGCCCAGACCTACTGGATTAAATATTCTAAGGAGGAGGTCCTGGTATCTGTATTTTAAAGCTTTTTTGGTAATTTTAATGCTCATCCTGGTGTAGAAATCTTTCCATTTTGAAGATGGGGATGGCTCCTTGGATAAAATCAAGGTTTATTAGTACAATGAACATCTTGTTTCTGTATGCAAGCACATGCCTTTCCATTGAAAAGTTTCTCCCACTTCACTCAAATCTCATGATTGACAGGGACAATGTTGATCATAGGACCCTCTTCCTGGTCCCAGGAATGAGCATGTGATGCTGGCCTAGCCAAGTCATATTGCCCCATCCTCTGGTCATGGTGGTTGCTCTAGAGGCGAGCACATCACCCAAGCAAAACCAGTTAAAGTTATTCTAGTAGGATTTTATATTTAGAGGCAGAAGAGAACAGATCCTGCCTTTGCCTTCAGGGCAGAAATTGAGGCCAGCAGATATAATTTTCTTTGTCAGCAGTATTAGAGAATGATGCCAAGATAAAGAAGGATGGATAAGAAACAGAGAGAGAAAGGTGATATTTTTCTTACAATGTCTTTGCCCACTCATACACAAAGCCCCCTCCATATCTGGACTTTGCCAAAAGGGAGCCCATACGTCCTTTTTATATTTGAAGTGGTTCAAGTTGGATTTCTTCCCCTTGCAATCAAAACCTCTAGCCTAAAGGAGTGTATTTTGTTTTGAATAGAAAACAGTGAAAAAATACAGGGACAAATGAATTTTCTGATTTTCGGTAAGGTGAATCAGCATAAAATGGGCATTTGCCTAATCACTTTTTTAATATTCTCAGCTCTAACCAAAAGCATGAGTTGATTTAGCTCACAAGAAAGCATGAATAAAGAAGCCAGTCTGAATTGATGTAGTGACACGAAAGGACTGCGAAGGTTCAAAGTGACTTTTTCAGACAACCAAATGGGGACTTTGGACCAAATGAGCTGGGAACAAATGCCCTTCGTGAAGACCGTTTAAATAGTAAAATGCAAACAACAGCAAGCCCAGCAAGTAATTTTGTTACCCACACTGTTGACCAAAAAATTAAATATATGCTACCAGTACCTCCAGCTGTTCTGTGGTCAGGATTAGGCAGGCACAGAGAGGCAGCTAAGCTACAAATACTGAGAGGAAGGCGGGATGTGTTTCATCACAGATACGTGATGTAGGTGGGACTTAAAGGTTTTACCCAAAGCCCACCAATCCAGTGTCCCTAGAATTTCCTTTGTAACAAACTAGTGCCAAAGAAACCAGATTCATGTGTAAGTAATGATTGTACATGGCTTGCCAAAGGCCCATTAAAATAGCCTCTCAAAAACACAAGTCCACATTGCTATGGAAACACTGTCATTCCAAACAAAAAAATAACAGAAGTTATTCTCAAATTCTGTGCAAACTGTTGGATCTGCATGTGTGTGAGCATGTGTGTGTTTGTACACACACACACACACACACACACACACACACACACGTGCGGGAAAAAGCCAGCCTATGCTCATCCTCTTGACTGCAGATTTGCATTAGAAGGCTTTTTCCAAAGGAAATTTTTGGAAACGTCTCCATAAAAAGGACCTACAGAAGTCATTTTGCTTTGGTCCTAGGGTAAGGAGGTCTTGTTTGATAGATGAAACATGGAAAAGAGAAGTGTCATAAAGCTTTATTGCTCTTTTAGTTTCCCCTCCTGATTCCCTTTCCTGGGTTTTCAATACTCGCTTCATCGCCTTGAACATCCCCTTCCTCTCAAGTGCTTGAAGCTCCCTTTCCTTTATTTCCCTTTGGTCAGAAAGTTCTGAAATTGTAACTTTCTTGGCAACAAATAAGGCATCAGTATAATATTTTTGCAACACAGTCTATATTGAGAAGTTGGCAGAAACACAGAAGATTCGCCTTATCTAGAAGTCGGAGTTCTTCACTAATGACCTCCCAGAATTTCTTTTAGAAATCTGACAGCTTCCACTTCCACAGCATCTTCACCACCATCACTCTGGTCTGACCACCATCGTCTCCCACCGCGGTCCTGGAGCATTTTCTAACTGCTCACTCTGAATCCAGGGACCCTCTTCTTTTCCGGTCTCTCACTGATGCCAGAATGATTTTTAAACTTCAAAGATGACCATATCATTCCCCTGATGGAAATGACTCATTAGTTTCCCATTTCCATCAAACCCAAAGTCCTTACTGTTGTATGACGTCCCCCTCGCCTTCCTCCCCAGTCTCAGCACAGTCCAGCCTCCTCTTTGTTTTCTGCTAGCCTCGCTCTAGCCGTGGAAGTCCATTGTAGCCCTTCACATTTAGCCTTGACCGTTTCCATCTCAGGCCTGTGCACGCAGAACCCTCTGCCTAAAATGACTCCTCCCCACGCTTATCCCCACCTTAGCTCCCTCCTACATTTCTTCAGGGCTGCTTGAACACCACTCCCTCATCAAGTCCTCACCTAGAATGTCCTAGCATGCCCTCACCTCCCAGACACACTGTTGTTGTTTGTTGTTGTTGTTAGTTATCACAATTACCATTAACCAATATGTTGTCTTTTCTGATAGTTTATAAACTCCATGAGACCTATGATCGTAACAGTCTTGTTCAGAAGTATAATTCCTATACCCAGCATGGTGCCTAGTACATAAGAAAAATTCAGTATGTTTTGTGGAATGAATGGATGAATTAATTAATAGATCCTAGAAATTGGCACCCCAGACTGTAAATCACTTAAGGAAGAATCTCTTGGCTTGTCTGCCTGTTGTGTTGTAGATTGTACTGCACAAATATAAATCTGCATGATGGTAAGTGTCCTAAACCAGATCTCTGCTAAAATGTAAATGTCTTTTAACTCCCAAATTAAATATGGTCCAAGCCTCTACCCTCAAGGTGGTGGCAGGAAAAGGTAGGCAGGGAGAATAAGCAAGGAGGAGAAGTTATCTTGGGAAATGGACTTTAGAACTTAGAACGAAAGATTCCAGGAGCCACTCAGGAGTTGTTGCCCAAGAAAGTCTGAAGAATCCTGCTGGGGTTAGAAAGCAAACTTGACCTTAACAAGGGAAGCTAAGGTCATGGAAGAAGGATCACAGGGCACAACTTTGATACAAGATCGGGGATTCAAAGGGAGAATGGGGCAACAAATGTAGTCCATTCATAAGGGCAGAAGATCTTTGTGACAGGCAGATGAGAACTGACTCCAGGAATGGAGAGTATTCAAACTGGAGCATGGTATTCACTCAGATCCCAGAACATGCTTTGGGGACTTAAGTGTTAGCTCAGAGGAGCCACATTAGGCTGGACTTAACTTGCTGTGGTTTTCTGTGGCCCAGGCAGTGGTGCAATCTCAGCTCACTGCAACCTCCGCCTCCCGGGTTCAAGCGAGTCTCCTGCTTCAATCTCCTGAGTAGCTGGGACTACAGGAGCCCACCACCACACCCAGCTAATTTTTATATTTTTAGTAGAGACGGGGTTTCGCCATGTTTGCCAGGTTGGTCTCGAACTCCTAACCTCAGGTGATCTACCCACCTCAGCCTCCCAAAGTGCTGGGATTACAGGCATGAGGTAATGTGCCTGGCCTTGCTGTGGTTTTCTTGATTCCTTCAGCCATAATTTATCTCTCCTCCTCCAATGGCTGAACAGCAACTGCAAGTACCTCTTCTACTGCACTCAGCACATTCTGCCCCAGGTTTGAGTTATCTCTTGGGTCTTCCTGGCTAGCCCAGGAGCACTGTTGAGGCCCTCTCCATCACATCTGTATCTCCTCCCTATCACAAGAAGCTCAGTGTTTGACACACGGAAAATTGAACCTGAATCTCTCACATGGAATTCATTGAGTGGTTGTGTAAGAAACTTGTACCAATAATTTATGAATTGCAACATGCTCTACAAATATCACCTGTATAACCCAAGGCTGTATGTTATTTAATATCAAACTCCCACACAGTTAGATGAGCAGCAAGTCTAGTCTTTCTCTCTTTCCCTTGGAGAGTCCTCTATGGTATGTTTAGGAATTCTAGGAGGATTTGTCCAGTTTGAAGGGTCCTTTCTGCGGACAAGCTTGTTGTGGAAAACACTTCCACAGTTGGACAGTCCAGACAGGCTATGGCAACAGTCCAGGGCTATGGCAACTGTTACCCAAAAGAACAGTGCTGTTGATGGAACCTTGCTCTTCTCCTTCTGCTACTGCCATTGTGGTTGATCCTCATGCTGGTTCCTCGGGGTGCAGAGGAGCAGGCACCTTTTTGCAGTTCTTACTATAGCCATGAATAAACCTTACCAAAAACAGCCTGGACCCTCAAACTCAATTCATTCATCTCTTCTTTCTGCTTAGATACATAGAGCTATTTCCTCCTAAGACACAGGGTCAAAAAGAGTTTCACTATCATCCACATAACATCCCCAAAATAGCCCTCCTTTCCGATAACTTAGGTTTGAGTTAGGTCAAGGTCACCATTTCAAATTCCATCTTTTCTAACGTGATTTTTATCTGTGGGGTCTTTTGTCCTATCTGCCACCCAGTCTTGATCAAGGCCACACAACGTTATGGCAAATGTTTTAATAATTTTAAACTACAAGTAAAGGAGTCAAATCTTCTTAGAATGCCCCCATGGTCTTATGCATATTGCTCTAACACCTCCCCATAAACCTCAAAGTTGCAGTGAAAATATAGTCCATATGTTCCATGAAACCTTCATTCCAGAACAATGGTTCAGTGTTTGTTTTTCATTTGTGTAATGAAAGAGCTCAATTTACTATTTTTCAAGATATAAAGAAGGAGTCTTCCAAAGGAGTAATAAAGGCTTCTGCCACTAGAAAAAAAAGTATACCTCACTTTTTAATCATTGGTTCCCCAACTTTATGAATAAGTAAAGTCCCACCTCTACCAAGTACTTTACTGTATATGTTGCTAACATTCTGGAGGTATTTTCATTATGATAGACACATAATGTACATTGAATTAATGAAAATGAAATGACAATGTTGATCAAAACAGAGATGTGATTGGCTTGGGGCCCACATAATTCACTTTAGAGCATCCATTCATTTAAGCTACATAGTCAACATTTGCCCTTTATTTGTTTAGCAACTATCAGGTATCACAGCATGCCCTGTACTCTTGCCTCCTGAAGTCTGTTCTTCTCATTGTCAACAAAGAGTGTGTTTTAAAAACCAAATACTATCGTGCTCTTCCCCTATGCAGAACCATGCCACAGTTCCCGTTTCTTTTAGAAGAAAGTCCTGGCCCCACCTCTCCAAGGCTTTGCAGAGCTGGCTCCTGTCCTCCTCTCCACTCTTGTGCTGAACTACATGGCCCTTCAGTCACATATGGCCTCCCGTGAGGTCCCCACGTGAGCCATGTCCCTTGTTGCCATGGGAACTTCACATGAAATAATCCCTTATTCTAGCCATCTCCCGCCTCATGGAGTTAAATCACCTTCATTCTTCAGAGGGCTGCTTTCCACCAGAACTTTCTGTGATGATGGGAATGCCCTAGATCTGCCTCACCCAATACAGCAGCCAGAAGCCAATAGTGGCCACTGAGGACTTGAGATGTGTCCAGTGTGACGAAGAATGGAATTTAAAAGCTTATTTCACTATAATAAATGTAAATACCCATAAGCATGTAAAAAAAGCTCAACATCACTGATCATTAGAGAAATGCAAATCAAAACCACAATGAGACACCATCTCACACCAGTCAGAATGGTTAAAAAGTCAAAAAACAGCAGATATTGGTGAGGTTGCACAGAAAAGGGAATGCTTATGCATGGTTGGTAGGAATATAAATTAGTTCAACTATTGTAGAGAGCAGTATGGCAATTCCTCAAAGACCTGAAAATAGAACTACCACTCGGCCCAGCAATCCCATTATTGGGTATATACCCAGGAATATAAATAATTCTACCGTAAAGACACGTGCACATGAATGTTCATTGTAGCACTCTTCACAATAGCAAAGACATGGAATCAACCTAAATGCCCATCAATGGAAGACTAGATAAAGAAAATGTGGCACATATATGCCATGGAATACCATGTAGCCATAAAAAAGAATAAAATCATATCCTTTGCAGGAACATGGATGGAGCTGGAGGCCATTATCCTTAGAAAACTAATGCAGGCACCAAATACCACGTGTTCTCACTTATAAGTGGGAGCTAACGGATGAGAACACACAGACACACAGTTGGGAACAACAGGCACTGGGGCCTACTGGAGGGTGAAGGGGCTGAGGAGGGAGAGGATCAGGGAAAATAACTAATAGGTACTAGGCTTAATACCTCAGTGACAAAATAATCTGTAAAACAAACCCCCATGACATGAGTTTACCTATATAACAAACCTGTACAAGTACCCCTGAGCTTAAAATAAAATTAAGCAAACAAAAGCCAGGTGCAGTGGCTCATGTCTGTAATCACAGCACTTACGGAGGCTGAGATGGGCGGATCACCTGAGGTCAGGAGTTTGAGGCCATCCTGGCCAACATGGTGAAACCCGGTTTCTACCAAAAATATAAAAGTTAGCTGGGCGTGGGGGCACACGCCTGTAATCCCAGCTACTCAGGAGGCTGAGGCAGGAGAATCGCTTGAACCTGGGAGGCAGAGGTTACAGTGAGCTGAGATAGGGCCAATGTACTCCAGTCTGGGTGACAGAGTGAGACTCCATCTCAAAAAAATTATAATAATAAAAATAAATAAACACCCACATCTGGTTGCCTTATTGGATAGCACAGCTCTAGAATTCAGTTTAAATGTCTTTCCTCACCCTCTAAGTTGAGGTAAATATTATATGTTAGTCCTGTGTGTTTCAGAAATGGAATGATGTATACATATTGATTTGTAACCTGATTTTTTATTTGTCTTTTGTTTTTTGTTTTTTGATTTTGAGACGGAGTCTCGCTCTGTCGCCCAGGCTTGGAGTGTGGTGGTGCGATCTCGGCTCACTGCAAGCTCCGCCTCCTGAGTTCATGCCATGCTCCTGCCTCAGTCTCCCAAGTAGTTGAGACTACAGGCACCCACCCGTCCTATGCTTTTTAATCATAGGACTTACTATATAAATTCCATCTGTTCATCATATGATTGTTTATCTTCAGTTTCCCCAATTAGTCAACAATTTCCCTAAAGTCAGGGGTCAGGTCTGTTTTGTTCCATATTGATCCGTAGGGCATAGCACAAGTGCTAACACGTAGTAGACAAGAATGTTTCTGAATGAGTGAATGAATCAATGAAATGAGACTGGCTGTGTGACCAGAAAATCACTGCACATCTCTAAACCTCGATTTCTTTATCAATAAAGGTCTATGAGTCCCTTCAAGCTTAAACATTTTGTAGATTTCACCACTAAATAAGAAATTACAGAAATGTGGAGCGAGGTGGAAAGTTCTAGACATTACTTGAGACTATTTTGTTCCCGTAATGACTTTTTCTAAAGCATCTAAGAAAATGGCAGTAATTTATGGTTGGAAGGTCAAATATGCCATGAAATTTTATTAGAGCACAGTCCTGCCACTTCATTAAGACACACAGAATCTGTACAGTCCATATTTGACTATTGAAACAATTCATTGAGGTGACCATTTACATTTTTTTCAGGAATGAAAAGCTTTTCCGACTCAAAGTTAAAATCTGAGGTCTCAAAATGTGAGAGACACTCCTGGTAATCACTCTGTCCCTGATTTATGCAATCTAGCAACTAATAAAATATGGATCAGAGAGATTTAATATAAATTTGTAATTATCTTTTTACTTCTTATTACTTTGGGTAATAACTTTTGTGGTTTTCTCATCACATACTCTCCTTTCAGAACAAAGTAAACCATACCAAAAGCACAGAAGGGTTCATCTGGCCGAGTTGTCAAATGAATTGTATAAAAAATAGAATGATGGAAGGTTTACATTGAAATTGAAAAGTTTATAGCCAACTTAAACTTGGCAAGAGTCTTGTGTACAATACTGGCTTAATCATCTATTGTTAAGATTCAGAATTTAGGAAAGCTATAGTCATCTTCTGGACCTAGCCTAAGAGTTATCCTTCTTCCCATATTGCCCCAGCCATGCTAAGGTTCTTCCCTCCTCTTTGCCCAAGGCCAATGCTTAATAAACAATCCATGGCAATGAAGTCATCATGCAGACAGCAAAGACAGCATAGCACAGTGGCTAAATGCACGGGCACTGGAGGAGCTGTTTATGTTTAAACTTAACCTCTTTCTACCTTAGCTTCCTCAACTGTAAAATAGGAATAATAGTAGTACCTGCTTTGCCGTTGGTGTCAGAATGAAATGAGGTAATACCGTAGAGTACTCAACACAAAGTGCTCAAAGAATACTGACTATTGTGACAATGATAACAGTGGGTCAAAGAAGAAATACTACAAATCTGTGTATGAAAGCCCAGTAAGTACTGGACCTACAGTTTTTCAACACTGTAAAACAGACAACGTTGCCAGTAAGTTTAAGGAGCTACCTTTTATAATAACATTTGTGTTGAATTTAATAACTACCAACTATCAAGAACCTACTAAGTGCCAGCTATACATAATCCTACTCTATTCTCCCAGTAACCTAAAGATGTGGATATGGTGGTAGTAGTTGTGGTAATTGATGTAGTGGTAATAACAATAAAAATAAAATATAGCAATTTCTGAGTACATATTGGGCCTGGCACTGTGATAAGCTTGTTATATGAATTACCTCATTTAACACCTCTCAGCAAACCTACACTACAAGAATGATAATTACTTTCATTTTAGAGAAGATTATTGGCTGAAGAACTAAGAAGCAAGTCCAAGAGCCAACAATTCATGTGGAAAGCTGAGAGTGGAACCAGGTTTTTCTAGCTCCTGACAGATACTACCCCATGTCAATCTTATGGTCTTGGGAATTTAGGACAGGAAAACAGAGTATGGGTTAGTTAACAGTAAAAATATGAGCTGTGTGAATATGTAGACCAGGGCTGGGGCCAGGATGTGGTGAGGTTCCCAGGATAAAATATATATTTATACATATATGTATATATACATATATACATATATGTACGCATATGTATATGTTTATACATCTATTTATGTATATATGTATTAGGAGGCCCTTAACTCTCAGGAAGAACTCAAAGTTGGTAATATGAAACCAGAATTTTTTTGTGCAGATCATTGGAAATGACCGCAAATAGGCACACTTATCCTTCTACCACAGGGTTCCAAAAATTCACATTTTCTACCTACTGGAGACACAGAATCATATAACCAACTTGACTGGGGCTATGTGTTAGAACCTAGAGGATGGCACTGCATCCTCTAAGGAAAGCATCTCCAAGCTTTGCCTCTGCTGCACCTCCAAAAAGCCATTCTGTTGCTCAGGCTGGCTGCTTCAGAGTCTCCACAAAGTGGTAGGACCCATGTGCCCACGGCCACATTTCCTTTACTATAAAGTGATTGAACACAATTTTATGCCAGATTCTGTGCAGATAGATCAAATACTGTAGAGTCTTGGAACATGGTACTGGCAGAGGCCCTGCGAGAAGGACAGGAAAACTCAGCTGGCATAGGTATTGACACGACTCAAGATGAAGCATTGTGCCTTGCGAGTGGAAAGGAGATTGATGGAATCAATTTGCCACCAAGTGACTGACTGGACTCCTTAGGGAATAGTGTCCTATCACATGCTTGGCACACATTCTGTAGCTGGCAGATTGGATAATCAGCACTAGCAGTAGCTAGACAAGACTTGGTGATTGAAAACTCCTTGCTACTGGGCCATGCACATCTTCCATCCCTGCTGCCATAGCTACTGCATCATCCACTTGCTGTGCCAGCATTGACTGGCCAATGACAGATACTGGCCACAATCAGCTAGTCACGTTATTCTGTCTCCTTGATTATTTAGTGCTTCTTCTCTGGTGGTTGCTCTCTGGTGGGCATTGAAATTCAACACAAAGAGGTTCACACCTTGTGCCTACTCACATAGTTCATCCACATGCTATTTCCTCAAACCATCTTGATCCCATTCTTCCAAAGCCCTTTCTTTCTTTAGGTCCCCAACCAATCATCTGAGCAATCCCCACAGCCTGTGAGTCTATATTCTATTCTTAGGGCTCATCTCTTTTCACACACAGTGTATGGCTGGGAGCACTGCCTAAAGTTCTGCCATTGGGAGAATTTCTCTTCTCTGTTCTTTTCTGGGACATCCCTGAGTGTGCAATAGCTTGATCTCACATACCAAGCCAACCCATCCATGCAACAAATGTGGTCCCTTTCATTCTTTTTCAGGTGGTCATAAGGGAACCCTCATGTGGCCTCATGTGTGTACCGATAAGCAATCATATGGCCCTGGGGAATGACATGGGGCTCTGGATCACCTGTTCATGGAGCTGACTTGTGCTCTCCAGCCTCGCTTCTTCCCAATACCAGATGCGCCATGTACATCTCTCCATGCATTGCTGCTGGGCCTGATAGATCCTACATCATTCTGGGTCACATGGTCACTTGATATTCCATGGTCAGGGACTCCATCTCTACAAAGGCCACTAGAATGCTAGGAGCTGCTTTTAAAATGGCATACAATTATCTGCTACAGATGGCATGGCTGCATTCCAGAAACCTAGGGCTCTACATTATTTTCCAACTGGAGTTTGCCATAAACTACATTCTGCATCTTTCCCATCAGATACTTCCAATGCCACTTGAGCTTTCAGGTCATATGTCCAAGCAGCAGGACCAATTGTATTTCAGTCTGGACTTCTGCAGAGCCCTTTTCTGCTATCAATCCTACTCAATGCTGAAAGCTCTGGTGTTTATTCAGTTTCCCTGCCTTGATAAAAGGGAGTCAAGTCTTTATACCTCCTTGATAAGTCATTGAATGCAGGCTACTTCCAGGACAAGGAGGCTCTCTGTAGCCAAAGGAAATTTCCAGAGAGCAATCCAACTAGGAGCCATCAATCAGTAACCCTCTCAGGAGCTGAAAAAAGAATGCTTCAGTCCTGAAAGAAGGATCTGGGTGATATACCACAGAATCCACTATAGGATCTGCTTAAAAGACCTGAAAGAAACTTGCATAGAGAGAACTAAGCAGATGCATGGCAACTGCAGGAACCCATGTATCTCAAGTGAGAGAAGGAAACAGAGACAGACAGACTGCCTAATGTTTTGCTAACTCTTCCCTAAAATTGGATTTTTAAGTATCTACTGAATCTTTAAGGTAGCTCAGCTTCCCATAAGCTAATCTAATTGAGTTTCTGTTCCTCACAACTAAATATTCCCTGTGTCTGTAAGATTTTCTACCTAATGGCTGTAAGTAATTTGAAATAAATAGTAGGAATTCAAACTTCCAGGGTTCGGGAATATAGTTCAAAGGTTAGTACAGTCTATTCGTTGAAAACTTAAAGAGTTATTTTAGGTTGTGAGGGGTTTTGTTTGTTTGTTTTTGAGACAGAGTCTCACTCTGTCACACCCAGGCTGGAGTGTGGTGGCGCCATCTTGGCTCACTGCAACTTCTGCCTCCTGAATTCAAGCGATTCTCCTGCTTCAGCCTCCCAAGTAGCTGGATTACGGCACCTGCCACCACGCCCAGCTAATTTTTATATTTTCAGTAGACACAGGCTTTTACCATGTTGGCCAGGCTAGTCTTGAACTCCTGACCTCAGGTGATCCACCCACCTTGGCCTCCTAAAGCCTGGGTTGTCAGGCATGAGCCACCACACCTGGCCGTTCTTTTAGTTTTAAATGTAACATGAAGTAGAAACTTAAAAAAGCATATGAAACCTAAGGGTCTGATTAAATATTATGACAATCCTCAAAATTAACTCAAACAACTTAAAGGCTTTATTTTATCCAAGTATGACTCTAATAGCATATACACAATTTAATTCCTAAAGACCATACAATTCAGATTTGTGAATGGTTACAAAAAATGCAAAGCCAGAGAGATGTTTACTCTGGAGCTATCTATCTGTGATGATTTATGAGATTATCTTGAGAAATACAATCTGTTTCACCTTTACTCACCCTTAAGTAATAACACTACCTTAAAAAGTCTGTTGCATCAGTTAGCTATTGCTGGGTAACAAACCTCCCCAAATATCAGTGGCTTTGAATAAGCATTTACTATTGCTTATGTATCTAAGGGTCAGCTTAGAAGTTTGGTCTGTAATGTGCTTCATGACGCTTCTGAGATCAGTTGAACTTTACATGGGTGGTACTATTTGACTGAGATCTTATAATACATATGGTTTAGGATGACTTTAAACAGAACAACTGAACTTGCTTTTATATGGACATTTACCTTCTCGTAGGCTAACCTTGGCTTGTTCTCATGACAGAGGTAGGGTCCCAAAAGCCTGAGTTGAAAATGTGCAATACCTCTTGCAGCCCAAGCTTGAAGTGACATATAGTCACACTCATCACATCCTATTAGCCAAAGCAATCCACATAGCAAGCCTTGATTCACGGTGGAAAAACACACTCCACCCCATGATGAACCAAGTTTCAAAGTCACAATGGATGGTGTGAATACAGAGAAAAGACGGGTTAGAGTCATTTTTGCAATCAAGCACAACTATAAGAGATTAATATTCATCCTAGTCAACCATTTTCTAGCTGTCTGACTCTGAATAATTTAACTACTTCATCTGTTATTTATTTTCACAATTTATAAAATAGATAATAATATACAACCTGCCTAAATGTTGTTGTGAATATCAAATGAGATAACACATAAAGTACAAGTCACAAAGCCTGGTACATACTCAACAAATACTAGCTATTATTTCTTGTTGATAATATTTATAAATTTCTTCATTCATTTTTTAAACTTGTTTTATAGATCTAGGAGTGGGGGTAGGCAGGTATGAAGGGAAGGTAACAGTATACTCAGAAGTGAGGAATAAATGCCTTTACCTTATATTCCACCAAATCAAATTCTCTCTGGCCTAAGTTATTTCTTGATGAGTAGTTTCCTAAGTTACTTTATGCCAAATAAAAACTTCACAAATGGTTTCTGAGGATAAGACAGAGTTCACAGAGCAGCCACAGAGATGCCAAAAACAAAAGCTGAATGAATATGACAATAAGTGCATTGCTTGTGCATTTAGGTTTATTTGCATTTTTCATTGATATTCTGTATGAGTTCAAAACAGTAGCTAATCCAAGCTAAATCTACAGCTTGTAAAACAACTAGGTTATTCACAGGACACTCTTCTTATGCCCTGTGCTTTCAAAAATATTATAAATAAAGGGAATGTTTAAAATATTTTTAACAGAGAACAAAAGAGACAGAGAAGATTATGGGAAAAAACTTGCTAATTTCCAAATGTAGGGTTTTATCCTAATAAGAATTTCCTTTTCCAAACTCACACCACTTTGGACCTTCAATATCTTTGCTGAATAGTTTCTTTGTCTTCTACCACTGTATCAGCAATTTCTCAAATCCTATTCTTTTTTATGATGACTAGTTGAATAAAAAAATAAAAAGTAAAATTTTAAAAAACAAAAGGTATGCATTTAGACTAGAAAATAGTTAAACATCAACTCAAAATTAACTGTGGAAAAAATGTGACTTCCTATTTGAACAACTAGATACTCAAAAATTTCATAACTTATGTAAAATAAGCCCTTTTTTTGAGATGGAGTTGTGCTTTGTCACCCAGGCTGGAGTGCAGTGGCGTGATCTTGGCTGACTGCAACCTTTGCCACCTGGGTTCAAGTGATTCTCCTACCTCAGCCTCCTGAGTAGCCTGGGACCATTGGTGCATGACACCACACCCAACTAATTTTTTTTTTTTTTTTTTTTTTTTTTTAGTGGAGACAGGGTTTTGACATGTTGGCCAGGCTGGTCTTGAACTCCTGACAAGTGATGCGCCAGCCTCCACATCCCAAAGTGCTGGAATTACAGGTGTGAGCCACCATGCCTGGCCTGAGCTAATTTCTTGAAAGACACAAACTACCACCTCATACAATGAGAAAGAGATAAATTAAATAGGCATCTATCTATTAACTGAATCAACAACTAATAACCTTCTAAAAAAGAAAACACCAAGGCCCAGGTGGTTTCACTGGTGAATTCTAATACTTAAGGAAGAAATGATACCAAATCTATTCAAGAAAATAGAAGTAGAGGGAATACTTCCTAACTCATCATATGAGTACAGCATTGCCCTTGTACCAAAACTAGATAAAGAAATTCTAAGAAAGAAAAACTATATATCAATATCACTTCTGAGCATACATGCACAAATCCTCAACAAATATTAGCAAATTAAATTTAACAATGTATAAAAAGAATACCATGACTGAGTATGATTTACTAAAGGTGCATAAGGCTGATTTAACACTTGGAAATCAATGTAAGACAGCACACCAACAGGCTAAAAATGAAAATTCATATAATTATATCAACTGAAGCAGAAAAATATTGAAAAATCCAGCACTCATTCATTATCATTATTTTCAGTAAATTAGAGATAGTGGGGAAATCTTCCCAACTTGATAAAGAAAACCTACAGAAAATCTACAGCTGACACCATGCTTAGTGGTGACAAAGTGGATGCTTTTATCCTAAAGGTTGAGAACAAAGCAAGATTGTCCTCTCTTATTACTCTCTTTCAACATCATACTGCAAGTCTTAGCTAGTGCAATAAGGCAAGAAAAAGAAGCAAAAGTCATATGGATTGAAAAAGAAAAAATAAAAACTGTCTTATTCACAAAAAAACGTGACTGTCTATGTAAAAGTCAAAACTTTGACAGAAAAGAGACCCCTCCTGGAACTAAGAAGCAAGTATAGAGACGTTACAGTATAGAGAGTGGTCAATATACAAAAAGTCTAATTCCTTTTTTAAAGAACAGCAAATACCAATTAAAAGTTGAAATTAAAAGACAACACCATTTATAATTGTGCCCCCTAAATAAATAAAATACTTAGGGATTAATGTTATAAAATAAAGAAAATATAAATAAATGAAGAAATATTCCATGTTCATGAATTACGTCTTAGTTCAGTTTGGGCTGCTATAACAAATTGCCATAGGCAGAGTACCTTAAACAGCAAACATTTATTTATCACCGTTCTGAAGGCTGGAAAGTCCTGTTGCAGGAATCAGAGGGACCAGAGAGACCTCAGGGTAAAGCAGGAAGATTTTATTGAGTGCACTCAGACTCAAGTGGATTAACATCCTGAGACTGGGCCCAGAACAAAGACAACACTTGACTTTTATATGCACTTCTAAAAGGGGGTGGGCTAGCCTGAAACAAGCTTACAGTGGCACGAAGCAGTAGTGGTGTGAAGACAAGGACACTATGGCAGAACAAAGGCAGTTAATCAAATTGTGACAGGTGCATAACTCAGGATTACACATGACCGTTGCCAAGCAACCCAGACGGCTGTTATCTAGGCTTGCTCAGGCTTCTCCTGACCTTCACTGTATTTCTTAGATAAAACAGAATACTTGAAGTTACTAGTTACAGAGAACAGGAATCTATAAACTCATAAAACTTGCAAAGGTACAGTCACATGGAGAGGGGCGGGATTCGAGGGGGAACTTTACTTTTTCTTATCCTTATGTTGAGGGAGTGCTGGAAGTCTCCAGAGCACATTCCTTTTTGTCCTAGCTTCTTAGATAGTGTTTATCAAGGCTTTTCCTGGGTCTGGGCTGTGCCTGTTGCTGCCTCTGGGATAAGTCAGCCTAATACAGGAAAATTTATTTCTTTTTCCTTTTAAATTTTATTTCCCTTTATTTCTTTAATTTCTGCCTCAGTCCAAGATTAAGGTGCTATCAGATGGAGTGTCTCTGAGACTGACATTCTGATTTGCAGACGGCCATCTTCTTGCTGTGCCTTCACATGGTAGAGAACAGGGAGGGGAATCAAGCTCTGTTTGGTCTTGTCTTATAACGGAACTAATCCCATTCATGAGGGCTCCACCTTTATAACTAATTACCTCCCAAAGGTTCCACTTCCTAATACCATCATAATGGAGGTTAGAACTTCAACACAGGAATTTGGGGGTGACACAAACATTCAGTTTATATTATTGGAAGATTCAATGGTGTTAAGATATCATTTTCAACAACTTGATCTGTAGATTTAATACCATTCCAATCAAAATCCCAGCAAGCTATTGTATAGATACTGATGGACTGATTCTAAAGTTTACATGGAAAGACAAAATCCTGCAATACTAAAGAGAAAGAAAAAATTTAGAAGCATCCTATTACTTGATTTCGAGACTTACTACAAAACGACAGTAATTGAGACAGTGTGGTATTGGTGAGAGAATAGGCACATAGGTCAATAAAACAGAAGGGATTGCCTAGAAATAGACACAAATAAATATGATCAACCAATCTTTGAAAAAGGAGCAAAGGCAATTCACAGGGCAAACAATAGCCTTTTAGCAAATGACACAATTGGATATGCATATGCAAAAAAGTTTAGAAATAAAAAACCCTAGACACAGACTTTATACTTTTCACAAGAGTTAGCTCAAGATGGATCATAGACCTAAATATAAAAAATAAAACTTATAAAACTTTTTGAAAAGATAGGATAAAATCTAGGTGATACAATACCAAATGATCCAGTGATTCATGATCCATAAAAAAATTGTAAGATATACTTTATTAAAATTAAAATATTCTGTGCTGTGAAAGACACCATTTAAAAATTAAATATCAAGATAAGACTGGGAGAAAATATTTCCAAAATAATCTGATAAAGGACTTTTATCCAAAATATACAAATAATTGCTTTATTTCAAAATCAACTGTTAAGTATATGGGATCAGTGATATCTAGTTTGAGTGTCTACAATGATAGATTATCCAGACTTCAAAAACACTTTTTTGGTACAGCCTAGACAGAACCTACAGTATCATTAGAAGAAAAAAGACAAAAAGAATCCAATTCCACAGGACAAGTAAGGAGGGAGATTGCATGATGCTTAAGAGCACATGCACTGAAATCAGAGGCTTGGAGTAGAACCCACATATTACTTATGAAAACTTGGATCCATTAGCCAATCTAACCATCCATTTTCTTTATTTTTAAGTGAAAATAATAAGTGTACCTACCTCATGGGATTAACGGAACAAATGACCGAGAACATGTATTAAGCACTGAAACTGGCACAAAGAAAATGTTTGAAAAATACTGACTTTAACATTCTAGTATATGAAAGCCATTTCTAATCAAAATAGTACACCCTAGAGCCTAAAATGTAAAAATGGACAGATTTGACTACATAATAATGTTTAAACTTCTGAATGATAAAACATACCATAAATAGAGTCAAAAGCCAAATTTATATTGGGAGAAAATACTTAGATATCAAAGTTTAAAGTCTATAATATACAATAAGCATCTACAAATTAATAAGAAAAAGACAAATAATTCAGCTAAAATTGGCAAATAATGGGAACAGATAATTCATAAAGTATTGCAAATGTTCCATAAATATATAAAAAGATATTCTACTTTAATAAGTCAAGGAAATGTCAATCAATACAGTAATTGAGACAGTGTGGTACTGGTGAAAGAATAGACACATAAGTCAGTAAAACAGAAGGGAGTGCCTAGAAATAGATACAAATAAATGTGTTCAACCAATCTTTGAAAAAATAAACAATGAGACAATATATTTTAGTGATCCGACTGGTAAATATATTAAATATAGATGCTACCCAGGGTCAGTCAAGTTTTATGACAAAAGACATCCTCTTACATACTATTGGTCGAAGTGTAAAGTTACAGTCTTTGGGGGAGGGTAATTTGCCAACAAACACTATAATTTTAAGTACATAGCAATGTCTCCTTTCATTACTTACACTTGGAAAACATTAATTAATAGAAAACTTACACTTATAAGTAGAATGTAGCAGGTCATGGTAGGCCAGTTATCCCACTAAAATAACTATTTAAACATTGTATGAATTATAAAATTATGTTTTTATTTCTAGGAAGCAAGAAGGAGCTGATGAATTCAAATTTCAGGCTAGAAGGAAGCTCTTCAACTCTTTCAGGGTTGAGGAGACAAAGACCTGCCAAAATTGCAATAAAGTTGTGCCCAAGGATCTAAGAAAAGCCGGAAGTTGAGACTTATATTTTCCTAACTGGTTCCATGTATTGTAATTATCAAGAGAAAAACAAAGAATAGAAACAGATCCATAGATGACCTTGATATTGATATTAGCAAACACTGACTTTAAAATAACTATGATTAATATGTTTAAAATAACAGAAGGAAATATGAACAATGTGGATGAATTGATGAAGAATTTTGGCAGAGATTCAGAAGCTATCAAAAGAATCCAATAAGAATAAGAGAAATAAAAACATAATATCTAAAATTAACTCATTGGATGGACTTATACTATAATGGAAATTAAAGAAGACAGTATTTTAAAAGCCTGATTAACATGTTGATTGAAGTTTATAACTAAATTATGTATTTAATGCAAATTTCTTTGTACAGGGCATAGAAACCCTCAAATTTGGGTACAGCATATTACTACTACAATTGCTGCTCTGATTTTAAACTTATATATAAACTTTTATATATCACTTATTGTGGATGCCTGTAACCTCAGCTACTAGGGAGGCTGAGGCATGAGAATCACTTGAACCTGGGAGAAGGAGGTTGCAGTGAGCTGAGATCACACCATTGCACTCCAGCCTGGGTGACAGAGTAAGACTCCATCTCAAAAATAATAATAATAATAACTATTTAATTTCAAAAAAGAAAGAAGATGGTATTATTAAATCGAAAGACAAGTCAGCAGAAAGTATTGAAACTAAAGCACAGAAAGAAAAAAATAGAAAGAAAATATCAGAGCATAAGAGAAATGTTGGATTAGTCAAAAAGCAGATGAGAGACCCAGGAAAAAAAATTAATAGAAGCAATAGCAATATGTGAAAGATATGACATTATTCCAAAACTACTGAAAGATATCAACCCAATCAGAATAAATACAAAGAAAATCACACTTAGGTACATCATAGTTCAACAACTAAAAACCAAAGATAAAGAGAAAATCTTAATAGTTGACAGACAAAAATACATAGTCACATTTCCAAAGAGGAATGTTAAGGATTTTCACTTCAGTGTTGTTTGTAATAACAAAAAGAAAGAAAAGAAAAGAAAACAATCATAAAGTCCATTTACAGAGGAATATTTAAATGTCTTACAGAATCTCCATTCTTTGGAACAGAATTTTGAAAGAATGAAACGGACTTTTGTGCATTTATATAAAAATATCTTTAAGACATATAGTTTATTTTTATAATATGTAAATGAAATAATACTATACATATTATTTAACTTGTTTTTCCCCTTAACTATATAATTATAAGCAAATACTTATGCTTTAAATTTTCAGAAAGGAGAAATTTATAGAAGGATATGTATAGATACATATAAACAATAAATGTATGCAAAGATAACAGCAAATTAATGATAGCAGTTTTTTATTAGTTTTCTCTTATAGTTGTTATAAATTACCACAAACTTAGTGAATTTAAACAATACAAATTTAGTATCTTACAGCGCTGGAAGTCAGAAGTCCAAAATGGTTCAATACAGCGGTGTTTTCTCTGTAGGCTCTGGGGGAGAATCTGTTTTCTTACCTTTTCCCAGCTTCTAGAGGCCACCTGCATCCCGTGACTATGACCCCTTCATCACTCCAGCCTCTGCTTTGATTGTCCAGTCACTTTTTCTGACTCTGACCCTCCTGCCTCCCTTCTCTAAGGACCCTTGAGATTATACCGCATCCACCTGGATAATTCAAGGTAATCTTTCTATCTCAAGATCCTTGACTTAATGACATCAACAAAACTGCAATTTAAGTAATATAGTCACAAGCTTCAGGGATTAGGATGTGAACATCTTTAGGGGTGAGGGGCCATTATTCTGTCCACCAACGTGGAGTACAGGAGAGTATTTCTCTAGGCACTTTAGAATTGTGTGAATCTTTTACAAGAAAAAAATGTTTATTTTCTATTGGTGTAATTAGAAATAAAATGAAAATAAAGTTCTTAAAGTGATTAAGAGTACCAATCAAAGGTAGATTGAAGGTCAACTTTACTAAAAACATTATGGTGTGTATTTAGTACAAACCGTTGTGGTCACCACCTTTGACACAGTCCTTAGCCTACAGCCCTCAGTAAAAAATAGAGCTAAGACCTTTGAGAGAACCTCTCGAGGTGCCAATTGGCCTGACACTCCCTTTGTACTGGCCAAACTACTGTGTTGAGACTTACTTGACTGTTATATCTGCTAAAGTTGAACAAAAATAATATGCCTATTCTCTCTTTTGATAAAGAAACTCCAGAAATGGAAGTTCTGGAATAAAAAGGAAACTTTTATTTGTTTGTTTGCTTTCTTGTCTCTATTTGGGTCTTTTTAAAAATTCAGATAGCCAAATGAGAAATCAAACTATATCCAACTCACAGTGTGATCGCTCACATAAAGCAATCTTAAAAGAAACTTCAACTGCTTCAGAGACCAAGGGTTCCTTGGACCAATGGCATGAACAGAGATGTGGTCACTTGGAGTGTCTTGAGTTAAGATGACAAAGGTTATAAGGCCAGTGTAAACCTGGATATATCTGATTTTGTTTTAGCTGCATTTGTACTTTTTTAAAGGCAATGATACAATCTGCTTATGTCATAATTACCATCAGCATTAATGATGTGTCTGTCATTCCAAGACCAAAAGGAAGAAGGTTTGAAAGAGAGAGAAAAATCAAAGGATGTTTATAATGAGAAAATTACATGTCGAAGGGGAAGGCAGTAATTCTTGACAATATTATAAGAAAATTCTTAAAATAGCACCAATTTTTCTTGTTAACAGCATTGGAAATGAGAGAGCAGCAGTATTTTGGTGAGCATGATATTTTTATGTGAATAACAAGTTGCCAAGAAGATAACTAGGAAATTGTAGACTTCAGAAATTAGGTTCATCAGCCATTTGTACCTATCCTGCCCCAGGGAGACAGCCTTGTCTGAACTCTTCAAAAACTTGAATGGAGCCAAGATAAGTCATTCTTATTATGTGTTCATATTTTTTAACTGAACTCATGTAAATTTCTTTATAGGAAGTAAAAGTATTTGTAGGAGATTGCAGATCAAATTCTGGCTCCGTGTCTCACTACATATGTAACCTTAAACAAGGTCTTTGAGCTTTCTGAGCCTCAGCATCCTCATAAAATGGAGAAAATAATATTTACTTCCTAGGATTGGTGGAAAGATTAGACAAAGCACTTAATATAGTGCCTACCATGTAGTTGGCATTCAAACATACAACATTCTTATTGCAACTATGATTCATCACCCCTCACAAACCCTCTCCTACTCCCCAACACCTGCCCTGTCTTAGGTTTCCTGTTTCACACCCCTTTCAACACCCTTCAAAAGATGCATGGTGTGATTGCAAAAACATGAAACTGAATTTTTAACTACACCAAAACCTCTCTACCAACCAGCATGTGACTTGGATTATTTTTTTCCTCCATGCAGTCGCATGTGAAAGTGCACACTTACTCCAAATGGGAGGACCATTCATCAAATCACTCTTGAAACTTCAGTCTGGGGATTGCCTTCAGTTCAGTTCATTTCAACCATTCTTTCGGGAAAACCTCTCATTGTCTTGTGAGCATCTCTGGTTTTTACCAACAAGAGCACCCAAATCCCTTCTTTTTCCAACCAATATTCAATGAAACACGTTATGTATGAAGAACTATGCTTGCCTGTGTATGTATTCCAGTAAAATAGACAGGATCCTTGACATCTTGACACTTACAATGTAGTAAAAAGACAACCAATAAACAAATAAAGTAGATAAATATATCATCATACATTGGGACAAATGCTACAAAGGAAATGGACATGGTACAGTAATGGAGGATAACCGTAGGGATGCACCTATTTAGTCAGTGAAGAATGATAATCTCTTAAGTACACAGGGAAACCATTGAAGGGTTTTAGGCTGGAGAGTGACAAACCTGGACTTACAATTTCAAACAGGCACTAAGGCTGCTCTGTAGAAAAAGGAATGAAAGGCAAAAGTGTATGTGAGGAAACCAGTAAAGAGTAGATATCCAGGAAAGAAACAGTTGCCCTTCAGATGAGAACCCTAGTAGTAGCTATAGAGAGAAGTATATGCATCTGAGAGGGATTTTTGAATTAGAAAAGGCAGAATTGGATGCTGAAGGTGGGGAGTGGAAAAGGAGGAAGCCAGGATAACTCCTAGGGAAGGTGGATCACTGATGAAGCCACAGAGCTTCAGCTTTGGGTTCTTCCTTACAGAGAAACCCCAACCAAGGCTTTAGTGAAGGTCTTACCAATAAGTTCTTGGGGTATCTGTGCACATATTCTAAAGGGAAAGTCCTCAAATTACATAAACCTCAGGCCCCTCAAAGCCTGTATTTTCCTGCTCCCTGCTTTGTACTGTAACCACCAGATAGACAGAGACCCATTTTATGGAGATGAGAAACAAGTGTTGTGGGAAGGATTGGAGTTCCATTTGGATATGTGGAGTTTGGGGTGGCATTCAGATTATCAAACAAGATTCTAAATGGCTTCTGAATCTCTCCAGATATCAAATTTACTTTCAAAGAAAACAATTCTATCATTGACAGTATTCAGCTTCCAAATTGGTAGCTCTTGATATTTTTACATTATCTTTGACCTAGCCGGGCACGGTGGCTCACGCCTGTAATCCCCACACTTTTAGAGCCCAAGGCAGGTGGATCACTTGAGGTCAGGAATTTGAGACCAGCCTGGCCTACACGGTGAAACCCCATCTCTACTAAAAATACAAAACAAACAAAAAAAAATAGCTGAATCTGGTGATACATGCCTGTAATCCCAGCTACTCGGGAGGCTGAGACAGGAGAATCACTTGAACCTAAGAGGTGGAGGTTGCAGTGAGCCCAGATCACAGCACTGCACTCCAGCCTAGGTGACAGAGTGAGAGTCTGTCTCAAAAAAAAAAGAAAGAAAGAAAGAAAAAGAAAACCTACAGGCATTTCCTCTGAGAAAATGCACTTTCACCTATGGTTTAATTCACCCTAACCCAAGAGCTCACCGGTCCCCTAAATGCAGTCACCACACCATGAGAGAGCTGGTTAGCAGATGTTCTTTTCCCCAAAGATTATACTGATAGGCACAACACCTTTTTCATGTATGAATTTTGAAATATTTGTTAAAATCAGCACTATTGCTTCACCATCTCACCTTATTGCTATAATGGCAATACATTTGAAGACATTTGAAACAGCATGATTTCTCTGCTTAAACCTTTTGAGAATGTTTATTTTCAAAGCACATTCCCATCCTTTGCATGTTCCCAGGCAATGGTATCTTGAAGAACTGAATGTATTTCCTAGCCTCGATAACGTGCACTTTTTTAAGAACATTCGTCGATCACTGGAGAAATTCATGAATACTAAATATTGCTCTGCAGAATGTTTTTTGCTGGTTCTCCTCTGGTGTCACTCAAACATCCTTTTGTTTATTCACCAAGTCATATTACAATGCCTCTGACTTTTCTACCTAATTCCATGATAAACTTGGAAATGAAAAGCATTAGTAGGTGCTCCTCCTCCCACTTTGCTGATAGGAAAAGAAAAAGGTTATTTGTCAGATCACTGAACCATCGATACAAAATCCATGTAGACCTAAATTCAGTTTCCTATGACGGTAGCAGCTTCTACATAATTTGGTTATCTGGAAATTAAAGGGAACCCCTGAAACAAAGAGAGCCTTCAGTGTCTTTGCAGTTCCCCCCAATGGAACTCACATCCTATTTTTTAAAGATAAGCCTCTTATCCATTTATCACCTCCACTAGACAGGGAGCCCCTTGAGGATAAAGGCATCCATAAACCTACCTTTCTGACCACACAATTTGCACATTGTAAATATGAAATGAACAATAAACTTGTTTTGGCTACCTAGCTTCGTGAATTCAAAATCTGCATGCTTTTGGTTTTGTGTTTCATCTACAATATTTTAGCATCTGCTGTCCTGCAGGTGCTTTATGAAGCATGTTCCACAAATCACCTCATTGATTCCTCATGGGAATCATGCTGGCATGATTGTCTCCATTTTGCTGATGAAGAAACAGAGGCTTTGAGGAATTTAGTGACTTGCCCAGATTACTCAACATTCAAGAAGGCTTGTCTGACTGCCACACTCCTGCTCTTTCCACTACCCCATACTGATTCTATTGGCCACTCTGCTAATGCTGACTTGGCCTCTTAAATGTCTATCAGGCACTCCAAGTACGGTCCTACCTCAGGGGCTTTGCACTTGATGTCTCAGCCATTTATACCACTCACTTCCTCATATCATCCACACCTTAATATCATTTCCTCAGAGAGGCTGTGGCAGACCACACTCTCCAAAATGGAACCCCTCCTTCCCAATGGCCACTGCTCTGTTTCGTATTTTTTTGTCTGCTTGTAGCACAAAACCTTAACTCATCTATGGTTATCTTACATTATGTGATACAACTTGAGTTCAACTATTTCCTAAACTTTTAGAACTGAAAACATTTGGAGACTGGCTGAAGATGACTTACTTTTGTAGTTATTGGGTTTCCCTCCATTTATTTTGTGTTTGTAAGTAGCAGTTTTACCATTTACCGATGCATGTGGTTTAAGCACATAATAGAAGGAGCCAAACTGAAGGTGAGCAGCATCACCACCCCTGTGGAACTTTTTATTGTATTCCCTTTGATTTGTGGGCATTTATCACTTCCTGTTCCTTCTTTTATTGCTATACGCATGAGTTTCCATCCACAGAAAAAGTTAACTAAAAATTAATCCACAAAAAAGATTAAAATGTGATGTTTCCTAAGCCTTGTTTTCATTTATCATCTTTATGTTCTTGCTAGTAAAATCTTTTGGCACTTAAGTTTGTATTCAGTGAGAATTGACAGAGTGTGGGGGCACGAGTTTAGCTGTGATGAAAATTTCACAAAGGATGTAATTAATAACAAAAACAGCAATCAGGATGATAGCTGGCACTTCGTGAACGCTCACTACAGTCAAGGTCACTTATAATACCCTGTCACATACGCACTATTACCACCAGGGACGGATGAGGAGACTAAAGCCCAGCAGTTGGAAAACTAGTTGATAATTGAGTGGTAGAGGCAGGATTTAAACTCAGGCATTTCGATCTAAAGCACGCCCTCTTAGCTGCTTTGTAGCTGACTATTGCAGGTGCATTTGGGAGCTGCTACCAGTTTTTCTTTCCCCTGATTCAGTATGATCATCCTCCAGGGACTGTTAATGGAGCTAGAATCGAGCTGACAGAATCAGAAGTCTGATGCGCCGGGAGTCGATGTTAGATGCATCCTGAATTTGTCCTAATAATGAGGTTTAATATTTACTCAATGCTTCTCTAAGTGCTTACACATTTCATAACATCTTTTGATCTCCCCATCAACCCTAAGAGGGATGTTATGCTCATTTTACTTTTAGGGAGACAGAGGCAAAAAAACAAAGTCCAGATCCTCTGCCCCAGTTTGCCCAGCTGCTAAAAAGGGAAGACAAGAGTCAGACCCTGGTAGCTTGCTTCAAAAGCCAAAAGCCATCCCCTCACCCACTGCCTTATCTTTAATAGACTGAAGCTTCTTGTTAAGATGCAAACTTCATGGTGACTTTTTATCTTTTTCCTTTTTTTATCTAAATATCTCAAGGGAGAGACTATGCTAGGAATCTCTAAGCCATGAGTACTCTTTAGAACTTACAACAGTAAAAAATAATAAGGGAGTAGGAAAGAGAAACGGTTTCCATAAATCAAGAGGGTTTTCTCTTCATATGGGCATTTCCAAATGGTGTGGAGTTTTCCAAACAACAAGATTTTTACATTTGTGGGGGATTTGGATTCAGTCAATAGCCTCAGATTTCACATGATGAAAGTAATTCTAAACCTGTCAAAAATTCTGACCCATAAACCGCATCTATATGTTGGAACCAGATCAACCCCAGAACAGTCAAAAATCTTCTGTTTCTAGACGTGTCACCAACTGGGCAGTACGTAGTGAACACCCCCCAAGTAACACAACTCATTTGTGGAAACAATTAGAACAAAAGCCCTTTAAGGATCAAGAAATGAACCATCAAACCCATGTCTTTTAAATATGTTTTCAAGCACAGTCTCACTACCATTTGAAAATAATCGAAAATTGTCAACAAACTCCCACATCAGGGTGAAAAGCAATACTGTAATGGTCTACATTTTATAGGTATTTTGACACAGAGTTGAAAGGTTGAGTAGAAAACTACTTCACAAACTTAGGGTGCACAGGAATCACCTAGAGGTTGGGACGGGGGACAGTTCTTGTTAAAATAAATACCTAATTCAGCAGGTTGGAGCCTAAGATTTTGCATTCCACACAAGTTGCCAGGTAATGCCAATGCTGCTGGTCCAGGGGGTCACGTTTTAAATATACAGCTTAGATCCTGAAAATGTCACAGGCTCTGAAGTCAGGAAGATCTGGGGCTGAACCCCATTTCTGCCACTTCTTGGCTATATGACTTTGAGCAAACGTTTATCCTGTCCAAACTTCTGTTTCCTCATCTGTGCAATGGTACTTGATAAGGCAGAGCCACATAAGATTGTTGTAAGAGTGGGATGTAATTAGTTGTGCAGTGCGTAAAAAAGGAGGAATTCAATTATCAGAAGCCATATTAGTACTAATTCATATTATTTACATTATTATATTAATTATTATTATTAGCTAAAGTGATTGAAACAAACTGGGAAGGGATGCTAGAGATGAAGTTGAAAATGTTAATGGAATCCCAAAAGCCATCAAATGAGTTTCTTTCATTCATTTATTGGGCATCTTTCTGTGCCAGCCATGGTTTGAGAATCTTGTATGTATAGTAGCCCCCCCAATACATAAGGGATATGTTCCAAGACCCCAGTAGACATCTGAAACCATGGATAGCTCTAAACCTTATATACACTATGTTATTTAATACATACATGCTTATGATAAGGTTTAACTTTGTCATATGGTACATATGTATGTAAAAGATTAACAACAATTAGTAATAGAACTTTTATAACCATGTATTGTAATGAAAGTTATGTGACTCGTGGGCGTGCTCTCTCTCTCCCTTCCTCAAAATATCTTAATGTTTTTGAACCTCTGTGGATCACAGTAACTGAAACCAAGGAAAGTGAAACCTCAGATAAGACTGGACTCCTGTATCCCCCCAAAACTGAAAGAGTAAATCGGCTCATTTAGCTATTACCATGAGCCATCAAGTAGATGGTAACACCACCTGCATTTCACAGAGAAGGGAGCAGGTTCAGGATTATTAAGTAAGTTACCCTAAGTTTTACAGCCCACAAGTGACAAAATGAGGACTTGAACTTGGGTCTTACTGGCTTCCAAGCTATTGTTCTTAAATAATGGCCTTGAGTGCACAGCTGGTAGACTAAGGTGAGTGAGGTGTGGTTCCTAACTTACTGGAGCTCTCAGTCCCCAGTAGAGGCTAGCTGAGGGTAATTTAAGATATGCTTCCAACAGACAAAGCCATTTCAATTATTCTAAAAGAATTGGAAAGCCTTATCAATGAAGCATCTTCTTACATGGATTTTCAATAAAAACCTCAGCATTGCTATGTTGTCAGGAAGAATCTTTATATATGCTGATCTCCCAGTTATTTCTTTAGTAGCCTAGTTGCTCTAGAAGTAAGCAATATGAACATCTTCTGTTTGAATTTCCTTATCTATTAAATGGAGCCACCTTCACGGAGTTATTCCACTCCTTTTGTACTAAATTGCTTTTCACTTTTCCTCTAGTTCATGCCTATGTAATCCTGAGTATTTCATTTGCTGACTTATCGATGTTGGACACAGGTGAGAGACCTAGCAAATAAAGCTCTGTTCTTTGCTTGTGTAACTCAGGGCTCTATTTGCCACAAATTACAGAAATCCAATTCAGACTAACTTAAGAAAAAGAAAAGTTATTTGGTGACTCACCTACCTACGAAGTCTGGGGATAGGTCTGGCTTCAGGAACAGCAAGACCAGGGGTTCAAACAATGTAATCAGGACCTAGTATCTCCATCTCTCAGTTCTGCTTCCTTTGCGGTGACTTCTCAGATATTTTTGATGGTGGCAAAATGGCCTATGGTAACTTAATGCTTATGTTTCTACCAGAATGTATATTTTCTTCCCAGTGGTTTCAGGAGAAGTCCTGGGATTTCCTCTGATGCAGTGATTTGGGACACGGGTCTATCCTTAAACCAATCATCTTGGCTAAGGGAATGAAATATGCTGATTGGCCAGGCCTTGATCATGTGACCGCATCTAAGCCATGGTGGGGCAGGGTTATCCAGTAACCAGGAGGATAGGGTGTGGGAAAAGGTGCTCTACAAAGATGCTGTTGCCCATATAAGAGAAAGCAAATGTTAGGAGAGGAAAATATTAGAAAGCCACCATGGTGCTTACAGATAATCTCACAAGATACCAAGAAATCCCAAAAGGATTAGAGGAAGCTGCAGAGTTAAGGAGTTAGAAATGCAATTGTGAAAAGGTTTATTCCATCTTTCCCGATGATTATTTCCAATGCTATAATACGGTTCTTATGGTGAGCATAAAAGAGCTTTAAAATGGTGGAGGAATGCAGGCTGATGATGGAGAAAAGGGTTTCTTATGACTGCTCCTAGTCCAAAATGATACAGACTTTGAGGCAGAATGAAGGTGTGATTCCGCCTACCTTCCCTATTTCTCTGTGGATACTGGAAGATAATAAAATTTCCTAAGTTACTACAAAAGCGATTTATCTTTATCATGGATTTTTTAGGTTTCTCCGAGACCCCAAAGAGCAATTACTTCTGTGAATGAGGTATCCTCCCTAGCAATCTAGGGGAATATCAGTGTTTTCTCTGGTACTGAAAAACTGTAGCAAAACACTTTTCTGATTGCCACTTGATGTATTAAAGAAATTCAGTCTATAAATGCAAACAATATCTATGTGTTTGCATGCACATTCACACACAGATTTGTAGAAATGATTCAGTTAAATGCAGTAGACCACTCAATGCTAAAGAGTTAAGCAAAAGGTAGAAACAGAAAAATTATCATGACCAGCACAAATGCTCTCTGGGACCTCAGGGATCTGGAAACCATGGAAATAGCAATTGTATTCAAAGTTATTTTACATGATCCACATATCAATGAAGAAGTTTCATATTTGGGGAATTTAATGATCCACAGAAAATTTCCAGCAAGTTAAAAAACTATATAGTGTTGATTAGTGTATTGGATTTTCACATCTTTTTCAGTTTGATCTTGTCACGGGGGACACCAAAGAGCTGATGGACTTAATAAAATACCCTGGAAACTCAGTAAAGAGTGCAAATCTAAGATAAATGGTACTGAAAACATTTTTCAAGATCCTGTCTTATTTCTATGACTTTTACAAAGTTGGCCCTCCTTGCTTGGAGAATTCAGAATTGCTATAAGTGTAAGTGGCGAAAACATCAGTTCCAACTGACTTAAGTACAAAAGAAATTAAGATAATTTTCTGGTTTTTGTAACTGAAGAATCCAAGCTAGGCTGCAGGTGTGCCTGTATCAAGAATTCAGTTGCCATCTGGACTTGGTTTTCCCTCTTCTTTTCAGCTCTGCTTCTATTGATTGGTTTTATCCTCAGGCCTCATACTGTGGCCTGCCATGGCTCCAGACTGGCATCATCCCAGATTCAAGATAGGTGGAAATAGACTGCCTTGCTGGTACCATAGAAGTGCTGAGATTCTCTCTAAATAGATCAAGCTGGATCATGTGTCTCTCCTGAATCGGCCACCACGGCCAGAGGAGTTTGAGTCACTGATTGGCTACTTTTGGAGAAAAGAGTTCATTTTAGTAGGGGAGAGGCTGGTTTCTCAAAAGAAATGCGAAATGCTACTATAAGAAGATGAAAAACAGTGTTTCTTCATAGCCCACTAAAAGAAGCTATTGAGGGGTCTTGAAAGAGCTAAAAGTAGATCTACCATTTGATCCAGCAATCCCTCTACTTGGTATCTTTTCAAAGGAAAAGAACTCATTATATGAAAAAGACACTTTTACACACATATGTTTATGCAGCATATTCACAATTGCAAAGGTGTGGAACCAATCTAAGTGCCCATCGACTAGTGAGTGGGTAAAAAATATGGTATATACACCATGGAATACTACCTGGCCATTAAAAGGAGCAAAGTGATGTCTTTTGCAGCAACTTGGATGGAGCTGGAGGCCATTATTCTAAGTGAAATCACACAGGAGTGGAAAACCAAAAACTGTATATTCTCACTTATAAGAGCTAAGTGATGAGTAGGCAAAGGCATACAGAGTGATGTAATCGACTTTAGAGACTCAGAAGGAAGAGGGTGGGAGAAGGACTAGGGATTAAAAAAAAAGCTACACATTAGGTACAGTGTACACTATTTGGATAAGAGGTACACTAAAATCTAAGAATTTACTGCTCTGTAATTCATCCATGTAACAAAAAAACCACTTGTACCCTAAAAGCTATTGAAATAACTAAAAAGAAAAAAGGTGGGGGCTGTGTCTGGGAAGCAATTAAAGCTTCCATCAAGGCCAAGAGCAAATGGTTACTCATAGATAGACAAAACAGAGCCACTTTATTAGTTGTCCTGACTCATCTGTTTTCAAGTCATTGTTCTGCTCCCCATCCAATTTATTTCTAGCCCATTTGCAAATCAAAACCACAGACCCCACAACCCCCAGCTGTTAGGGTTTCATAAAAAAAGGGATTTTGGGCCCAGGCATGTGGCTCATACCCATAATCCCAGAACTTTGGAAGGCTGACACAGAAGGATTGCTAGAGGCCAGAAATCTGAGACCAGCCTGGTTAACATAGCAAGACTGTCTCTACAAAAAAAGATGTTTTAAATAGTTGGATGTGGTGGCACACACCCATAGTCCTAGCTACTCAGGAGGCTGAGGCAAGAGGATCATCTGGCCCCAGAAGTTCAGGGTTGCAGTAAGCTATGATTGCACCACTGTACTCCAGCCTGGGAGACAGAGCAAGATTGTGTCTCTGTAAGAAAATTTCTTTTAAAGATGTTGAATTTTGAACATGATTTTTTTTCTTTGCCCTAGGCACCTAAGCTCAACCTCTTTGGGGACTTTTCAATTAACTAGAAATTATGCAGAGCAATGTTCAATCAAATAGTACTGGCTTTTCAAAGGCACAGTGAAGAAAGTATGAATGGAGAACCTCCAGCCAAAAGTTCACACAGAACTTTTGGCTTTATGGGGAGTACTTGAAAGAAACATTGAAAATGTGAAATCCAAATAAATAAGAATTGCCGCCCTTTACATATAAAATGGAGAAACTGATTTTTCTTCAGTATGACACATGCTTCCATATTTTTTTCAACAGATGTTTCTTTCCTTAATAAAATATTAGTAGAAAAGTTGGCAATTAGCAGAACTCAACGAACAACTTCTAAGACTTCTAAAGACTCATAAAAATTAAGTCTTGTAAAACTTCTCATTTCTTTTAGAAGCCATAGCTCTGTAAATACTGACCTAAAGTTTCCCAACATCCTATGCCATGCTTGTTGCTAAGAATAAATTAAAGAAACAGTTAATTATTTCTAAATGAATAGCAGATATACTAAAGGAGCTCCCTTCTTGGGGATACAATCATTTCCTAAAAGAAAGAATCATTTTATCATAAGAATAATTACTCCCTAACCTAAGCATAAAACATAGATTTGTGCCAACTCTTCTTGATTCAATAACCACCTAGAGTAGAGGTCAGCAAAATTTGTTCTGAAGGCCAGATGGCAAATATTTTAGGCTTTGTGAGATATGATCTCTATTACAACTACTCAACTCTGCCAGTGAAACGCCAGAGCCCCATAAACAAATAAACCAGGGGCAGTGTTCCAATAAAACTTTATTTATGAAAACAGGGAGCGAGCACTATTTAGCCTGATGGGCCATAATCTACTGACCTCTGACCTCGAATGCAGCATTGAGAAGGATTCTGAGGTTTTGTCTGAGTTCAGTAGGAGAGACTGTCAAGATCAATTGGTGATACCTGCTAAATAGGAGAAAAGAAAGGGTCACAGCACTTAACCCTTTTGCCATTTAGGGGAAAAAAAAAGTGCAGCTGGCTGCCAGCACTCATTTAGTTTCACATAAACACACTCTTTGAGGCTGAAGCAAATCCTACTGATTTTCAATGTGAAAATAAAATATAAAAACCATTCTTGCAGTTATTTCTAAACAGAACAAACATCAGGATCATCTGAATCATTAGAATCATCTATTTCAGAAAAATCTAATTCATCAAATGAATCTTTGGTCAACAACTGTTCAAAAACAATGTTAACATCACTCATAGCAATGCTACATTTTCAGCCGGGCACGGTGGCTCATGCGTGTAATCCTAGCACTTTGGGAGGCCAAGGCAGATGGATCGCGAGGTCAGGAAATCCATCTCCCGGTTCTCCTGGAGACCATCCTGGCCAACATGGTGAAACCCTGTCTCTACTAAAATAGAAAAACAAAATTAGCCAGGCGTGGTGTTGCATGCCTATAGTCCCAGCTACTTGGAAGGCTGAGGCCAGGGAATCGCTTGAACCCAAGAGGCAGAGGTTGCAGTGAGCTGAGATCATGCCACTGCACTCCAGCCTGGCAACAGAGAGAGACTACATCTAAAAAAAGAAAAGAAAAGAAAAACAAAGCGATGTTTTCTAGGATTTGACATTTTCAGCGGTCAGGAATTACTATATTTTATAAATGGAAATACCACTACTAAAAATAGAATGCTATAAATAGAATGGTCTCTTTTGTTTCCAAAGTGAATATATAGAGCAATGCGAAAATAATAATAAAAGCGAGATACTTCATGGCAAAGTCATCTCGGGGTAAATGCTGCAGCCGTAAGCACTGCCAGTGAGTATTCTTGGGGCAAATGGGAAAAGGGTTAAACTGAATATCTGATATTTCTGCAAACTGACAATTTGTTATTTTATCCACATGCCCCAAAATGTCCTATATCAGGAATTGTGAACTGGCTGCATAGAATGGAAGGGGTAGTGTGGATTTTCTTTTGAGGTTAACTAATTGCCCTAGATAGGGATCAAGCTTATGACCTTGGGCCTCATTAGCATCGGCCTTAACCAGCTGAAATATCTCACTACAGATCAGGCTGTGGGAAGAGCAAGAAAACATAATGTCCTTGTTCTTTTGAAATAGTAGCAACTCACACTGAGAAAATGATCATTAGGAAAACGAAGAGTTAGTGTCTGTCCTAATTTAATCTCTTGTCATTAGGTATCCTTAGCTCTTCTAGTTCAGGGACTGTAGACGAATGGAACTTATATTAAACATTCTACACTATCAATAAGCGCAGGCTGCTGCTATCTCCTTTACAAGGTAGATAATACACCATTTAGTAAGAAAGCTGGAAATTATTCCCAAACTATATAAGAAAATAAGAGAGTGACTGGCAAAATGGCCGAAGAGGAACACCTCCGGTCTGCAGCTCCCAGCGAGATCAATGCAGAAGGTGGGTGATTTCTGCATTTTCAACTGACGTACCCAACTCATCTCACTGTAACTGATTAGACAGTGGGCCAGCCCACGGAGGGTGAGCCAAAGCAGGGTGGGGTGTTGCCTCATCTGGGAAGCGCAAGGGGTCAGGGAACTCCCTCCTCTAGCCAAGAAAAGCTGAGAAGCACTGTTCTGTGAGGAATGGTGCACTCCAATCCAGATACTATGCTCTTCCCATGGTCCTCACAACCCGAAGACCAGGAGAATCTCTCAGGTGCCTACACCACCAGGGCCCTGGGTTTCAAGCACAAAACTGGGCGGCCGTTTGGGCAGACACTGAGCTAGCTGCAGGAGCTTGTTGGTGGTGGTGGTTTTTTTTTTTTTCATACCTGAGTTGTGCCTGGAACACCCGTGAGATAGAACCATTTACTCCCCTGGAAAGGGTGCTGAAGCCAGTGAGCCAAGTGGTCTAGCTCAGCAGATCTCACCCCCATGGATCCCAGCAAACTAAGGTCCACTGGCTTGAAATTCTCACTGTCAGTACAGCAGTCTGAAGTCGACCTGGGATGCTCAAGCTTGGTGGGGGGAGGGGCGTCCACCATTACTGAGGCTTGAGTAGATGGTTTTCCCCTCACAGTGTAAACAAAGCCACCAGGAAGTTGGAACTGGGCAGAGCACACTGTGCAGAGCCCACTGCAGCTTGGCAAAGCCGCTGTAGCCAGACTGCCTCTCTATCTTCCTCCTATCTGAGCAGGACATCTCTGAAAGAAAGGCAGCAGCCCCAGTCAGGAGCTTATAGGTAAAATTCCCATCTCTCTGGGATAGAGCACCTGGGGGAAGCGGCAGCTATGGGTACAGCTTCAGCAGACTTAAACGTTCCTGCCTGCCAGCTCCAGCACTGCTCTGAAGAGAGCAGTGGGTCTCCCAGCACAGCGCTTTAGCTCTGCTAAGGGACAGACTGCTTCCTCAAGTGGGTCCCTGGCCCCCAGGCCTCCTGACTGGGAGACACCTCCCAGCAGGGGTTGACAGAAACCTCATACAGGAGAGCTCCGGCTGGCATCTGATGGGTGCCCCTCTGGGACGAAGCTTCAGGAGGAAGGAACAGGCAGCAATCTTTGCTGTTCTGCAACCTCTGCTGGTGATACCCAGACAAACAGGGTCTGGAGGAGACCTCCAGCAAACTCAGCAGACCTGCAGCAGAGAGGCCTGACTGTTAGAAGGAAAACTAACTAACAAAAAGAAATAGCTTCAACATCAACAAAAAGCACATCCACACAGAAACCCCATCCAAGGTCACCAACATCAAAGACCAAAGGTAGATTAATACATGAAAATGATGAAAAACCAGTGCAAAAAGGCTGAAAATTCCAAAAACCAGAATGCTTATTCTCCTCCAAAGGATTACAACTCCTTGCAAGCAAGGGAACATAACTGGATGGAGAATGAGTTTAACAAATTGACAGAAGTAGGCTTCAGAAGTTGGGTAATAACAAACTCCTCCAAGCTAAAGGAGCATGTTCTAACCCAAGGCAAGGAAGCTAAGAACCTTGAAAAAAGGTTAGACAAATTGCTAACTAGAGTAACCAGTTTAGAGAAGAACGTAAATAACCTGATGAAGCTGAAAAACACAGTACAAGAACTTAGTGAAGCATACACAAGTATCAATATCCAAATCAATCAAGCAGAAGAAATGATATCAGAGATTGAAGATCAACTTAACAAAATAAAGTGTGAAGACAAGACTAGATATGGAACATACAGGACTATGGGAAAAGACCAAACCTACGTTTGATTGGCGTACCAGAAAGTGACGAGGAGAATGGAACCAAGTTGGAAAACACTCTTCATGATATTATCCAGGAGAACTTCCCCAACCTAGCAAGAGAGGCCAACATTCAAATTCAGGAAATACAGAGAACAGCACAAAGATACTCCTCGAGAAGAGCAATCCCAAGACAGAATTGTCAGATTCACGAAGGTTGAAATGAAGGAAAAAAATGTTAAGGGCAGCCAGAGGGAAAGGTTGAGTTACCCACAAAGGGAAGCCCATCAGACTAACAGTGACTTTCTCTGCAGAAACCCTACAAGCCAGAAGAGAGTGGGAGCCAATATTCAACACTCTTAAAGAAAAGAATTTTCAACCCAGAGTTTTATATCCAGCCAAACTAAGCTTCTTAAGCAAAGGAGAAACAAAATACTCTACAGAAAAGCAAATGCTGAGAGATTTTGTCACCACCAGGCCTGCCTTATAAGAGCTCCTGAAGGAAGCACTAAATATGGAAAGGAAAAACTGCTACCAGCCCCTGGAAAAGCATACCAAATTGTGAAGACCATTGACAGTATGAAGAAACTGCATCAACTAATGGGCAAAATAACCAGCTAGCATCATAATGACAGGATCAAATTCACACATAACAATATTAACCTTAAATGTAAACAGGCTAAATGCCCCAATTAAAAGACACACACTGGCAAATTGGATAAAGAGTCAAGACCCACCAGTGTGCTGTATTCAGGAGACCCATCTCACATGCAAAGACACACTTTGGCTCAAAATAAAGGAATGGAAGAATACTTACCAAGCAAATGGAAAGCAAAAAAAAAAGGGGGGTTGCAATCCTAGTCTCTGATAAAACAGACTTTAAACCAACAAAGATCAAAAAAAACAAAGAAGGGTATTACATAATGGTAAAGGGATCAGTGCAACAAGACAAGCTAATTATCCTAAATATATATGCACCCAATACAGGAGCACCTAGATTCATAAAGCAAGTCCTTAGAGACCTACAAAGAGACTTAGACTCTCACACAATAATAGTGGGAGACTTTAACACCCCACTGTCAATATTAGACAGATCAATGAGGCAGAAAATTAACAAGGATATTCAGGAATTGAACTCAGCTCTGGACCAAGCAGACCTAATAGACATCTATAGAACGCTCCACCCCAAATCAACAGAATATACATTCTTCTCAGCACCACGTTGCACTTATTCTAAAATTGATCACATAATTGGAAGTAAAACACTCCTCAGCAAATGCAAAAGAATGGAAATCATAACAGTCTCTCAGACCACAGTGCAATCAAATTAGAACTCAGGATTAAGAAACTCACTCAAAACCACACAACTACATGGAAATTGAACCACCTGCTCCTGAATGACTACTGACTGGGTAAATAACAAAACTAAGGAAGAAACAAATAAGTTCTTTGAAACCCATGAGAACCAAGACCTAATGTACCAGAATCTCTGGGACACAGCTAAAGCAGTGTTTAGAGGGAAACTTATAGCACTAAATGCCCAGAGGAGAAAGTGGGAAAGATATAAAATTGACATCCTAACATCACAATTAAAAGAACTAGAGAAACAAAAGCAAACAAATTTGAAAGCTAGCAGAAGTCAAGAAATAGGATCAGAGCAGAACTGAAGGAGATAGAGACGTGAAAAACCCTTCAAAAACTCAATAAATCCAGAAGCTGTTTTCTTAAAAAAAAAGATTAACAAAATAGACTGCTAGCCAGACTAATAAAGAAGAAAAGAGAGAAGAATCAAATAGACACAACAAAAAATGATAAAGGGACTATCACCACTGATCCTTCAGAAATACATACTACCATCAGAGAATATTATAAACACCTCTGTGCAAATAAACTAGAAAATCTAGAAGAAATTGATAAATTCCTGGACACAAACACCCTCCCAAGACTAAACCAGGAAGAAGTTGAATCCCTGAATAGACCAATAACAAGTTCTGAAATTGAGGCAGTAATTAATAGTCTACCAATCAAAAAAAGCCCGAGAACAGATGGATTCACAGCCAAATTCTACCAGAGGTACCAGAGCTGGTACCCTTCCATCTGAAACTATTCCAAATAACAGAAAAAGAGGGAATCCTCCCTAACTCATCTTATGAGGCCAGCATCATTCTGATACCAAAACCTGGCAGAGACAAAACAAAAAGAGAAAATTTCAGGCCGATATCCTTGATGAACATCGATGTAAAAATCCTCAATAAAATACTGGCAAACCAAATCCAGCAGCACATTAAAAAGCTTATCCTCCACGATCAAGTTGGCGTCATCCCTGGGATGCAAGACTGGTTCAACATATGCGAATCAATAAACATAATCCATCAAACAGAACCAATGACAAAAACTACATGGTTATCTCAATATAGGCAGAAAAGCCCTTCAATAAAATTCAACAACACTTCATGCTAAAAACTCTTAATAAACTAAGTATTGATGGAATGCATCTCAAAATAATAAGAGCTATTTATGACAAACCCACAGCCAATATCATACTGAATGGGAAAAAGCTGGAAGCATTACCTTTGAAAACTGGCACAAGACAAGAATGCCGTCTCTCACCACTCCTATTCAGCATAGTATTGGAAGTTCTGGCCAGGGCAATCAGGCAAGAGAAAGAAATAAAGGGTATTCAGATAGTAAGAGAGGAAGTTAAATTGTCTCTGTTTGCAGATGACATGATTGTATATTTAGAAAACCCCATCGTCTCAGCCCAAAATCTCCTTAGGTTGATAAGCAACTTCAGCAAAGTCTCAAGACACAAAATCAATGTGCAAAAATCACAAGCATTCCTATACACCAATAACAGACAAACAGAGAGCCAAATCACGAGTGAACTCCCATTCACGATTGCTACAAAGACAATAAAATACCTAAGTAATACAACTTACAAGGGATGTGAGAAAAAGAGGGACTCCTCCCTAACTCATCTCATGAGGCCAGCATCATTCTGATACCAAAACCTGGCAGAGACACAACAAAAAAAGAAAATTTCAGGCCAATATCCTTGATGAATATCGTTGTAAAAATCCTCAATAAAATACTGGCAAACCAAATCCAGCAGCACGTCAAGGAGAACTACAAACCACTGCCCAAGGAAATAAGAGAGGACACAAACAAATGGAAAAACATTCCATGCTCATGGATAGGAAGAATTAGTATCATCAAAATGGCCATATTGTCTGAAGTAATTTATAGATTCAGTGCTATCCACATCAAGCTACCATTGACTTTCTTCACAGAATTAGAAACAACTACTTTAAATTTCATATGGAATTTAGAAAGATCCTGTATAGGCAAGGCAATCCTAAGCAAAAAGAACAAAGCTGGAGGCATCACACTACCTGACATCAAACTATACTACAAGGCTACAGTAACCAAAACAGTATGGTACTGGTACCAAAACAGATATATAGACCAATGGAACAGAACAGAGGCCTCAGAAATAACGCCACACATCTACAACCATCTCATCTTTGACAAACCTGACAAAAACAAGCAATGGTTTCCTATTTAATAAATGGTGTTTGGAAAACTGGCTAGCCATATGCAGAAAAGTGAAACTGGACCCCTTCCTCACACCTTATATGAAAATTAACTCAAGATGGATTGAATACTTAAATGTAAGACCTAAAACCATAAGAACCCTTGAAGAAAACCTAGGCAATACCATTCAGAACACAGGCATAAGCAAAGACTTCATGACTAAAACACCAGAAGCAATGGCAACAAAAGCCAAAATTGACAAATGGAATCTAATTAAAGTAAAGAGCTTCTGCACAGCAAAAGAAACTATCATCAGAGTGAACAGGCAACCTAAAGAACAGGAGAAAATGTTGGCAATCTATCCATCTGACAAAGGGCTAATATCCAGAATCTACAAGGAAGTTAAACAAATTTACAAGAAAAAAATAACCCCATAAAAAAGTGGGTGTAGGACATGAACAGACACTTCGCAAAAGAAGACATTTATGCGGCCAACAAACATATGAAAAAAAAGCTCGTCATCACTGGTCATTAGAGAAAGGCAAATCAAAACCACAAGGAGATAGCATCTCACACCAATTAGAATGGTAATTATTAAAAAGTCAGGAAACAACAGATGCTAGAGAGGATGTGGAGAAATAGGAACACTTTTACACTGTTGGTGGGAGTGTAAATTAGTTCAACCATTGTGGAAAGACTGTGTGGTGATTCCTCAAGGATCTAGAACCAGAAATACCATTTGGCCCTGCAATCCCATTATGGGGTATATGCCCAAAGGATTGTAAATTATTCTACTGTAAAGACCCATGCACATGTATGTTTATTGCAGCACTATTCACAATAGTAAAGACTTGGAACCAACCCAAATGCCCATCAACGATAGACTGGATAAAGAAAATGTGGCACATATACACCATGGAATACTACGCAGTCATAAAAAAGGATGAGTTCGGCCAGGCGCGGTGGCTCAAGCCTGTAATCCCAGCACTTTGGGAGGCCGAGATGGGTGGATCATGAGGTCAGGAGATTGAGACCATCCTGGCTAACACTGTGAAACCCCATCTCTACTAAAAAAAATACAAAAAACTAGCCAGGCAAGGTGGCGGGCGCCTGTAGTCCCAGCTACTCGGGAGGCTGAGGCAGGAGAATGGCGTGAACCCGGGAGGCGGAGCTTGCAGTGAGCTGAGATCCGGCCACTGCACTCCAGCCTGGGCCGACAGAGTGAGACTCCGTCTCAAAAAAAAAAAAAAAAAAAAAAAAAAGGATGAGTTCATGTCCTTTGCAGGGACATAGATGAAGCTGGAGACCATCATTCTCAGCAAACTAACACAGGAATAGAAAACCAAACACAGCATGCTCTCACTCATAAGTGGAAGCTGAACAATGAAATCACATGGACACAGGAAGGGGAACATCATACACCAGGGCCTGTCATGGGGTTGGGGGTAGAGGAGGGATAGCATTAAGAGAAATACCTAATGTAGATGACAGGTTAATGGGTACAGCAAACCACCATGGCATGTGTATACTTATGTAACAAGCCTGCATGTTCTACACATATATCCCAGGACTTACAGTAATAAAAAATGTACCAAGAAAAAAAAAGAAAACGAAAAGATACAAGAATTCACAAGATGGTTATAGCTTTTTTCCCCCCACCAGCTATACATATCCTCAATGTAGATAAAAACAAACTTATTTTTTAGAAGAGGTCTCCAAAAATGAAGGAAGAAAACCAGAGATTTCAAAGATTTTAATCACACTTGTTGATTTGGAGGTCATTACACAGATTAAAAAGGAAATCAGGAAACATTTGTAAAGTGTGAACCAATGAATGAAACTCCTTTAGAATGTGGGCAAGGCTGACTTCCGGGCATGTGACCCATGCAGTCACCCAGGTTCCTACATTTAGAAGAGCCCTGTATTAGGCTTAATGCTCAGCTGTCGCTATCTTGAAATTCTTAATAATATTTGAACAAAGGTCTCTGCATTTTGATTTTGTACTGAGCTTCACAATTACGTAGCCAAACCTAAATGTATAAATTGCTAAATGTAATTCAATTCTAATCTCCTTGTTACAATTTTGATGAAAGGTATTATGGGACTGTTTTTATTCATTTATTCATTCATGTTTGTTTGTTTTTGAAATGGAGTCTCACTCTATCGCCCAGGTTGGAGTGCAGTGGCACGATCTCAGCTCACTGCAACCTCTGCCTCCTAGGCTCAAGCGATTCTCCTGCCTCAGCCTCCCCAGTAGCTGAGACTGCAGGTGCCCACCACCACCCCTGCCTAATTTTTGTACTTTTAGTAGAGATAAGGTTTCACCACATTGGATAGACTGATCTCAAATTCCTGACCTCAAGTGATCCACCCGCCTCTGCCTCCCAAAGTGCTGGGATTACAGGTGTGAGCCACCACCTGTAATGAATAACAATTCATTATTGTTATTACTATTAATTTTTTTCATTCATTCACTCACAACAGTTTGTTTTTTTTTCTTGAAAGCTTCCTCTGTGCCCCAACTGATTTCAGTTCTTTCTATTTAATCTGATTATTACAACTCTGTACAGAAGAGAAACAAAAACTCAGAGAGGTTAAATGCATACATAAGGCCATATGACCACAAATGTCAGGTCTAGGACCTGGTCCTTAGCCCATGGGATTCTGGAGAATGAACTTTTAACTATGTTTCAAATCTCACCCTAGAAAAGTCCCAAATGTAATTATTTTCCTTGATATCTCAATGTTGCCCAAATTTCTCTAAGTATTCACCAAAAAGTGACCCATGTCCTACCTCTGTGGGGCCGTAGCTCTGTTTCAAGGTAAATAAGATGGGAATTATTGGATTATCATTTCAAAAGTTCAATTCAAAAGTTTATTTATGATAAAACCAGATTCCACAAATGTACAAGTGAATGTTAAACTACAGTTAAGTTGCCAAGTTCAGGAACCAGAAGTGACTGGAACACTGTGTTGCCAAGTTAACAGCCAGGAATGCCTGAGCTTCCCTGAGCTCACAGATAAAAGCCGAAATCTAGCAAAACAGCCCTTGGGGCGTGTTTACATATAATATAATTAATTCCCCCCCCAAAATTGAAAGATATTATTCTATTTGAACTGAATTGATTAATGTCCTTCCAAAATTTATGTCCATGCAAAATGTTGGATGTGATCATATTTGGAAATAGTCTTTGTAGATCTATTATTAGTTAAGATGTGGTCATACAGGATTAGGATAGGCCCTAATCCAATGACTTGTGTCTTTCTAAGAAGAGCAAACAGACACACAAAACACACAGGGCAGAAGGCCATGCGACACAGAGGCAGAGATTGGAGTGATGCAGCCACGAGCCAGAAATCACCAGGGATTCTCAGCAACCACTGGAAGCTGGGAGACACAAGAAGGATTCTTTCTGAGACCCTTCAGAAGAAACATGTTCCTGCTGATACCTGGATTTCAGATTTCTAACCTCTAGAACTCAGGGGAAAAAAATCCTGTTCTCAAGCAACCCAGTTTGTGATAATTTTTTACAACAGCTACAGCAAATAAATACCCAACTGTATAGAAAATATTGAGGCTGAAAATTGTCCAGCTACTAAGTAATCACTCTGGACCCAAGGCCCTGTTCCTTCTTCCTTGTCCGCCTTCCTAAGGGACTATTTAGAAGTGGGATTTTTACAAGGACTTGGAAACACTGCCTCTAAGTGAAAAGGGCTCACAAGTATTGGATATCTTGCAAAGCACAGGATAATCCTGCAAACAAGGAATTGTTCTGCCCAAAATCACCTTCCATGAGAAATACTGTGTTTCCAAGATGCTACGG
The DNA here is from genome assembly GCF_007565055.1 of Rhinopithecus roxellana. Classification (NCBI taxonomy): domain Eukaryota; kingdom Metazoa; phylum Chordata; class Mammalia; order Primates; family Cercopithecidae; genus Rhinopithecus; species Rhinopithecus roxellana. The sequence goes on along the minus strand of NC_044561.1, from coordinate 125,442,777 downwards.
TGTACATGATGCCAATTAGGCATAGCCAGACTCTAGAAAAGGATAGCAATTTTATGGGAGCCTGAACTTACACAATTGAAGGACTCTCTTTACTAAAAAAAAAAAAAAAAAAAAAAAAAAAAAAAAAAAAAAAAAAAAAAAAAAAAAAGACAAAATTGCAAATACAAAATTGGAGACAAAGCAAATACTTACCTTGAATAAGAAAGGAAATCACAACAATTTACTGGATACTCAGAGATTCACCATCCCTTCTCCTAAGTTCTCTTCAGCAATATGAGAAATGTTTACATAGAAAGCGTCCTGATTGCACTGACTTCCCTTTCTCCCTAGGACATTCTATAATTACACAGCAATTTCCCAAATCACAATGGTCCATACAAGAGAGGAGCCTGATGCCTAAGTTTTATTAGCTACCATGTAAATTTGCCTCTGCCTAGAGCTAATCTCTCTGTACCTTCATTTTCTTGTCTGTAAAATGAGAACTACCACAGTACCTACCTTATAGGGTTATTGTAAGGAATAAAGAATTTTAGTATATTTAAAGATATTTAGAATAGTGTTTCACCATAGGAAATACTCAAAAGAAGAAGGCAGGGAGAGAAGGGAGGGAGGGAGGGAGGGGGAGGGAGGGGAGAGAAGGGAGGGAGAGAGGGGAGGGAGAGGGGGAAGGAAGGAAGGAAAGATAAAAGAAGCAGCAAAGAAGAAATTAAGAGAAAGAAAGAGAGACAACAAACCTCAGACCACGCAGAAGAGAAAGAAAGTAACAAGAAGAAAGAGAAATAACCCAGAGCCAAGAAAGACAAAAGACCCAAGAAGAAAGAAAAGAAAGAAAGAAAAAAAAAGAACTAAGAAAGAAAGAAAGAGGAAAGAAAGAAAGAAAGCACCAAGAAAAAAAAAGAATTTAAGAAGAAAGAAGAAAGAGGAGGAGGAAGAGAGAGAAAGAAGAGAGAGAAAGGGAAGAAGGAAAAGGGATGGAAGGAAAGGGGAGGGAAGGAGGCGAAGAGAAGGGAGGGCAGTGCGAAGAAGAAAGGAAAGAGGGAGAGAGGGGAGAGAGTGAGGAAGGAAGTCCTGGCAAATGTGCTATCCCTTGATAACTACATCAAATCTATTTCCCCAAAGTATCTGGTCACAATCTTCAGTGAAAAGGCCCAAGTAAGGAAAAAGAATCTGGGTAGAAAAGTTTAAGCTTAAATTTTGCAGTATGTCAATAAGGGTGGTGACAATAATGAATGACTAACATTTATTTAATGCTTATGATATTCATTCATGGATTAACTCCCGTAACCCCTACACCTGCTCAACCACAGAGGGCATGAGGTGGTTAATATAGAGATAGAAACATCTATGAGACAGGTCCTCTGCCCTGCTTCTCAGCTTCACAGTCTAGAAGCAACTCTACCACTGGCTTGTGAAGAAGGACGAATGAATGACTCTCAGAAGCAGAAAGTGAGTCAGAAACTGTGAAGAACATGGACTTGAGCCCTCATGGACCTTGTTTTGGATGCTTCCTCCATGTACCAGATCGTGACTCTAGGATAATTACTTGAACCTCTCTGTGACTCGGTTTCTTCATCTGTAAAGTGAGTGTGATCTTAGCTGATTTTTAAGATGTTTGTGAAGCTTATTTGAAATAAAATGTGTAAAATACTTGCTAGGGACCTGCACATAGTGTTTAGTTTTAAACACTTCCATAAAGTCATAGAAATGTACTTTCCCTCTTGTCCGTAATTGCACTCTAGGGATTTCTTTTCCTAAGGAAAAAAAAAAAAAAAAAAAAGAATAAAACTACAGGCACAAAGATATTCCTTGGAGGATCATCCATATTTCTTTTATTTTTAGAAAAGGATTAAAGATGCTTGTTATCTATAATAGCAAATAACTGGAATCAACCTAATTGCCCAACAGTAATGTAATATTGAAGGTAATTATGGAATATCAATATGATAGATTATGACAACATTAAAAATGATAATTACGAAAACAGCATAGTGACACGGAAATAGGTTTTGGTATAATATTATACAAGAGAAGTAGAATGCAAAATGCCGTGTCTGCTCCATGATAATAGGGACTATGCCAGTCTCTTTCACCACTATATAGCCAGCACCTAGTACAGAATAAGTGCTGGGTAAATATGCATTGAATGGAATATAAAAACATGTGGACCAGACTTGAAAAGTGAGACACAAATGTATGAAAATGGTAATGATGGTATTAAAGCAAGTTTTGTTTGTTTCTGTTGTTAAAAATAAAGGAGACGGCCGGGCGCGGTGGCTCAAGCCTGTAATCCCAGCACTTTGGGAGGCCGAGACGGGTGGATCACGAGGTCAGGAGATCGAGACCATCCTGGTCTACACGGTGAAACCCCGTCTCTACTAAAAAATACAAAAAAAAAAAAAAACTAGCTGGGCGAGGTGGCGGCGCCTGTAGTCCCAGCTACTCGGGAGGCTGAGGCAGGAGAATGGCGTAAACCCGAGAGGCGGAGCTTGCAGTGAGCCGAGATCGCGCCACTGCACTCCAGCCTGGGCGACAGAGCGGGACTCCGTCTCAAAATAAAACAAAACAAAACAAAACAAAAAAAAAATAAATAAAGGAGACAAGAAAGGGATGGAGTGAGGAAACAAAAAGAGTAGAAGGAAAGAAGGGAGAAAGGAAAAGAGGGAGGGAATGAGGGAGAGAAGGAAGCAGAACAAACCTAAAGCTCTTCTGTTTATGATATTGAAAACTATTCTAACATAATGGTTAAAAACCTAGATCTTAGAGTTGTAGGGACTTACATTTGAATCTCAGATCCTACTCCTGTCCTTTGCCTACCTGGACAAGTTGGACAAAGTCAGTAACTTCTTTTAAATCTAATGCACAGATTTTATTTTATTTTATTTTATTTATTTTTTTATTATTATTATACTTTAAGTTCTAGGGTACATGGGCATAACGTGCAGGTTTGTTACGTATGTATACTTGTGTCATGTTGGTGTGCTGCACCCATCAACTCATCAGCACCCATCAACTCATCATTTACATCAGGTATAACTCCCAATGCAATCCCTTCCCTCTCCCCCTCCCCATAATAGGCGCCGGAGTGTGTTCCCCTTCCCGAGTCCAAGTGATCTCATTGTTCAGCTCCCACCTACGAGTGAGAACATGCGGTGTTTGGTTTTCTGTTCTTGCGATAGTTTGCTGAGAATGATGGTTTCCAGCTGCATCCATGTCCCTACAAGGGACACAAACTCATCCTTTTTGATGGCTGCATAGTATTCCATGGTGTATATGTGCCACATTTTCTTAATCCAGTCTTTCACTGATGGACATTTGGGTTGGTTCCAAGTCTTTGCTATTGTGAATAGTGCCGCAATAAACATACGTGTAATGCACAGATTTTAAACAGAGCCACTAACAGTACCAACCTCTTGGGAACATCATGGAGATAATTTATGCAAAGCACCCTGAATGACACATAATAGACAAGCAATCATCATCATTGCTTTTAATCATAGTCATTGCTTTTAATATTACCATTAACATCATTTTATAATCATAAAATCTGAGCTACTAACCTGTAGCAAAGAAAACAAATGATGATAAAACTCTCCAATCAGACCCCCAGAAAAGTGCCCTACAATGCTACCAGGGGACATTGGTGCTGACCAACTGTCCTGAGCTCCTTAGAGGGATCCAAGAGAGGGGCGTAGACAATTCCTCCCGTTTAAGGGATCTTACTTCTCACAGATTCAGTGAACCAAGGCATTCTCTCATCAAAAAGTTTCTTGCACAGACCAACTGCAATGGCTTCATCCATAGAAATAATTAACATGTGTCTGGCAACCTTTATTGATATTTGGTTTACAAAGCAGTGACTTAGAGATAGGGCATCTCTTGCAGATTAATGGCTCACAAGGGTCATTACTGGTGCAAAGACACTTCCAGGGGTTACTGTTTCCTTCCAATTGGTTGTTAGCCCACAGTTTCAACTACCAAATGCTTCATGCACACAAGGGTCTCCATTAGCAGCTGGGAAATGCATGCAGGAGCAAGACTTGCCTTCACACACTGCAGTTTGCATTTTTCTAAGCAAAGAGAATGGGACTTAGTATTGAAATCAAATGTATAGTTATGCTGGAAATCTTCACAAAAAATGTCCTCTTCTGCATATACCCAGTACAAGGTCTGTGTCACCACAGTTGGGATGGCTTGCTGCTTACCCCAAATCCATTCCCTGTTTCTTCTCTGTAACAGAACACCAATTATATTCTGAGTGAAATTGTGCCCAGTCAAAAGATGACATTTCCCAGCTCTCCTTGTAGATAGGGATGGCTCCAGACCTTGTAAGATATCTGGGAAAGCCCTTTCTTGACATCTTTTTCTATCTTCATTCCTGGTATGGGACATGATAGCTGGAGTGTCCACAGGCACATGTGGCCTTAGGAAATATTAAAGATGGCAGAGTGAAATCCTGAAGGATCCAGGGTACCTGCTGACTTTTGGAAGCTGCTACATTAACCCTAATCTGCTTACCTCCTATCCTTTTTTATATGAGGAGGGAAAAAAAACTACTGTCAAGAACTGTGCAGGGCTCAATGTCACCTTACTTGTAACACAACAAGTGAGCCTGCCACAGTTTCAAGGATTCTGGCCGAAGACATGAGATTCCCAAGTCCAAGACAGAAGAGTTTATTACTTACAGCGTAGCAAGCAGCATGAGCCCTGTGGTCAGGTCAGTTGCCCCCTGCCTCCCAGGTCCCAGGAGCCAATGAGGAGCAGCCATGGGGATTCTGTGCCTAACCAGCCTTGCCTCATAGCTGAGGAACCAACCACTTAGAAAACCCTGATTTTTTATAATGCAGTGTGAGCAAATGTGTCCAACCTTTACCTTGTAAGAACACACTATCTTTATTATACTACACAGCAAACAAGTCTATTCTCTGCCTCAGAGGGAGCCACTATCTCTATCTTCTAAAGCTGTTTGCAACAAATATTCTGGAGACGACACTCCAGAACAAAAGCTGTCAGTGCCTCTGCTCCCAGAACATGGAGAACCGCCTCCCAACATCATCTCGTTTGTGTAAGCCACTGTTATTTCCCATCTACATTGTTGGCTGCAGAGTGAAATCCTCACCAGTTCTACCAATGGCTGCACCTTCTTGTCGTTTACCTTGACACATAAGAGAATCTCAGTCATGTGGCTCTTTAATAGATTCAGAGGCCACATAAGGTAGAAAAAAAAAACCAAGCTAACTCTGGAACCAAATTTCTGATCCGAGTCCCACTTCTCATTAGTTGTGAGACTGAAACAAGTTACTTAACTTCTCTGAGCTTGGTATTCTTACCTAAAAAATTGGAATAATAAAAATAGCTACCTTATGGTACTGGTGAGGATCAACTGGGTTAATACACATAAAGTACCTACATAGTACCTGGCACAGTCATATGTGAGCTGTGAGTAGAGAGCAGTGTGGTGATCACAAGCACACCTTTGGAATTCTACAAACCTGAGCCTGAATCCCAGCTGTACCATTTACGAGCTAAAGGAGTGGGTGAGCATCTTAACCACTTTGCAATGCCTTTATCTGTGACCCAGCATGCTGCCCTCAGAGAGCAAAAAGGTTAATGCTTATAGAATGTTTAGCACAATCCCTGGAACCACTGAAAACTCAGCAAACAAGCTATTGTTATTGCTATTACTGTTCATTCTTGTGTTAGATTTAAAACTCGTTCTTTAATTGTTTTGAGACACCAGAAGACCCGTGTACTTCTTACTTTACCACTGAATATTTTTAGTCAAACATTATTAAATTTCTCTGATTGCAGACCCCTTTAATCTTTTGGTTTCATTTTGACAGAGGTCATCTGGGGTCACCTCAACCTCATCAAATTCTTAGTCAATTCAATTGTATCATAGAAAAATACAAGTTCTTAGAGATAACCATTTTTATGCCTCTGAATCAGTGAAAAGGAATTTGGTCTTTCTTCTTTGAAAAGGTCTCTGAACTCCATTTGTTCTAAATAATACTTTATGAGAAAGATCCAAGTGCTAATTGAAAGCATTTCATTCCCCCTATATTTAATAAAAATGAGATCTGGAATTTCTCATCTACACTAAAATCCTCCAATGCTATGCACATTTTAAAGATGAATCTAATGTATTGAAACAATTTCAGAAATTTGCAAGTTTAAAGATTTTATAGATTTTCTTAAAGTAAGATTGATTTGAATTATTTTTAAAATACATTTACTAGAATGTCACTATAGAAATTTCTTTATTTCATCACAGCTTTTTGACAGGTAAGAAAGGTCTCCTTCATACTTCTAAATTAGATCCTGTAATAAATGTACAATCTTGATTTGAGACAGGTTTATTACATGACCAAAACCCCTAGCAGTAAGCTTATAATTAAGCAGTAATATTAACAGAGAGTCAGCTTGGGCATGTGTTCCAATAATGTGCAAAGCTTTGAAAAGAGCTGAACGTAAGGCAATAGAAGGATCTTTCCCTTTATTAAAGTGTTTGGAATGATGTTTCATCCTAGCAAGCTCCTACAAGTGCATCTCTACTCTTCATAACTTTTTCTCAAATTCTCAAATTCACCAAAATAAATCTTGGCCTATTTCTGCTAATATATTTTTCAACTTAAAATATAGAACAGAAAACAATTCTGAAGAAATAGTCTCAAGAACTTTAAGGGCTGTCATTATTGAGCCAGCAAGTTCAAATAGCAAACATTACACCAGAGTCAGACGCAATACAACAAGCACTTATTGAAGAGTCATACAAGGGGTTCACCCTTCATCATCTGGCAAACTTCTATTCATTCTCCAAAGAGGCTCAGGTATCCTCCCCTCTAGGAAGCCCTCCCTGATTTCTTTTAGCCCACGGTGAAATAGGCATAGGCAGCCCCCCGTGTCATCCCAAAGTTCCCTAAGCACATCTTGATCATTGCGTTTATCCTTCCACTTTGGTATAATTTTTTCAAAGACTTAGTATTATTATTAGTGAATAATACTAATGTTGGCTAAGATCATAGCAGGTCCTCATGTAGGTGCTGTGACAATACAGATTTTTAAGAATTGAAAACCTCTGGCTGGACTAATCATTAAAAAAAGAGAAGACACAAATTTCTGATGTTAAAAATGAAATAGGTGGCATCGCTACGGTACCTAAAGAGATGTTTTTAAAGTAATATTTTGAGCAATGTGATGCCATTAAATTTAACAACTTAGAGAAAATGAACAAATTATTTGAAAGATACAAACACCAAAAAGCACTCAAGAAGAAAGTGATAACCTGAATAGCCCTAAAACCCTGCACCAATTAATGTTAAATTCATAGTTTAAAATTTTCCCACAAAGAAAACTCTAGGCCAGGTGGCTTCACTGGTGAAATCTATACACTCTTCACAAAACATGAGGTGAGGTGACACACCCCAAATGATTTTAGAAAACCAGCATTACTCTATTAACAAAACCAGTGAAGATATTATTTTAAAAAGAAAACTACCATAAGCATGCATACCTCATGTACGTGGATGTAACAAGTAACAAGTAGCAAAATCTAAAAACAGAATCCAACAACATGTAAGCCATGTAGAGTTCATTCCAATAATGTAAGGTTGTTTTAACTTTTGAAAAGCAATCAGTGTAATTCAATATATTAACAGGCTGAAGATGACAAAACATGATCATCTTAAAAGATACAGAAAAAGTGGCAAAATTCCACACCTCTTCACAATTAAAATTTTCAACAAATTAAGAGTCGACAGCATCTGGTTGTAGATGTGTGGTGTTATTTTTGAGGCCTCTGTTCTATTCCATTGGTCTATATATCTGTTTTGGTACCAGTACCATGCTGTTTTTGTTACTGTAGACTTTTAGCACAGTTTGATGTCAGGTAGCATGATGCCTCCAGCTTTGTTCTTTTTGTTTAGGATTGTCTTAGCTATACAGGCTCTTTTTTGGTTCCGTATGAAATTTAAAGTAGTTGTTTCTAATTCTGTGAAGAAAGTCAATGGTAGCTTGATGTGCACAGCATTGAATCTATAAATTACTTTGGGCAGTATGGCCATTTTGATGATACTAATTCTTCCTATCCATGAGCATGGAATGTTTTTCCATTTGTTTGTGTCCCCTCTTATTTCCTTAAGCAGCAGTTTGTAGTTCTCCTTGAAGAGGTCCTTCACATCCCTTGTAAGTTGTATTACCAAGGTATTTTATTGTCTTGGTAGTAACTGTGAATGGGTGTTCACTCGTAATTTGGCTCTGTTTGTCTGTTATTGTGTATAGGAATGCTTGTGATTTTTGCACATTGATTTTGTATCCTGAGACTTTGCTGAAGTTGCTTATCAGCAGCTTAAGGAGATTTTCGGCTGAGACAACTGGGTTTTCTAAATATACAATCATGTCATCTGCAAACAGAGACAATTTGATGACAAACCTGACAAAAACAACCAAAAGAGAAAGGATTCCCTATTTAATAAATGGTGTTGGGAAAACTGGCTAGCCACATGCAGAAAACTGACACTGGACCCCTTCCTTATATCCTACACAAAAATTAACTCAAGATGTATTAAAGACTTAAATGTAAGACCTAAAACCACAAAAACCCTAGAAGAAAAACTGGGCAATACCATTCAGGACATAGGCGTGGGCAAAGATTTCATGACTAAAACACCAAAAGCAATGGCAACAAAAGCCAAAATTGATAAATGGAATCTAATTAAACTAAAGAGCTTCTGCACAGCAAAAGAAACTATCATCAGAGTGAACAGGGAACCTAAAGAATGGGAGAAAATTTTTGCAATCTATCCATCTGACGAAGGGCTAATATCCAGTATCTACAAGGAAGTTAAACAAATGTGCAAGAAAAAACAAACAACCCCATCAAAAACTGAGTGAAGGATATGAACAGACACTTCTCAAAAGAAGACATTTCTGTGGTCAAAAAACATGAAAAAAAAGCTCATCATCTCTGATCATTAAAGAAATGCAATTCAAAACCACAGTGAGATACCACCTCATGCCAGTTAGAACGGTGATCATTAAAAAGTCATGAAACAACAGATGCTGGAGAGGATGTGGAGAAATAGGAATGCTTCTACACTGTTAGTGGGAGTGTAAATTAGTTCAACCATTGTGGAAGACAGTGTGACAATTCCTCAAGGATCTAGAACCAGAAATACCATTTGACCCAGCAATTCCATTACTGGGTATATACCCAAAGGATTATAAATCATTCCACTATAAAAACACATACACATACACATGTATGTTTATTGCAGCACTGTTCACAATAGCAAAGACTTGGAACCTACCCAAATGCCCATCAATGAGAGACTGGATAAAGAAAATGTGGCACATATATACCATAGAATACTATGCAGCCATAAAAAAGGATGAGTTCATGTCCTTTGAAGGAACATGGATGAAGGTGGAAACCATCATTCTCAGCAAACTGACACAGGAACAGAAAACAGAAAACATCGCATGTTCTCATTCGTAAGTGGGAGTTGAACAATGAGAACGCATGGACACAGGGAGGGGAACATCACACACCAGGACCTGTTGCAGGGGTGGGGGGATAGAGGAGGAATAGCATTAAGAGAAATACCTAATGTAGATGATGGGTTGATGGGTGCAGCAAACTACCATGACTCGTGTATACCTATGTAACAAATCTGCACATTCTGCACATGTATCCCAGAACAAGAGAAAGAAGAGGAAGAATAAGAGGAAGAAGAGAAGGAGGAGGAGGAGAAAGAGGAGGAAAAGAAGGAGGAGGAGAAGGAGGAGAAGGAGAAGGAGAAATAGACAGCATCACAGCATCTTAGTCAGCCTGGGCTGCTATAACAAAATATCATTAACTGGGTGGCTTAAACAACAAACATGTATCCCTCATAGTTCTGAAGGTTGGGAGTCTGAGATCAAGGTGCTAGCAGAATTGACTTTTTCTGGTTTATAGACAGCCATCTTCTTACTGTGTTCTCACATGGCAGAAAGAGAGCTAGCTAGCTCCCTGGCATCTTCTTTTAAGGGTACTCATCCCATTCATGAGGACTTTGTCCTAATGATCTATCATCTTCCAAAACATCATCCCCAAATACTATCACAGTGGCATTAGGGTTTCACCGTATGAATCTGAGGAAGGAAGGAACAAAAACATTGAGTCCATTGAGAAAGATAATTTCTTTAACGTGATAAAAGGCACATGTGAAAGATGTACAACAAACATCATACTGAAATGTTGACAGACTGAACATTTAACCTCAATTTCAGGAAAAAGGCAAGAACATCTTCTCTCATTACCCTTACTCAATATTTTACTGGAGATTCTTGTCATCCTAATGTTGATGACAATCCTAACAACAACAAAAAAATAAAATGTGTATGGAAGAAGTAAAAATCTGTTTATTGGCAAACTACATAGTAGAAATCCTAAGGAATCTACCGGAAATAGCTACTGGAACTAATAATGGTGAGTTTAGAATACCAAGGTTTCAGAATTCAAGGCCAATGTTCAAAAGTCGCTCAAATTTCTATGTAGTAGGACTAAACAATTGCAAACTGACAATGTAAAAGTACAAACTAAAATGACATCAAAAATATGAAATACTTTATAATAAATTTAAGAACGCATATACAAGACTGCAAAACATTGCTGACTGAAAGTAAAGAGTGCCTAAATAAAGAGAAGGATACACCATGCTAATGGATTGGAAGATTCAATGTTGTTAAGATGTCAGTTATTCCCATACTGATCTATATATTCAATGCATTTCTAATCACATTTCTAGCAGGAATTTTTACAGAAATGAATGAGCTGATCCTAAAATTTATACGGAAATGCAAAAGACCTGAAATAGTCAAAATAATTTGTAAAAATAAAAATGTTAGGGAATTTACAAAATGCACTATAGAATTAAATAATCAAAATAGTGTGGCATCGCTTTAATAATAGACTTACAAGCCAATGAAGGAGAATAGATATTCCGGGAATAGACTCACATATATAAAGCCAATTGATTATCAGCAAATGTACAATTCAATGGAAAAAGATAATTCTCAACTATCTTCGGTTGAAGATGGTACTGTAACAATCAGATACCTATATTTAAAAAAAAAAAAAAAAAAAAAACCTCATTCTTTACCTCATAACACACCCAAAAAAAATTCAAAGTGGACCACAGACCTAAATGTAAGAGCAAAAATGATGAAATTTCAAGTAGAAAAACACAAGAAATAATTTTTATGATATTGAGTTAAGCAAAGATTTCTCAGATGGGACAAAAGCATGAACTGGAAATGAAAAATATTGATAAATTGAATTCATCAAAATTAAAACTTTGGCCTGCATAAGATTTTTTTTTTTTAATTTTATTTATTTATTTATTTATTTTTTTTTTTTTTTTTTTTTTTTTTTCCTGAGACGGAGTCTCGCTCTGTCACCCAGGCTGGAGCGCAGTGGCGCAATCTCAGCTCACTGCAAGCTCCGCCTCCCGGGTTCCCGCCATTCTCCTGTCTCAGCCTCCCGTGTAGCTGGGACTACAGGCGCCGCCACCTCGCCCTGCTAGTTTTTTGTATTTTTTAGTAGAGACGGGGTTTCACCGTGTTAGCCAGGATGGTCTCGATCTCCTGACCTCGTGATCTGCCCGCCTCGGCCTCCCAAAGTGCTGGGATTACAGGCTTGAGCCACCGCGCCCGGCCGATATTATTAACAAAATGAAAAAGCAAACCACAAATTAAGAGAAAATGTTTTCAAAACGTATATGATAAAGGAATTATTTCCAAAATATATTTTAAAAACTCTTACAACTCCACAATAAGACCAAAAACAGATTAAAAATGGGCCCAAAATTTAAATAGTTATCCACACTAAAAACAACATATGAATAAAAAAGGAGAATATAAAAAGATACTTCAACATCATTACTCGTTAAGGAAATGTGTTAAAACTCACTAAATTGTACATTGGAAAAAATACTACTAAAAAAGATAATAAATTTAAAATACCAAATGATAGTGAGATATCACTTCATGCCAAATAAAATTTTAGACTTAAATTGAACAGACGAATGGCAAGTGTTAATAAGACTATGAAACAGTTCGAATTATCGTGTAGCATTAGTGGGAATGCAAAATATTAGTTGCCTTGGAAAACAGACTGGCAGTTTCTTATAAAGAAACTATCCATATAATCCAGCAATCTTAAGACATTTACATAAGACAAATCAAAACATATATTTACGTAGAGATGTGTACTCAAATGTTCATGGCAGCTTTACTCATAATAACTATAAACTGAAAACAACTCAAATGTCCATCAATGGGTGAACAGATGAATACATTGTAAGGTAACCATTCAACAGAGTATTACTCAGGAATACAGAGAACTAACTACTCATACACATACCAACATGCATGAGGCTCCGAAGCATCATGCTAAGTAAAAGCAGCCAGGTGTAAAAGACTACATACTGTGTAATTACCTTGATGCAAAAATCTAGAAAAGGTAAAACTGTAGTGACAAAAACCCAAATTCATAATCACCTCTGGCTGAGAGTAGGGGATTTCCAAATGGGGGCTTTTGGGGATAAAAGTATTTCATGTTGTGACCGTGGTGAAGGCCTCATAGTTACATATTTGCAATCTCACTACCTAACCATTGTGAACATTTTTTCCACACTAAATGTCCTGGAATTTGTCCTAAAGAAATAATCAGAAATGTACCAACATATTAGAGTTTAAAAATTCATTAAAAATTGGAAACAAAATATGTAACAACATGAACATAAACAAATAACACATCCCTTCAAGGTAATATTATTGTAGCCAGTGAAAATCACATTTTCATACAATTTGTAATGACACATGGAAATAGTTATGCCATAATGTAAAGTACACAACAAGTTAGAGAATACTTTATATTCGTGTGTCTTTGTATATACAATGTATAAATAAATATATGCATAGAATGGTGTGATTTCTTTGTTCTAAAACAGGGCGATGTTACCCAATCAATGTAAAAATGCCAAAAAGTTTCTAGAACTGACATTTGAAAGAAAATTAACATATGAAACGAGGTCATGCAAAATTAACTTGATCGTCCTTCTCTTCTGAGGGGTGAGGAGTCTTATTGGCTCAATAATCTGGTTGTCAGACTTACAGCAGGGGCCGTGTCCACAGTACCCATTTACAGGGGACTCTCATGCAATACAACAAATGCAACAATACATTGAGACTAAAGAAAGTACAAATATTCCAGAATGAGTATGAAAATGAACTTGAAAGCATATATTAGGAACTTGGGGATTTGAGAACACTAACAGTCTTCATACTACGAAGCAGTGTGGTTTCATAAAGGAGTATGGAGGATTTATAGCCACTTGAGCAAGTCACTTAACTTGAGATCTGCCTCCCTTTCTGGAAAATGGAGAACAATGCTTTCCATGATCCCTGCCTCACAGGTGTGGCAAAAATCAAAGGAGGTAACATATGTAAAATCAATTTTTAATTTACAAATCACAAGTCCAAGGTGAGGCAGTATTATTATGGGACTTTGGGGCCATTAATAATTAGCAACAACTTCACTGTGTTTCTCATCTACTGTGATAAATGCTTTCATGGCAAGGAAATAGGAAATATCTGGAGCTCACAGCATAAACTATCTACTACTAGTTGCTCTCCCCATACAGTGTCCAAGAGATCTGTAATCACAGCCACAGAAGTAGATGGACTAATTTCAGGACCCCATCCCAAAATGTTACCCTTCCCCAAGCTGGTATACTAGAGAGACTACTGCATGTTAAGCAATAGAGACCTAAGTTTAATCATCAGCTACATGACAAGTGATGCATTATTTAACTTCACTGAGCCCCAGTTGCATCTATTATTGAATGAGAATGCTAAAACCTCCTCCCAGGGTTGTTATGAGGTATATATGAAATAGAATGTGTTGATTATCAACAGATCCTATGGCACAGATTATGTACCAAATGCATGCTCACTCTCCTTCTTGACTTAGAGTTTCAGAAATTTCTCTCATTAGTGACACTCAGTGACAGTCCCTTTTACATTCAGAAGTCAGCAAAGGATTGGGGATGGATGGAGAGGGAGGTACATGTCCCCAAATATTCAGGCAAAAATCTGTAACTGTTAAAAACAAGGAATAACTTCCAAAAAGTGAATATGATATATACAATAGTGAAATATCTCATAATTCTATTTACTTCAAACCTTTATTAAATAAATGGAAATGCAAAAATCAAGATGGGGGAAAAAAACTATAGTAACTTTCTCCAGGGAGAAAACAAAACAAAACAAAACAAAAAACACTGGGGCTTACTGGTGTCTTCAGTTAAAAGCATGCTTGTAAAAATGTATTTTGTTGGCAGTGTTTGTTGGCAGATGCTATTCAGAACCAAGGACAGGGCAACTCTGGTCAAATATACTGAGGTCTGCACCGACAGGATGCTGGAACACTGAGAACAGTTCTTTACACATCATCCTCATGATGATACTTTGCATCAAAACAGCACTTCATATTTTTCAAACCATTTCAAATACTTTATCATTGTCGAGGAGTACGAGGCAAGCAAGGCAGATATCTCATTTTACAGATAAGAAAACTGAGTTGTAGAGAAAGAGAGAGAGCTACCAAAATGGTTATACTGCACACTAAACCCAAACCCAGACCTTTATAATTTTAGAATTACAAGGGCGATACTTTGAGCTGAAATATGCTAAACTGGCATGCCTATGCAATTTTCCATATGTTTCAGATATTTCTTTCATATAAGAGGCAGGGTATCATTCTGTTGCCCAAACTTGAGTACAGTGGTGCAATCCCAGCTCTCTGCAGCCTCAAACTCCTGGGCTCAAGTGATCCTCCCACTTCCGCCTCCACAGTAGCTAAGAATACAGGCATGCACCATGTCTGGCTAATTTTTTTATTTTTGTAGAGATGAGGTCTCACTATGTTGCCAAGGCTCATCTCAAACTCCTGGCCTCAAGCAATCCTCCTGCCTCAGCCTCCCAAGGTGCTAAGATTACAAGGCATGAGCCACCATACCTGGCAGAGATATTCTTTTTAAAAATAAACAACTTTAATGAACATAGTTTTAAAACTTACGATTTAGAAATTCTTTCTTTCAAATGTATCTGATTAAAAATTACCAAGAAAACAATCTAAAATCAGTACTTTAAAACTAGTTTGCATCATAAACTAGAAGAGAATGGAAACTTGTGTCAAACAATAGCCAGTCCATGAACGTTTTTGCTGTGATTTTTTAGAAGACATGTCTGCATACCACTAGCTTCTATACAGAGCTCTTTGATGGCAGGTGGCAGCAAAGAAAACAGACTTTATAGAAGTTTCTACACAATGGTGTGAGAGGCTTCCATGAATGGAAAGGAATTTCTGATCATCTAATGATGAGGAACGGCTTCAAACTCTCTTGGTTCCTGAGGAAACGTGGCTCACTCTGGCTATTGCAAAATATTTTCTTGAACAAGGGTGTAAATCAAGGTGAAGTTCTTCTCCTTTCCTTGAAGCAGAGATGACTACAAATAGAACACAGTAATAATAGGCAGGCGGGACTATTATATTCTTTTAAAAATTGGGCACAGCAAGAAGTTGATAGCTCCTAGGTAAATGTGACAAGAATTAAAAGCACAATAGAATCTAAATCCATCCAACTGCCAAACAGTAATATCCTGACAAAATTAGGTTTTTTTTTTTACAAAAGAATGCATTTCCCCACCATCTTCTCTACCCTCCTAGTTTTCCTTCTATGGAGAGTTCCACCAACAACATCTTAATTGATTACGACTGATTGGAACTTTAGTCACTCCAAAGGCTACACTTGGCCCCGCCCCCAAGGGCCATTTTAAAGCAATGTATTTCAGCACTATGTGGTGTTCATGCAGATAGCAAGTTGTTAATAGAATCTAGGAAGATGTTCTTTGGCAGAAAATGATTTCCTAGACATTTTTCATTATGATAGATGTGGTATTACAGCCGTTATATAAAATTTCAAGCTGTGTTGCAGCTTTGTCACTAGTGTTATAAATCACTCACTCGTATATTAAAGTCTGTGGAAAGCAACTGGAGGGAGAAAAAAATTCTCATCTTCTATGTACAGACTAGGTATAATTTGGCATTATTCTTAAAGGTTCAAGGCAGCTTAGAGAATCTGTATTCAGTGCTTATGTGAGGATCAGGAGATCACATTCCATTACTGCTGAGTTCGGAAGGAACCATCCATACAGTGAGTTAATATTTTCTGCCATAAATCCTGATGTGAAGGTAAAGTAAGTCCGTGCTTCCAAGAGACTGGGGACAGAGAAGTCCATTGCCATTTACAAGATAAGCTAGGAAGAGAATTAATTAAAATGAATAAATTGTATACATTAGAAGCAATCGTGCGCCACCAACGCAATTTATTTTATACAATGGAAGTATGTGTACATGTTGGTCTTTCTGTCTTTGTAGACAACCAAAATACGTAACTCTATACTATGAGACTGAGTTGAGCAAAGAAGATCCTAATTTGAGGTATTCCAAATTTAAGTATCCCTCTCTCTAAACCATATTGGAATTTGAATAATTTAAACACAGTATGGGAGAGAAAAAAAAAACAGAGAGGCAAAGACTGATCACAGAAGTACACTTGCTCATTTTTCTGTATAGTGTACACTGCTTTTAGCCCTCCTCACATAGGTGAGATTCCTTATGATCACAGTGGTCTGAAATCCAGTTGCTAATTGGTGGAGGTAGGGTGGGGACAAGGACCAACGGGATTTCCCCATAATCTGCAGCTAAACCTCTGAGCCAGTAGTTCTCAACAGGGAGGTTATTTTGCCTGCCAGGGGACATTGCCAATATCTGGAGGCATTTTTCATTGTCAGAATTAGAAAGGGTTCCACCAACATCTGACAAGTAAAGGCCATGGATTCTGGTAAACATCCTACAAGGCACAGAATAGTCCCCACAACAAAGCTTTATCTGGCCCACAATGTCACAGGTGCTGAGGCTGAGAAACTGGTCTAGGGTTAACCAGGCAAACCGTCCAGCCAAGACGGTTGTGATGATCTGATCTTTTTTGATTGGTCTTTTAAGGAAAGTAACTGTGAGCCCAGGGTGGATTGTGATTCCAACTTCATTTTGATTATTTGGGACCTGGTTCTACTATTTACAGAGATGCAAGAACGTTACATTTCTAAACAAAAGAGGCTTTCACCAGAGGAATTGGGGCATTCATTTTCCTCAATGCAGACCTTTGACTGTCCTGTAGGAAACAATGTAGAGCATAACAGCGTTATGCTCTGTTTGAAGAACGTACTTTCCACTCCTGAGAAGAAAAATTATCATAGGATGGTGCAAAGGCTCAGGCCAGTCTGTAAGTGTCCCAGAAAATTCTCTGTAACTGTGTTACTAACACAATTACTGAAGGAGAAAGAATGGAAAAAGAATACAAAGAAGGGAGGGATGGAGGCCATTGCATACTAAAACTTTGTCCCAGTTAACTCTCAAAATCCTGTAATTGGGTTGTGTTTTGTGTAATTTGTACCAAGGAAAACATGAAGTTCAAAGCTATTAGGTAACTTGGCCCAAGTCCCATCCCTAGTAAATAAAAGAGCTGGAATTTGGACCCAGTCTGTCTGAATATAAATTCCTTTTTTTTTTTTTTTTTAGCTTTGTCACACCATAAGATGCCACATTAGAGAATCGTTCCTATGCTTAACTCATTCTTGATCACAGAAGGCAATGCGGAAAGTGGTGACAGACTGGGCTTACTGCTTTGAAATAACAAATTTGGTAAAAGTCAAACGTGGTTATGAAATCCAAAGAGACTCGTTGATTAATGAGCACATCTTCATCAATTCTAGATTGCACCTGAATAGAAGCACACAAATACACACAGACAAACACTACGATGGAAGCACAAAGCCAATGAAAGAAGAGCTGCTCTCTGACTCCTCCCAGATATCTTCTCTGCCAGTGTTTCCCAAGAGCACAGAGGTTTGATTTACATTATGTGAAGGGAAATTATTTTGTGATTTCACCCCCCAAAAAGGGTTCTCTGATTATTTAAGAGAATCCTTAAATTATTTTAAGGGTTTTTTATTTATTTTAAATTATTATTTACTCTGCTTTCCAGAAAGATTTAAAACACACACAATTTGAACTTCCCCTATGTCGTTTCAATCACGCCACCAAGAATTTACCATTTGGTATTTTAAACCATTAGATTAATAGTTTTTGATCTCAAATATGCACCACATCTGAGAAAATATGTCATGCCTCTTTGAAAAAAATAATTTTCAGGGTCTCCTCACATCGTTCAAAAGACCAAAGCCTATTATTCAAAGTCCACCACTATTCGATCTCAAACCACACTCCCCAACTTTTCTCTCCACAACCCAACCAAACTACTAATTTGTTTCTCAAAGCCACCCCACATATTCTCACCTCTTCATCTGACTCTCTCCATTTATCCTGCCTAGTGGGCCTCCCCTTTCCCTCCTTCATCCTCCAGACTCAGCACTTATCTGAAGCCCATCATTCCATGGGAGCTCACCCCAGTGAATCCAATAGACACTGAACAGAAGTTTGGCCCATTCATTGAGCAACTATTAATTCAACAAGTACTAAGTTCTCTCTATGATAGTCAGTGATCTGTTTGCACACATAAGTTTGTCTGCTCCACTAGACTATAAGTTCTTTGAAAATAAAAGTATGCCTTATTTACCTCATTAACTCCAGAATAACACCAGGTCAGGCACCCAGCACATGTTCAATAATGTTCAGAACACAGTAATATTGAAGACATGATTACTTTGCTCTCTACAACTATAAGACACTGGAACTCATCCAAAAGCCCAACCACTGAAGATGAATGGTAAAGTAGATTAAGATACATCAAGAAGCAGAAAATTAGGAAGCATGTAAGCAATCATTACAAACACTATGGCTCCTTCTCTTGCAAATCATTCACACCAATTCCCATTCTCTTCACTCTGGAAAAACTGACTTCTCTCAACTCACATCCTCACTATACCCAGGACAGACTTTTTATAAGAGCATTCACAGCACGCTAAAATTATGTTCTTTTGGGGAGAAGTATAGATTTGTGTCCCGACCCGCAGGACAGTTGAACGGACCCTGGAAGGGGGAGTAGGAATGGAGGAGACAAGAAAACACGAGAAATGGAGACAAGACAAATAGCCTGATCAAGTCTCGTTTAATGGTGGCGGTGCAATGCCTTATATAGGCTGGCAGAGGAAGAGGTTGGGCCAGGGCGGTGACAGGAGGCTGGGTTTACTCAAATTACAATCGCGCATGCGCCGTAGGCTGCATATCTTCCTGGGCGCGAAAAAGTTTGCGCGCCCGGGAAAGGTTTGGGCGCGCGCGGGAAAGGTTTAGGCGCGCGGGAAAGGTTTGTAATGAAGAACCCGGAAATGTGCCACCTTGTCTCCGCTTTGCGGAGATCAAGCAACAGAAGTCGGCTAATTCCGGGCCTCATGGCGCCGGACAGATTTGGATGAGATACTTTCATAAGCCACTT
Organism: Rhinopithecus roxellana; assembly: GCF_007565055.1. Classification (NCBI taxonomy): domain Eukaryota; kingdom Metazoa; phylum Chordata; class Mammalia; order Primates; family Cercopithecidae; genus Rhinopithecus; species Rhinopithecus roxellana. Next base: position 125,423,221 of record NC_044561.1, on the reverse strand, counting down.
GAATAAACAATGAACCCCAAAGAGCATTCTAGGTTACTAAGAAAAGACTGTGAAACCACCTTCCAAGGAAAATGGGAGACTTTGGATTCACATAAATATGGCCATTCAAGTTTGGTAGTAAAGCTGAATTGCTCAGATAATAGGAAAAAAAAAAAAGGCCGAATGCTCTGTAGAGGAAGTAGGAAGGAGAAAGAAAGAAAAAGGCCAGTGAGGATGTAGGAGAGAGAAATTATGGAACTCAATGAAATGCAGTGAAGGTTTTGAGGAACTTATTATCAAGCATGTGATGGAAGGCTAGCTCTCCACTGGTCTCCTGTGTTTCTGCACTGACCTTTGTCTCAGACTGTCTTTCCAAGGACACTTGTATAGCAAAGAGCTTTGGAAGTTAGAGGCAGTGTCTCCTTCCAGAGCAAATGGCAGATTTGTTCATTTCTAATATAAAAAAGACAATGTTTCCTCCAGAGCAAATATCTGGCAGGCTTATTGCCCATTAGAAAATATTCAAGTTTCAGCTGAGCATGGTGTCTTGGGCCTATAATCCCAGCTAATCAGGAGGTTGAAGCAAGAGGATCACTTGAGACCAGGACTTCGAGACTAGCCTGGGCAACACAGGGAAACCTCCTCTCTTAAAAACTGAAAAAAAAAAAATAGCCAGGCATGGTGGCATGGTGAAGCCTGTAGTCCCAGCTACTAGGCAGGCTGATGTGGAAGGATCACTTCAAGGCTATAGTGAACTATGATCACACCACCGCCTCCTGCCTGGGTGACAAGTGAGACTTCATCTCTAAAAAAATATTTAAAAATTAAATTCTAAAAAATTCAAGTTTCCTAAATTTGGGGTTCTTCTCTTATAATCAATGTGCTGCATGTGCAGATGTCATCTGGCTCTCTTTGTGTCACCCTGTGGGATTTGGCTCAGGGAACCAAAGCAAATGCTGATACTCTGACAATTATTATTGCTGTGAATAACAAAATGCCCTTTGTCTCCGACCCAGGAGTTTCATGTCTTCTGCTAGCATCCACGAAACTGTGGCAGGCCACACAAAAGTATAATGAGATCCAAAGATCTTGAAAGTGCGTGATATAAACACTTTCTTAAATCTAGTCTATGAAATCTTAAGTAAGTTTTGCATGGTTTGCTGATGTTTCTGTTGTAGATGGCTTGTTTTGGGAGAATGCAAAGAGGTTCCAGAGTCAGTGTCTAGATTGATACATTAAAAAATCAGAGACATCACCATGAGGACAGTGGACAGTAGACCTTGAGGATATACTTAAATAGTTGAGAGATCTTTCCTATTCTGAACTTCGTGAAGGAAGAGATCGTGTTCTGTCTACTTTACAGCCCCTGTGGTAGCCAAGTGCCTGACTTGAAGTAGCATCACACCCAGTAAAGGCTGGAGGATTGAACGACTGAATGGCATGGGGCACCATGCTTATAAGGCACCCTTGATAGTCAACACCCAAACTGTTCCTTTTAAAACATGAATCCAGTCATTTCACTTCTCTTCCCTCAACTCTTAGATGACTTTCTATCATGCTTAGAATACAAGCCTAAGCTCTTCCTAAGGCCTCCAAGGACCCACATAATCTGAGCCCCGACTCTGTTCTCCTCCCATTTATGTCCTTGCTCCCTACTTCCCATGTCCTTCCCTTAGACATCAAAATGTCTCATTCCATTTGATATGATTTGGATCTGTATCCCCATCCAAACCTCATGTCGAATTGTAATCCCCAGTGTTGGAGATGGGACCTGGTGGGAGGTGACTGGATCATGGGGACAGGTTTCTCATGAATGGTTTAGCACCATCCCTTTGGTGCTGTTCTCATGATAGTGAGTGAATTCTCATGAAATATGATTGTTTAAAAGTGTGTGTCACCTCTCCCCCATCTCTCTTCCTCCTGCTCCTATCATTTAAGACATGCTGCTTCCCCTTCATCTTCCACCATGATTGTAAGTTTCCTGAGGCCTCCTCAGAAGCAGAAGCCACCATGCTTCCTGTACAACCTGGGAAACTGTGAATCGATTAAACCTTTTCTTTATAAATTACCCAGTCTCAGGTATTTCTTTTTAGCAATGCAAGAATGGACTAATACGTCTTTCTATCCAAATTTCACCTCATCAGAGATGCCTTCTGCAAACACTAATCTAAAAGAGCACCTCGTCCCTCTCCCACTTTATCATACTTTTTTAATTCACTCTTCATAGTACCTGCCATTCTATTATGTGTTGACTTGTTTGTTTGCTTATTATCTGTCTCCCTAACCAGACTGTCAGCTCCATGACGGCAGGGACTTTGTTTCATTCACTAACTATATCCCAGCATTTAAAGAGTTCTTGGGATGTAATAGGAGCTTAATTATGTATGCAATGAATGGAAATTAGAGAAGAGGAGGAGAAGGAAGCAAAAGGAATGAAGGAGATGGGGAAGAGAGGGGAAGAAGGGAGTGAAAAAAAGAGAGAGAAGGATGAAAGAAAGAAGAAAAAAGGCAGCCACCCTAATGAGCATCATTAATTGCTGCTGCTGAGCTGCAAGGGTCTCAGAGAGGGTCTCAGGGTCTGTATCCTCTTCTATTGTGATGGGATATCCTTTCCTGGCTTCCAAAAACAGACCTTTCGCTCTAATAGCTGTTATGTCAGAAACGGAAACAAAGATAGTGTCTCTAAGTGATGCATTCTGGGAAACCGGTACAACTTCCTGGTACAGAGGCAGGAAATTTTACCTCAATCTGCAAGGAAAAGATAATCAGAGTCCTTTGGCTTTCTCTTTCCCAGCTTCTCATTTTAGTTACTGATGGCTACAAGATATTCTAATACCACTGCAAATACCTGGCTGGGTTTTAGCTGTTTGCACGCTTGAATTTTCTGCTTTAATAACTGGAACATAGAAATCCTAGTTAAGTTTGGTCATAAGCCTTGAATAAAATGAATCATTTAATCATGAAGAAAATTCCCCAGTTGAAATAAACAAGCAGGTTTTAAACAATTCTACATATCTAGGGTTTTGCAATATTCTCAAAGGAGACATGTATAGAAATTATACATATCTAAAATAATCCTGTATCTTAGAGAGCTTAGAGAGCCTCAGCTCCAGTGAATGAATGTAAAGTACAAAGTAAATGAGGCTTAATTGCATTAGAACACCTGCATAATTGATCATTTCAGTGCTACTGCAGTCTAAAATCATGATGTCTGAGACTATCAAACTGCACTGTGGGAAGTAAATAGCAAAGCCTTTTCAGGTCAGATCCAGCCCCTCAAATACTTCTGTTGATTTTATTTGTTTGGCTTTTGGTTGATTGGTTGCTCTGTCTGTTGGGTTTCTGCCTCCTTGTTCCTGAGACCATTTATAATGAATTTGCATTTAATGGAGTTTCAAGGAAGTTTGAAGATATCTAGGTGCTTCTGCTTGGTGGTAACAGAAGATGAGGGAATATTGCAACACAACCAGAGGACTCTAACTGAGGTCCTGTGTGATAAAAATAAACAAGCCTACGTTAGGGCAGATTTTGAATCTGAGAGGAGAGGGGGACTGTGTTTCAAACCCACCCTCTCTCTAAGTTGGTTCCATTCTACTTAGATTTCCCTCGGCTTTAAAAGCTGTAAGGCAGAGATCAAAACCCTTTTGTAAACTGCCTCTAAGTAATGCAGCAAATGGCTTCTTGCAGCTAAGGCTGGATCATTACAGTACAAAGCAGCAGTATTAAAGGAGGAGACTCTTTATTTCAGAGGAAAGGCTCATTTTCTGTAAAAAAATGTTTTACAATTTGCATTGGGCTCTTTAATAGTATCTAATTGATAGATTTCAATTATACAGGAACAAAAAGTAAGTGTGGCCACCGTTTACAGGCTGGAGATCAGTCATGTATCCTGGAAATCTTATCCTTAGATAGGGAATCCAACCTTTGGCCCCAGTGAAGAACTTTACTCATTTACCTAGAAGATGATTAAAAAGAAACCTGGAACGTAATGAGAGAATTACTGCCGCAGCCAATACATAGAGAATAGATTTTAAATAAAGTATGAATTATTCTCAGCTGTAGAGACTTTATTCATAGGAAAGGGAAAGCCAGACAGCAGCAAAAGAAGAATAAAAACACTGCCCGAAGATCCCATGTTCTCTCAAAACCCCAACCCTTCTATTCTGAATATTCATCAATATTTCATTTCCTCATTGATCTTATCTTTCCATTCCCACAACCCTGTGTTCTGTTCAACTGAATTATGCTGTGTGTCTAGACACCAGTGAAAACTGGTAGCCTCACATGAATGATGACCCATTACTCTGTTGCGTTTACTAAGTACATGTTGAGTGCCTGTTGTGTGCTAGGCTCTGAAATACGAAGACAGGAAGAGACAACTCCAAACTACTACTAGAAATCCATCCCTGGAGCCAGACAGTAAAGTTCTCATTTGGCCACTCACTGCTCTGTGACATCACTTAACTTTCCACATTTGCAAAATGTGGATAACAATAATACCCATCACAGAGTTGGACAAATATTATGTGTTAATATTTATAAAATACTTAGAAGAGTGGCAGTGCCATATTATGTTAGCTTTACTATTATTTTGTAGGAGGCTTCACACTAGGAAAAGAAACAAAACCAATCATTCCAACCTTATGGGATAAATGCTATGATATTGATTATCCCTAGACCTTTGAGAGTACAGAGGAAGGCCTAAATGGGAAGGAGGGGAGTTCGACTGAAATAAGGAAAGATTTTCAATAAGAGATGAAACCTAACTAAAATTTTTTGAAAGAAAACAAAAACATAACCAATAGCCTGTACAAATTTCCACTTCTGCTTTAAGAATGGGGCTTTTCTCTACAATCCATTTCTTTTCTCACAGCTAAAGCTTAGAATCATATTTACATAAGGAAATTCTTCCTGCTCCAGCTTCACCAAAGAGTATCATGTCTCTTTCTGCAGGCCTCTGCACTTCTGGTAGGTATCACCTACTGCCAGTAATTAAGAACCTGGAAACGGATGCAAGATTGCTGGGGGTCAAATTCCAGTTTTGCCACTCCTGGCTCTGAAACCTTAGACAAGTTACTTAACCTTATGATGATTCCATTTCCTCATAGGTAAAATGGGGACCATAATAGTGCCTACCTCTGGGTGGTTATGAGGATTAAATAACACATGTGAAGCATTTAGAACAATACCTAGCATATTATAAGTACTATATGAATAGAGATGATGATCACTGCTACTTTTTTAAAAATAACAATTTTCCCAGGATCAGAAGTAGCAGTCTTAGGTTGTAGAATCCTGTTGACCAAATCAAGCCTTTTTCTTCAACAGCTTTAGGAGTTATATTTGACATAAATACATTGTAGACATGTTGATGGGTGCAGCACACCAACATGGCACAAATATACATATGTAACAAACCTGCACGTTATGCACATGTACCCTAGAACTTAAAGTATAATAAAAATAAATTAAAAAAAGAAATTTGATAACTTTTGAAACGTGTATATCTTTAAAAAAAAAACCATCACCACAATTAAGATAAATTTCCTTTGTAATCCCTACCATAGGTCACCTCCTTCCCTATCTCATCCTTATGCAACCACTAATCTGCTTTGTCATTATAGATTCATTTGCATTTTACAGAATTTTATATAAATGGAACCACCCAGTGTGTACTCTCTTGGTCTGGCTTTTTTCATGCAGCATAACCATTTTGAGATTCATCTATGCTGTAGCATGTATCAATAGTTCATTCTTCGTTATTGAGGAGCAGTATTTCATCATGTGAATGAAACAGATTGTTCATCCATTCACCTGATGCCTGACTTTGGGTTGCTTCAGTTGGGGCTATTAAAACTAAGCTGCTACGAACATTCATATGTTCATCTTTGTATGAACACTTGCCCTCATTTATCTTGAGCAAGTGGCTAAATATAGTTCCTGTAGGTTTAACTTTTGAGAAACTCCCAAACTGCTTTCCACATGGTTATACCATTTTACCCTCCCTTCAGTAGTGTGTGTTTATTTTCAGTTTCTCCACATCCTCACCAATCCTTGGCTTGGTCAGTCTTTTTAATTTTGCCCATTCGACTAGGGATGCAGTGGTATCTCAATATAATTTTAATTTGAATTTCCCTAATGAATAATGATGCTGAGCATCTTTTCAGATGCTTATTTGTCACATATATTTTTTCTTTGATAAAGCCCCTTTTCAAATCTTTTGCCCATTTTTTAGTTGGGTTGTTTGATTTCTCATTAATGAGTTTTGAGGGTTTTTGATATAATCTGGATATAAGTTCTTTATCAGATATATGATATGCAAATATTTTCTTTGAGTGTGCTTCTTGTCTTTTTATTCTTCTACAGTGTCTTTTAAAAAGGAGACATGTTAATTTTGATGAACTTTATCAATTTGTTTTGTTATGGATCATGCTTTTGATTTAGTGTCTAAGAAATCTTTACCCAATTCAGGTCTCAAAGAATTTCTCCTATGGCTTTTTTCCTAGACTTTTTATGGTTTTAGGCGTCATATTTAGGTCTAAGATTCTGTTTGAGGTAATTTTTTATATAATTAGGGATATGAACCAAAGTTCATTTCTTTACAGGTGGATAGCACCATTTGTTGAAAAGAATATCCTTTCTACACTGAATTGGCTTTGCACCTTTGTCAAAAGCAGTTGTCTACATATGTATGGGTCCATTTCTGGACTCTCTATTCTGTTTTGTTTACATATTTATCTATCTTTTAAACCAGTACCACACTGTCTTGATTATTATAGGTCTGTAATAAGCCTTAAAATCAAGTAAAATCTGTCTACCAACTTGGTTCTTCTTTTCAAAGTAGTTTTGGCTATTCTAGATCCTTTGCATTTCCATATGAATTTTAGAATCAGCTTATTGATGTGTATCCAAATTCTTGTTGGGAACTGTAAAAATTCTAGAAGAAAACCTAGGAAACACCATTCTGGATATGGCCCTTAGGAAAGAATTTATGACTAAGTCCTCAAAAGCAATTGCAACAAAAACAAAAATTCACAAGTGGGACCTAAGTAAACTAAAGGACTTCTGCACATCCAAAGAAACTGTCAACAGAGTAAACAGATAACCTACAGAATGGGAAAAAATATTCACAAACTCTGCATCTGACAAAGGTCTAATATCCAGAATCTATAAGAAACTTAAACAACAGAACAAGAAAAAAAAAACCCAAATTTAAAAAATGGGCAAAAGTCATGAACAGAGACTTCTCAAAAGAAGACATACAAACAGCCAACAAACATATGAAGAAATTTTTATCATCACTAATCATTATAGAAATGCAAATCAGAACCACAATGAGATACCATTTCATGCCCATCAGAACGGTTATATTAAAAAGTCAAAAAAAAAAAAACAGATGTGGAGAAAAGGAAATACTTACACACTGTTGGTGGAATGTAAATTTTTTCAGCCACTGTGGAAAGCAGTTTGGAGATTTCTCAAAAAACTGAAAACAGAAATACCGTTCAAAACCCAGCAATCCCATCACTGGGTATATATACAACAGAAAACAAATCCTTCTACCAGAAAGAAACATGCACTTGCATGTTCATTGCAGCACTATTCACAAGAGCAAAGTCATGGAATCAATCTAAGTGCCCGTCAATGGTGGACTGGAAAAATAAAATGTGTTACATGTACATCATGGGATACTATGCAACCATTAAAAAAATGAAATCACATCCTTTGTAGCAACATGAATGCAGTTGGAGGCTATTATCCTAAGCAAATTAATGTAGGAACAGAAAACCAAATACCACATGTTCTCACTTATAGGGGAGAGCTAGACTGGGGACTACTGGTGGGGCGGGGGAGAGAACGAAGGTGCAGGGGTTGAAAAACTTGCTGTTGCATACTATGCTCGGTAACTGGTTGACAAGATCATTCATACCCCAACCTCAGCATCACACAATATACACAGGTAATAAACCTGCACAGGTAGCCCCAGAATTTAAAATAAAAGTTGAAAAAAATTCTCACTGGGATTTCAATTGAGATCAGATTGGATATATAGATAAATTTTGGGAGAATTCACATCTTATACAAAAGTGAATCTTTCAACCCATGAACATCTCTCTCCATTTACTTAGAGCTTAGTTTCTTTCAGAAATGTGTTATAGTTTTCATACATAGGTCCTTTATTTCTGTGGTTTTAAATCATAGGTCCTTTACATTTTTGTCAGATTTATTCCCAAGTACTTAATATTTGTGATACTGTTGTAAATTGTATTTTTTAATTGAGATTTCCAATTGTCTGTGGCAAATTGACTTTTTATATTAATCTCAAATCTGAAGTACACGAAATTTATTTACCAGTTCAAGACGCTTTTTTCTAGATTCTGCATAAATAATCATGTCTTCCGCAAACAAAGAAAATTTTGCTTCTTCATTTCCAATCTGGATGTTTTTTTCTTTCTTTTTCTTGCCTTATTCTATTGGCTAGAAGCTCTAGTACAATGTGGAATAAAAGTGCTGGGAGTACACATCTTTGCTTTGTTTCTAATCTTAGGGAAAAGCATTTGATCTTTCAACATTAAGTATGATGTTAGCTGTAGGTTTTTTGTACTGTCCTTTATTAGGCTGAGGAAGTTTCTTTCTATTAATACTGCGAGTTTGCTGAGAGGTTAAATCAAGAATGAATTTTGAATATTTTTAATGCTTTTTGCTGCATCTATTGAGATATTCACATTTTACTTTTTATTTTATAATATGGTGAATTACATCAATTAAGTTTGAGTATTGAAACAACATTGCATTTCTGGGAAAAATCCCAATTAATCATGATGTGTGTGTATATGTGTGTATGCACATACATGTGTGTATATGTGTATATTAGTTAAATTTCACTTGTCAAAATCTTGTTTATAATTTTTTATTCATGCTCATGAAATATTTTTATCTATAATTTTTTATTCTTGTAATATTTTAGTTAGGTTTTGATATAGGCTAATGTTGAACTCATCTAACGAATCGGGACATAGTTCTCCCTTTTCGATTTTCTACAAGAGTTTGTATAAAATTGTTATCATTGCCCCCTTAAGTGTTCGGTAGAATTCTTCAGTAAAACCATCTGGACCTAAAGTTTTCTTTGATGGAAGGTTTTTAAACAAAAAATTAAATTCCTTTAATAGAGATAGGGATACTCAGGTTATATATTTCTTCATGAGTAATCTTTGGTAGTTCATGTCTTTCATGGAATATGACCATTTTATCTAAGTTGTTGAGCTTATTTATACAAAGTTGTTTATAATATTCCCTTATTAACCTTTTAAAATTGTATTATCTACATTAATGTCACCTCTGACATCTGATATTGGTAATTTGTGTCTTCTATCTTTATTTTCTAGTCAGCCTCACTAGACACATATCAATTTTTTAATCTTCTCAAAAAAACACCTTTTATTTTTATTTTTTCTATTTATTTTCTGCTTTCTACTTTACTGATTTCTATTCTAATGTTTTTTCTACATATCTTGAGTTTAATTTAGGTTTTTTCCCTCGTTTCTTACCCTGGAAGCTGTAGTCATTAATTCAAGATGTTCCCTCTCTTCTAATATCAGCATTTAGTACTGTAAAATTCACCCTAAGTATTATTTAGCAGTATGTTGTAAATTTAATGTGTTGCATTTTATTTTTATTTAGTTCAAAATGCTTTCTAGTTTTCATTTGTTTTCTTCTTTGACCTGTGGGTTGTCTAAAAGTGTGTTACTTTGTTTGGAGATTTTCCACAAATTTTTATGTTATTGATTTATAAATTAATTTCATATTTTTGCATGATTTAAATCTTTCATAAACGTATTAAATCTTGTTTTGTAGTCCAGAATACAGTCTAACTTGATAAATGTTCAATGTATATTCTACCTTCACTCAGTGGAGCATTTTATAAAACTTAATTAGCTCAAGTGGGTTGATAGTGTTGTTCAGATATTTATATTCTTAATGATTTTCTGTCTAGTTATTCTAGAAATTACTGAGAAATAGTTATTTAATATATTTGACTATAGTTGCATATGTGTACTTTTTAAATAATGTTATCAGTTATTGCCCAAGTATTTTGAAGTTCTGTTATTAAGGACACAAACCCTCAGGACCATTATATTCTCTTAAAGAATTGACTCCATTATGACTATGAAATTACAACCTTTCTTTCTAGTAATGTTCTTTGACCTGAGACTTACCTTTCTGGCATTAATATAACTGTTCCAGCTTTCTTTTGACTGGTGTTAGTAAACTACAGTCTATTCTTATCATTTGTGGTACCTGTGTTTTATAAAGTCACTGTGAACACTGCAAATATTGAACCATTGCACCTAAAAGAAATATGTATATACATATCTCACATAAATTATAATCTTAAATCCTAAAAGCAGTTCATCATGATGTATTCTATTTGCTTGATATTTAAAAAAAGAAAACAAGGTTAAAAAGTGTTAAGTGATTTAACTGAGGTTGTCTCACTAACGAGTGACAGAGTTAGGATTCAAATTTCATTCAACTGACCCAAGAGTGTTCTTGCACTACACTGTACTATGCCCTACTTTCTTTATCCTCTGGTTATCTCTTTTTAAAAGCTAAAACAAGAACACAAAGTGTTGCCTTATTTATTCTTAGCCAGTAATGGGGTGTTAGGTGACTCAAATTTTTTGCTATTCTGTTCATCTCCACAAATGGCCCCAAAAGCACCAAGAGTATTGATTTTGAAGTTACAAGTAAATCTTACCAAGTAAGCTAATTCACAAATATGGAATCCTCAAATGAGAATTGTGTATCTTTTTCCATCCTTTTACATTTAACCTGCTTGTATTTTTATATTAAAAGTGCAATTCTGTAGGCAGAATGCAATTGGGCATTGCTTTTTTATCCAATCTGATAACCTCTGTCTTTTAATTGGGATATTTAGGCCATTTGTATTTAATGTGATAATTTATATTGCTAAATTTAAATCTATCTTTCTGTGTGCATTCTAGTTGTCCCACATATTACTTGGGTTTTTATCTCTTTTTATGCCTTTTTAGGTTAATTGAATATTTCATATTGTTTATCTCTTTTATCATTTTATTAGCTATAATTCTTTGTTTTGTTATTTTAGTGGTTATTGTAGGGTTTATAGTATACATCTTCTCACAGTCTACCTTCAAATGATATCATAGCATGTTACATACAGTATAAAAACTTTACAATAGTATAATTCTATTCCTCCCCTCCCAACCTTTGCATTGTCATGACACATTTAATCATGCATATGATATAAAACCCATGCTACATTGTTACTATTTTTGTAGAGTCCATTGTCTTTTAAGACATTTAAATAATTTTTTAAAACCCTAGGTATTTGCTCATATAGTTACCATTTCTGGTCCTCTTCATTTTTCTGTGTGCGTTCATATTTTCAACTGCTATTATATTCCTTTTGCCTAAAGAATTTCCTTTTACATTTTTAGTAGTCTGCTGGTAACAAATTCTCTCAGCTTTTGCATGTCTAAAAACATCTTTATTTTGCCCTTTTTTTGAAATATATTTCCTCTAGGTATAGTATTCTGGATTGACAGTTTCCCTCTTCAGGACTTTAATAATATTTCTGCACTGCCTTGTCACTTGTATTGTTCAGCAGGAAATCTGCTGTCATTCCGATACTTGTTTCTCTCTACATTATGCTCTTTTTCTCTGGCTGCTTTTAAGATTTCTTTAACAATAGTTTTCAGCAATTTGATGATGTTATAACTTGGTGTAGTTTTCTTTAAGTTTCTTGTGTTTGGAGTTTGTTGAAATGATTAGATTTGTGAATTTATAGTTTTTAGCCATTTTCATCCATCATTACTTCCAATACTTTCTCTGTCCATTTCTGTCTTCTTCCAGCACTCCAGTTGCATATATATTAGGCCATGTGAAGTTGTTCCATGGTTCATTTATGCTTTGTTTATTTTTTAAAGTTTCTTTTCTCTTTGTATTTCATTTTGTATAATTTCTACTTTTATGTCTTCCAGGTCACTAATTTCAACTTACAGAGTATAATTACACAGCTAAAAAATATGTATTTTGTATGTTTTAAAAACTATCTTCCATGCCTCTACTTAACTTTTTGAATATATACATTACAGTTATAATAACTATTTTAATATACCTTTCTCTGATCATTCTAATTCTGATAATTCTATGTCAGTTCTGGATCCATTTTGATTAATTAAATTTTATTCTGGGTTATAGGCGTTTTTGCTTCTTTGCATGCTTGGCAATTTTTATTAGATGCAAATATTATGAATTTTCTATTGTGGAATGCTGGCTATTCTTGTATTCTTTCTGATATTCTCAAGCTTTGTCCTGAGATGCAGTTAGTTACTTGGAAACAGTTTGATCCTTTCACGTCTGGATTTTAAGATTTGTTAAATGAGATGCAAGAAATGCTCAGTCTTGAGATGATTATTCCCCAGTACTGAAGTGAGACCCTTCTGTATTCTCTACCCATGTTCATTAAATCATGAAGTTTTCCAGTCTCACTGGTGGGAGCAAGCACCGTCTCTGGCCCTATATAAATATCAGGTCCTGTTATCTCTCACCATTTTTTTTTTTTTTTTTTTTGGTGGTGGTCTTTTCCATGACCTTGGGTAGTTTAATCATGTGCATATGCCGATCAGTATTCAGCTGAATACTCTGCAGTTCTTTTCTATTCAGTGCTCTCCCACTTCTTACAAATTCTCCCACCCTGATTTCTCTAAACTTTCATTTCCATCTCCTCAATTCAAGGAGTTTGCTGGGCTCCACCCTCGGTTCCTTTTCTGTGCCACAATCTGGAAACTCTCTCAGGTTTGCAGGTTTCTGAAGCAAATGTAGGGCTCACGGTTTTTGTTTCCCGTATGTCAGGGATCACTGTCCTTCATTGTCTGATGTCCAGTGTCTTGAAAATCCATTGTTTTATATATTTTGTTTCCTTTTTGCTTATTTCAAGCAAGAAGAAAAGTCTTTCATCTTAGTTGGAAGTAGAGGTCCTTGTCTCAACTTTACCTATTCTACTCATTTCTAACAAGGGCCCCTGATTGGTTTTCCCAACAACTGAACTCTATACTTTGCCACTCACTTTCTAGGACCCTCTGTCTCTCTGATTTGACTCAAAGAAATACTACAATCTTGGGATCAGGAATACCTAGGTTCACTTGCTTGCTGTTGTGCTAACTCTGTTAGTTTACTTTGCCATTTGTAATCAAAGTAACAAAACCTACCTTATGAGATTGTTGTAAAGTAACTTCTCCAGTGACTGGTAAACAACAGGGACTCAATGAATGGTGGTTTGTCATTACTATTACTAGATTTCTTGTTCTAGCTTATTCTCTCTTCCTCCTCTTCTTCCCTGCCTCCACCTTCCTTACTCCGGATCTGCTCAGCCCTAATATTTCTTGACTGTGGGCTGCAGTGACAAATTGTGCTTTAAGTTATGTCTCGGGCCTCATGACAGCTGAGTCATGCCATCAAGAGCCTGTAGAGTGGGAATGAGTCCCAGCCCTGAAATATCAGCATGTGTGGGCGGTTTCTGCAGGAATCACTGACGAGCACCTGTTAAATATTTTACTTTTTCTTAGACAAGCTTCAGTCACTTACTTTTAGGAAGACTTAAAGTCTCCCTACACTTAACAAAAGACCACATAGAACTTAGCCACTACCTAGCATTGTTCAGATTGCTTCTTGCACAACTCCAGGGACTCCTATTACTCTATAGACACTGTACATTTGTACAGTTACAAGTTTTCATGCATATGATATAAAACATGTATCAGCAGATAACAGCAAAGTATATTGAGAAGGGGGACACCAGTTGAAATTTTCATTAGACTTATGGCTAAAGAGAAGTTTAAAGTGTTGATATGTTAACTGAGTATTCCAGTTATTCCATAATAGAATGAAGAGTCATCTCCCTACTAAAAGCCATCCTGGCCGTCCCTTCTGGGAATTTTTTTCAGCTCTGGGAACTACCCCACAGATCTAAAAGCAGCATAAGCCACATACTACAGTGACTGAGAACATGAGCATTCATTTCAGCCAAAATGTGTTGTAACCCCAGGTCTCCCATTTATTAGCAGTACTACCTTGGGTAACTTACTCAACTCTCTGAGAATTCTCATTTGTAGAATGAGAGTAAATCTACCTGTTTAAAAGGGGTTTTGATGAGGTTGGCATAAGATAATATATGTAAAGTGCATATATTACAATCCTAGTAAATGATAAATAATATCAGTATCATTAATTACCATTACATATCATCATCAGTATGTTGTTATTGTCAATAATGCATCTAACCATTAAAAATTCTCTCGTACAACACTGTCCATTCTTGACAAAGATAGAAAGGTTCATATTTGCTGTCTAATACGGTATCTACTAGCCTCACGTAGATATTGAGTACTTACGTTGGATAGCAAAGCTACATACAACAAGGATTACTTATGGGGAAATCTCTCAAAAATTTTGTTCCTCATAAAGTGAAGAAACTCCCAAGATCAAGTCTGTGAAGGCGGCATCTTCACCAGGAGAACTAATGGATGATCCTTGGTCCTAAACAGATGATCTATCCCAAGATACTGCTTGGCCCATTTACTCACCTCATTTAAACCCTACTCTCTGGTTCCTCTGAAGAGGACCTTCCCCTGACAACTGACCATCCCACCCCTCTCTGTCACTCGCCTCTACACACTGTATTTCTTGGCCTCTCTGATGCTGTATCTTTATTAGTGGCTTTGTTCATATCTGTGCCCTGCTGCTCACATGTAAACTCCACGAAGGTGGGTTTCTTATCTACTTTGATCACCACTTAATCTCAGTACCAAGAATATGCATATTGTAGGGTTTCAGTAACTATTTGTTGAACTTAATACAAACAAGTTTTCTGAAAGAAGGCCAGAGGCTGATATTTTATAAATATTTTATAAATAAAATTAAACACTCCCCTCTTCCAGTCTCCAGTCCCCAAGCCCTACATGTTCAGACAAGGGCCTGGGATTCTCTGGAGACCACCAGTACCAGCTCTGTAACTCCCAACCCACAGGTCTCAGGTGAGGCACTTCATTGCCAGTGTGGAGAAAGTGTTTTAAATTCTAAACAAGACCCGACATTTAACATCCTCCCGTTCTTCTCTCTCAACAGCTTACTCTCCTTGCAGCAAATGTGTTTAAGCATTCACGGCCATGGGTGTGCATTTTTATTAGGTCTATGACAAGTGATTCAGAGGTAATTAAGCAATGGAATGTTTCACACAATGCCCACTTCACTTAAGGAATAAACTCTACACGTTGTTGAATTAACTGGCAAAAAAGGAAAAAGAAACCATTCAGAAAGCGTCAACTTCTACAAAGAACTATCGGCCCTATTCTTGGGGTTTTCATAAGAAAGTGAAATTTTTCATTTATACAGAAGCATGAGGAAGAATTTAAAAGTCTATGTAAACACACACACACCCCAGTCATTTGTTGTAACCTGGTTTTTTTTTCTCTTTTTGCGAAGAATCATCATCTTAAGTGTGCAACCATAGAAAAATGAGTAAATAAATTGGAGAATTTCTTGAATTTTATGTAGCATTGAAAAGAATGAGGTAGAATGACATTCTTAGATAGGAAGATGCTATATTGACATGGCAATAAAAGCTATAGTATAGTTATTTTTAAAATAAATGTCATTAGTATATGTTTATATGTGCATTGAAAAGTTCTTTAAGGACGTGTCAAACTGTTACAAGTGACACCTAGGAAGTGGACTTGGGCCTGAAATTACAAGAGGCATGTATTATTTTTGCAACTATAAAATATATTTAAACATTTTAATTTTTTAAATGAGCTAAAATTTATTTTAAAGAGTCAAAAAATTACAGGAATAGCCTGATAGTTGCAAGGGAGCAGGATGGCACTGACAAGGTATTTCCTCTTCACCCTTCCTATCCTCAAGCCCCAACACACACAAATGCGTGCACACACCCCACTTCATGAGGTGCTGAAGGAACTAGTAAACACTCAGAAAAACTGTTACTCAATATTCTTAAAGAAGCCCATGTCTTGCAGAATAAGATTCCAATTATGCAACCTAGAATCACTGACTATTTTTAATTGAATTGACCAATTTGCATAGTCAATTACACAAACTAGTCATTTTGATATTGCAACTTCACTACGAAGGTCTCGTGACTATTTCACTCTTGACCCGGATAGTTGCCCAGAGAGCTCCCTGCAGATCTCCCTGTTTATGCCTCATTCAGAAGGAAAGCTTACCAGGATGAGACTTGAGACCATGATTCTCCTTAAAAGGTAACTTGGTTAGCATCATCTTTTGAGCTCAAGAAACCCCAAGATAACACTGACAACCACAATGAATTTCTTCTAAGCCAAGGTGCAAAGTGAGATGGCACAATATGAAGAGACCCTTGTAAAAGAATAATAGCCACAACAAAAATAACCAAAAGATACTGAACAGAAAATGTATATCTTTCTCATGTCATCTTTTGAGTTCAGATTCCCTTTTATTTTCCTCTCTGAACAGTAAAATGTATAGGCATATTCAAAACAGGGATGAAAAATCTTAAGAGACTGAGATTTTTAGCAGGTGATATAAACCATATTTCAGGGTATCTGAACAACACATACCTCCTTCAGGCAGAGGGCTATCCTGGTCACAGACTCTGCTTTGCTGGATGTCTACATTTCTCTCTGCATGACTCATTCCCTCACCTACCTCAATCAGGACCAGTGTGACTCATTCATAGGCTGGCTGTGCCTATGACTGACGTGGCTCAGCTTGAGATGGTGAGCTGGGTTTACTGCATTGGGAATAAGGGTTGATCATTAGCAGCTTCAGAAGCAGAAAGCCTGGTTTAGAAAAGATGGGGCAATTATTACTGGACATGAACAAGCTGAAGCAGAGGAACCTGTTCATAAGGAACAAGAACAATTGGAGCAAATGCAAAGGGAAAAAGCAGGAACCTTGTGACTATTCAGCCGTGGAAAGGCAGGAAGAATAACTACATCTCCTGAACCTCTGCAGTCCCTGTCCAGGATGCTCATGAGTCATGGCCTTACAATAAGCTACTCATTTCTGGAGCTGGTTTGAGTACTTCTCTGTTCCTCTTTAATTTATTCAACAAATATTTATTGAGTGACAGCTATGCATCAGACACTGTGCTGAGAGAAGAGAGTATAGGAATGTGTAAGAACCCTACCCTCAGGGAGCTTCCTGCATAGTGGGAGAAAGACAATAATCCAATGATCAGGTAAGTCATCAGAAACATCCAGGCTGTAATTAGAAGTACACATACTAGGAGAAAATAATAAAGGTACGTAAGCTGCTCAGAAAAGTCAGGAACTCATGCCTGAGGATGTGGCATTGGAGATAAGATCTTAAGGATAAACAGGAGATGAAAAAGCAAAGGACAGAGAAGGGAAAAGCATTCCAGGAAGAGTAAACTAGATGACACGTTTGGTTCAGAGAGAAGCAGGGTGTGGTTACTAAAATCCCCACCCACTCAGGGTCCAAGGTCCTGCATTAAAATTCTGACATTATCAAGTACTGTGACTTTGAACAAGTAACTTCTCTGATTCTCAGTTTCTTCATACAAAAACTGGAGATGATAATAATAGTGCCTACCTTACAGGTTTGTTAAGGATTAAATAAAATCATGAATGTAAAAAGCTTGCACAGTACCTGGTTCTACTTCCTCATTTTTAGTTGGTTGTATAATAACGCTCTGTACAGATGGGCCATAATTAATTTTACCAGTCACCTACTGATTGGTCTTTAGGTTGTTTCTGGTATTTTATTATCATACATGGTGCAGCAATGAACAATCCTTTGATTTGAGGTTAATACAAGGCTCTGATCTGAGGTCTCCTCAACTTTATGGGTCCTCAGGTCTGTCATCCTTAGCCCTGGATGTTCCTTTGAAATCGAAACATGTAGAATTAGGACGCCACCCTAAGCCTCCTAAAACAGAGGATTTGGCCACATATCCCAACATTTGTAGTGTTAAAAAGCTTGCCAGAAAGCTACATGGTAGCCAAAGAGGAAACTAAATCTAACTACTACTATATTACATATATTTAAGTGTCAGGAAAATTTTTATAATGCCCCCCCAAACACACACACAGACACACACACTGTATTAGTCTGTTATCACACTGCTAATAAAGATATACCTGAGACTGGGTAATTTATAAAGAAAAAGAGGTTTAATGAACTCACAGTTCCACATGGCTGGGGAGGCCTCACGATCATGGTGGAAGGCAAAGTAGAAGCAAAGGTTTGTCTTACATGGTGGCAGTCAAGAGACCTTGTGGAAGGGAACTCCCATTTATAAAATCATCAGACCTCGTGAGACTTACACACTACTACAAGAACAGTATGGGGGAAACCACCCCCATGATTCAATTATCTCCACCTGGCCCTACCCTTGACGTGGGGATTATTACAATACAGGGTGAGATTTGGGTGGGGACACAGCCAAACCATATCACTCCACTCCTGGCCCCTCCCAAATCTCATGTCCTCACATTTCAAAACCAATCATGCCTTCCCAACAGTCCCTCAAAGTCTTAACTCATTTCAGCATTAACTCAAAAGTCCACAGTCCAAAGTCTCATCTGAGACAAGGCAAGTCCCTTCTGCCTGTAAAATCAAAAGCAAGTTAGTTGCATCCTAGATACAATGGGGTACAGGCATTGGGAAAAAACACTCACTCCAAATGGGAGAAATTGGTCAAAATGAAGGGGCTACAGGCCCCAAGCAAGTCCAAAATCCAGTGAGGCAGTCAAACTATAAAGGTCCAAATGATCTCCTTTGACTCCCTGTCTCACATCCAGGGCATGCTGATGCAAAGGGTAGGCTCCCATGGCCTTTGGCAGCTCCACCCCTGTGGCTTTGCAGGGTACAGCCCCTCTCCTGGCTGCTGTCATGGGCTGGTGTTGAGTGTCTGCAGTTTTTCCAGGTGCACAGTGCAAGCTGTCAGTGGATCTACCATTCTGGGGTCTGGAGGACAGTGACCCTCTTCTCACAGCTCCAGTAGGCAGTGCCTCAGTAGGGACCCTGTGTGGGTGGTCTAACCCTTCTGCACTGCCCAAGCAAAGGTTCTGCATGAGGGCTCCACCCCTGCAGCAAATTTCTGCCTGTACATCCAGGCATTTCCACACATCCACTCAAATCTAGGTGGAGGTTCCCAAACCTCAATTCTTTGCTTCTGTGTACCCACAGGTTCAAAACCATGTGGAAGCTGCCAAGTCTTAGAGCTTGTACCCCATGAAGCAATGGCCTAAGTTGTACATCAGCTCCTATTAGCCACAGCTGGGATGCAGGACACCAAGTCCCAAGACTGCATAAAGCAGCAAGGCCCTGGGCCTGGCCCATGAATCCATGTTTCCCTCCTAGGCCTCCTGGATTGTGATGGGAGGGGCTGCCACGAAGACCTCTGTCATGTCCTGGAGACATTTTCCTCATTGTCTTGGCAATTAACATTTGGCTCCCCATTACTTAAGCTAATTTCTGCAGCCAGCTTGAATTTCTCCCCAGAAAATGGGTTTTCTTTTCTACTGCATCATCAGGCTGCAAATGTCTGGAACTTTTATGCTCTGCTTCCCTTTTAAACATAAGTTCCCATTCCAAACCTATATAAAACTGAATGCTTTCAACAGTACCCAAATCACCTCTTGAATGCTTTGCTGCTTAGAAATTTCTTCTGCCAGATATCCTAAATCATCTCTCTCAGGTTCAAAGTTCCACAAATCTCTAGGGCAAAATGTCACCAGTCTCTTTGCTAAAACATAACAAGAGTCACCTTTGCTCCAGTTCTCAAGTTCCTCATCTCCACCTGAGACCACCTCAGCTCAGACTTTATTGTTCATATCACTAACAGCATTTTTATCAAAGCCATTCAAGAGGTCTCTAGGAAGTTCCAAACTTGCCCACACCTTCCTATCTTCTTCTGAGCCCTTCAAACTGTTCCAACCTCTGTCTGTTACCCAGTTCCACATTTTCAGGTTTCAATTTGCTTCCACATTTTCAGGTATCTTTACTGCAGCACCCCACTCTACTGGTACCAATTTACTGTATTAGTGTGTTCTTACACTGCTAATAAAGACATATCTGAGACTGGGTAATCTATAAAGAAAACAATGTTTAATGGACTCACAGTTCCACATAGCTGGGGAGGCCTCACAGTCATGGCAGAAAGCAAAGGAGAAGTAAAGGCACATCTTACATGGTGGCAGGCAAGAGAGTTTATGCAGGGGAACTCCCATTTATAAAACCATCAGATCTCATGAGAGCTATTCACTACCACGAGAATAGTATGGGGGAACCACCCTCATGATTCAGTTATCTCCATTTGGTTCAGCCATTGACACATGGGGACTATTACAATTCAAGATGAGATTTGGGTGGGGACACAGCCAAACTATATCATACCACATACACACACACACACACACTTTCTAAAATACATAGGATACTGTTTTTAGTTACATACAGTAAGATGGACCTATATGGGTACACAGTTCCTTGAGTTTTAATACACATATAGATTTATATAACCACGTGCTCGATCAGGATGCAGGAAGTTTGTATTCCCCTAAGAACTCCCTCATGCTGCCCTTTTTCAGTTATACCTAGCCACTGACAACCACTGATCTATACCAGTTCTAGTTAATACTTTTTCCAGAATATCATATAATTGAAGTTATACCATATATCAAACCTTTGAGACTTGTTTCTTTCATTCAGCACAATGCCTTTGAAATTACTCATGT
Organism: Rhinopithecus roxellana; assembly: GCF_007565055.1. NCBI lineage: Eukaryota > Metazoa > Chordata > Mammalia > Primates > Cercopithecidae > Rhinopithecus > Rhinopithecus roxellana. Next base: position 125,402,441 of record NC_044561.1, on the reverse strand, counting down.
TCTTGCGTGTCTCAATAGTTTGTTTTTTTATTGCTGAGTAGTATTCCATTGCATTAATGCACCGCAGTTTGTTTATCCATTTACTCTCTGAAGGATTTTGGGTTTGCTTCCCACATTTGATGATAATGAATGAAGCTACTATAAACAACTATATACACGTTTTTGGGTGAACATAGTTTTAATTTCTCCAGGCTAATTCCACCCCTCCCCAACTTTTGCTTTTCTAATAAATAACATGTTTCAATGTTAATGAAACAATTTATATTAATTGGATTGCAGGAGATAACCAGTCTGAATTAGGAAAAATGTAAGTTACGAAATACAACAAAACCACAAAGGGTGCTGATTTTATAATAAGATGCCAAAGCATCTTATTGTGCTTTGGCATCTTATTATAAAATTAGCATCTTATTATAACATTAGTCATTGTTTGCATGTATCTTTGTAAGAAAACAATTATGCTTGCCCAAAACTTTGTAAATCATTCTTCCTCATTTCCATCACATCCTTAGCCAGTCCCTCTTTTATACAGGAAGAGGTTTTGCATCAATCTTCCTAGTATACAAAATGCCAGGCTGGGAGTGAAAGCTCATGCCTGTAATCCCAGCACTTTGGGAAGCTGGGGCAGGAGGATTCCTTGAGGGCAGAAGTTTGAGACTAGCCTGAGCAACACAGCAAGACCATGTCACTAAGAAAAAAAATTTCTAAACAGTTAGATGTGATGGCACCTACCTGTAGTCCCAGCTACTCAGGAGGCTGAGGCAGGAGGACTGCTTCAGCCCAGGAGTTGGAGGCTGCGGTGAGCTATGATCATGTGGCTGCACTTTACCCTGAGGGACAAGAGGAGATTTTGTGCCTATAAATAAATTAACTAATAAAACAAAATACCAGAGAATAGTATGTCATATTCCAATAATTGCATCATTTAACCTACATAGGCTTAAACATACTCAGCTAAGGTGTGGGCAGAGGAAATAACATTGCAAACCTTCAGCGTGATTCCACCTGCCACTTTCACCAATGAGCTTGTGATCCTAAGTGAGAGTAGCGTAGCTGTGCCACCCAGGCCTGCACTGTGACTGCCATGGGCCCTGGCCTCTTTAGCCTTCACAGGCCCCTTCTTTCATAAAAAGCATATTAATAGTTGTGTTTTATCATTCACTGATACAAAGACAAATAGCATCTAGGCTGGGTTCATTAGTAAATATGCATTGTTACTAGGCCAAGCGTGGTGGCTCACGCCTGCAATCCCAGCATTTTGAAAGGCCAAGGCAGGCAGATCACCCGAAGCCAGGAGTTCAAGACCAGCCTGGTCAACATAGTGAAACTGTGTCTCTATTAAAAATACAAAAAAATTAGCCAGGCATGGTGGCGTGCACCTGTAATCCCAGCTACCCAGGCGGCTGAGGAATGAGAATCACTTATACCTGGGAGGCAGAGGTTGCAGTGAGCTGAGATTGTGCCATCGCACTTCAACCTGGGCAACAGAGAGGACCCTGTCTCTAAATAAATACGCTACTCTCACTTAGGATCACAAGCTCATTGGTGAAAGTGGCAGGTGGAATCACGCTGAAGGTTTGCAATGTTATTTCCTCTGCCCACACCTTAGCTGAGTATGTTTAAGCCTATGTAGGTTAAATGGTACAATTATTGGAATATGACATACTATTCTCTGGTATTTTGTTTTATTAGTTAATTTATTTATAGGCACAAAATCTCCTCTTGTCCCTCAGGGTAAAGTGCAGCCACATGATCATAGCTCACCGCAGCCTCCAACTCCTGGGCTGAAGCAGTCCTCCTGCCTCAGCCTCCTGAGTAGCTGGGACTACAGGTAGGTGCCATCACATCTAACTGTTTAGAAATTTTTTTTCTTAGTGACATGGTCTTGCTGTGTTGCTCAGGCTAGTCTCAAACTTCTGACCTCAAGGAATCCTCCTGCCCCAGCTTCCCAAAGTGCGCTTTTATCTTCTGGTTAAAAATATATATATACGCATACATTTTCAGTTTCCTAAAGGCACACACCTGCCTTAGGCACTGTGCTTTCTATGCCTAATGCAGAACGCAGCCGGGAACCTTCATCTGTGTTCCCTCAGGGTCCTTCACTTTATAAAAGTGATTCTAGTTCTCATATATTCCTATTTTTTCCTAAAACACAGTTGAACACAAGTCAGCCACGTAGAACCTTTCTTGTCTCCAACAAATCCTTGCTTTCAGCCAGCTGCCGAGTTAAACGCTTTCTATACATGTTCTCATGTACTCTTCGCCACCACTCTTTGAAGTAAGTGCAATTTGTATCCTATTTACTTCTAAGGAAGTGGAGGTTCAGGAAGGCTGAAGTGACTCACCCAAGGTCACACGGCTGGGAGAGGGTCGAGTTGGAAAGCACCTTGTGCTTGTATCTGTGGTTCACTATTATGGTCAATATTTACCTAACTTGGAGTGGAGAAGGACTCTCTAAGCTGGCATCTAAGGGTGACAGTGTAAGGGAAATCTGAAAGATTTGACTAGGTAAAAATTGTAAACATTTGTATGTCAAAAAACACAATGATCAAGATTGAAAGACATTTCTCATCTAAGAAAGAAGTGAGGAAGGACTAGCCCCTTACTGTGTATAAATCACACATGAATCAGTAAGAGAACACTCTATTGGAAAAAAAAGACAAAGGACATGAAAAAGCAATTCACAATAAAGAGTGAGGGAAGTGCAAAAATGTACACACTCATGCTAGCAATCCAAGAAATGTAGAGCATGAAGCCATTCATTTTTCACCAGTGGCAATGAGATGTTTATTCTCTTTCAATGATGTACAGAGATTAATTGTATTTGAAACATATCAGTGACATGTTCTCCTGTTGCTTTTCCCCACCTCAGTCCCCCCTTCCACACCCATTCTGCTAACATCACCCATTTGCTTCATGGAAGTTTAGGAATTCTACAAATGAATTAGGAAAAACAAAGACAGCTATCCATGTTTAGCCTCTGACTATCAGAATTGTTTCCTTTTGTTTTTTTGAGACTCTGGCCTCAAGAAAATGGTCTCAAAGTTTATTGACTCAAGAAGAAATTGTCTTTGAAATTTCTAAAGTTGCCATAAACATATCCACTAAACGTGAGCTCTGCATCCAGGTTCTAAAGTGGTATCGAAGACAGAACTTGGGCTCTAACAGGAGGCAAAGCCTTCCCCTTTGGGAGTACTCAGACGAGGAGACATGAGATACATATATCCTGAACTTAAAGGGGGCTCCTAGGGAATGAAATCCTAAAGTTGGAGAGGGGACTGAGAGGAATGCTGAAAATGGATAATGCTTTAACCCTACATCACCAATTGTAATTCTTAGAGAAGAATGCCATGGAAAAATTGTCTATCACTAATATTAGAGGGCTGGAGCCAGTGAAAATGGAAAGGCAGTTAAGTAGAGAGGAGACCACAGGAACCCGTCCAACACCCTTCAGTTCCGATGTAGCATGGAAAGAACCCAAAAATTCTGTGCACCTGGTGAGTTTCATGAAGGTGGGAGCCAGTTGACCCTACTTGGAACCACCATGGGTGGCCACCAAGTTACCTCAACATGAAGATCATGGCATAGATGACTCAGGCAAGGACCTGGATGGAAAACATAACCAAGGTCAGTGTCAGAGAAAACCAGAGCATGGCTGACTCAGCAAGGGAAACCACCAAGTCTAAACTTAACTAGGTAAGGAAGCTGACCATGAGTCTATCAGCTGCAGACTTCAATAGAAGAGGCCAGTAAATGTTCCAGCAGCCATGGACTTGAGGCTCCATTACCTCCAGTCCCAGCTAGGTTATGTAACCCTACCCATCCCTCCCACTCACTGACCAAGTGCCAAAAAAGCCACTTGTGCTGAAGGGAGGAGTTGGAAATCAGAACACTGTGCATTGATCCCAAAGAGGCTGTGGGCTGGGTGCAGTGGCTCATGCCTGTAATTCCAGCACTTAGGGTGGCTGAAGTGGGCAGATCACTTGAGGTCAGGAGTTTGAGACCAGCCTGGCCAACATGGTGAAACCTCATCTCTACTAAAAATACAAAAATTATTTACACTACAGGCATGGTGGTGGGCACCTGTAATCCCAGCTACTCAGGATACTGAGGCAGGAGAATCACTTGAATCCAGGAGGCGGAGGTTGCAGTGAGTCGAGATCGCGCCACTGCACTCCAGCCTGGGCAGCAGAGACTCTGTCTCAAAAAAAAAAAAAAAAAAAATAGAGGCTCTGCAGATCAGAAAGACAACAGTATCAGTAACTGGCACTTTTTAGAAAGATTAGCTCGGTTACACTAAATAAAGGAGCTATGTATTATTTTGTAGATTTATTTGGTCGTCTAGTAAACATTCACTACATGCAAGCACTGGATGGTACAGACTCAGCGTGAATCAAAGAGTCTCTACCTTCCTAGGCCTTCTATTCTAGTGGGAAGAGGCTAACAATAAACGAATAATCACATTAATATGCATTCTGCCAGATGGTGATGAATACTACAGGAATAATTAAGTAAGGTGAGAATGATAGAAAGTGCTAGTTTCATGAGGTTGTCACTTTTATAGGATGGTCAGAGAAGGTATCGCTGATGAGACGACATTTTATCAAAGACAAGAGGAAGGGAGAAGGTCAGATGTGCAGATGGCTAGAGAGAGAGCACACCAGGTGGAGCCCACAGCAAGCGCCAAGGCCCTGGGGTGGGAATGTATTTGTCTTGTTCAAGAAGAAGCAAGGAGGCTGGGCTAGTATGGTAGGAGAGATCAGAAAGTGAGCCCAGGGCCATGTTCTTAGAACTTCATCCTGCCTTGACAACAGCTTTGGATGTTCTTCCACATGAAATGGAAAGATGAAGGATTTGAAAAGGAATGGTCCGACTTGATTTACATTTTTACAAAATCTCTCTAGCTGCTGAGTTAAGAAATTGACTGTAGGGGAACAGATAGAAGCAGCGTCACTAGTTAAGCAGCTCTTGCAATACTTCAAGAAGGAGATGTTGATGGACCCTAAGCTCCAGAGGGCGCAGTGCAGAGGGGAGTCAGGATGGGGTCAGAAAAGCAGGTATATGGGTTTATATGAGGATAAGAACCAGATGGTAGCTCTTGGGAGCTTTGGGCTTCTTGTGGTGACTGACAAAACCAGGGATGTGGGTGGCAGACATAGTCCTGGTGGTCTCCTAGGAAGATGGAAGTGGGGGTTGCTGAGAGTGTTCTGGAAGAAGGCCTGGGTCAGCAGGATGCCATAGAACACTGGAGAGCCTCATTCTACCTAATGAATGAGTAGGAGTCAGTAAAGTTGCAATTGCAAGTCCATTACCTATGACCACGGTGATACCTAGTGTTGGCTGGGGTAAGAGAGATCCTATTGTTACTAACTTTCCAGAGGTTAATTTACCAATTTTTGTAACAAAATCCTTTACATGTATATGCCTTTCAACCTAGGAATTCCACCTTTATGAATGCAGCAGAAGAAACGAGTCACTTAATCATAGTATCCTGTGAAAAACTAGAAAGGCTTAAACGTCCAACATCAGGGGTAATTCTAACAATAATTTTAGTAGCCATAGATTAAGTGCTTATTGTGAGTTAGGCATGGGGTGAAAGTTACTACAGATGCTAGCTCATGTAATCCTTCTAATAACCCCAGGAAGAAACTAGAACTCAGAGACATTGAGTAACTTGCCCAGAGATTCAAACCCAGGTCTGTCTTACTCTAAAAATTTTGTTCAAAACCAGGAGATGCTAAACTTTTTCTGTAAAGGGTCACATGGTGAATATTTGGACTTTGGGGGCCATGAAGTCTCTATTTCAATGACTCAACTCTGCCATGGTGAGGCAAAAACAGACAGTAGTGAGTCAAATTTGGCCCATGCACCATGGTTTGCCAACTCCTGTTCTAACCTGCTTCTGTATAACCAAAACTTGTATCTAAGCCATCCAGATTCTTTCTGGAAATATTCGAGGAGGATTTCCAAAAAGAAGACAAACAGGAGATTCTCACAGCCTTCAAGAAGTGGAATTATACTGTCAAGTTAAATTAGGCAATGCCACAATAACAAATAAACACTCAAAATCCCAGCAGCTTAACATAAGTTGATTTCTCTCTCAAACGCATTCCAACACAGGTCTGGCAACACTACTGTGAAACTCTTCTCCACGTAGTGACTCAGGGACCTAGGATCCCTCCACCTTCTGACTTTACCATCTCAACATATGACTTCCAGGATAGAATGAATATGTGTTAACAAAGGCCAGGCATTCAGCCTACATCCCATTGCTTCCCACACAGAAAGCCAGTCACCGAGACAATGAGTAATGCCAGGGAAAAAGGCTTTATTATGGGTGACATCAGCCAAAGAGATGGTAGGCAAACCTCAAACCCTTCTCTCTTGCCTGACCAAAGCTAGGGGTTTATATAGCAGGGAAGGAAAACAGGATAGGGAAGGAAGAGGAGTTGGTCAACAGGCAGCAGGTGGTTAAATGAGGGGTCTAGCATCTCACTGTAACCACGTGAAGGAAAAAGGAATTAGGGAGGGGTGAGAAAGAGGACGTGGTTGACAGGCAGCATGCACATCTCAATGTACAAATGTAAGTTTCTCAAGCTTCTGTTCTATGAGCATCCAACTTGTTGGAAATTTGGGCTCATTTCTTATGGATGTGTCACAATGACTCTTAAATGTCTCCACTCTCATTTCTTTGGCTAGGATTCATCACATGATCCTGACAAACTGCAAGGCAGGCTGGGAAGTTTAATTTTCCCATATGCCCAAGAAGAAAAGGAAAGCAGGATATACCTAAGCCAAGAATTCTCTACCACAGCTAATACGAGTGAGAATCAGAGAATTTTCATATATTTTGTGATAATTAATCTTTTCTTAGAATGAACAAGAACTGAAATCAATACCATTATGCACCCTGGCTTTATTTAAAAGCTATTTGTGTAACATATATTTGACTAACAGAACATACTGTACCCACCTAAATATATAATGTATCTACTTGGAGTCTGCCTAGATCCAGCTAAATGGCTCAGATTATCAATCAGGTGGTTTTTGTGGCTTTTAATTATCTCAAACCAAATGTAAGAAAAGCCAGTTTCAGGAAGAAATAGGATTACTTGCTTTTAAGTCTCTTTGATCCAGTAATATATGGATCATTTTGGTCTGACTTCCTAGGTGAAAACAGGAGGCAACAGAAGGGAGCACTTCTCCCTCTTATCTAATCTCTAACCCTGAAAAAGCATTCCAACAGTCGTGAATATGTATCAGAGAGTTCCCATGACAACCGATTCTCACCCTCTCCTTTCAGAACACCATGAAGTTATCTTCTACCTACTCACAACTGGATTATAAACTGTGTGAGGGCAGAGCCTGAGACTAACTCATATCTGCATTCTTAGACACTGGAGCAGTGTCTGGCTCATAAAAGACATCAATGGGTGTCCTAAATACATGCCAATTGCCTGAATTGAATGACAGGGCAGATTGGCTATGGGGCAGGTCTCAGAGTGTGTAGGGTTATTCCTAGAGCATATGGGCCTGGAAATGTCTTCAGGAAAGAAGGTCTGGGAAGTTTGTATGCAGTGACATTTCTTGTGTTCCTCCCTAACTTGCAAATTCCCCTCTTCTGACAACAGTGAGGCTCCAGGACCCTGTCCTCACACTTAGTGGACACAAGCATGGAACATGTGACCCTGGCCAGAGAAAATCAGAATGTCCCATGGCCCTGGTCAGTGGTTCAGGAGTGGGCACATAAGCTAAGTCAGCCCAGCAAGAATGAATCTCAGGACTTCTTCAAAAATTACTGGAAAAGACACTTGCTCCTTCCTGCTGAACTTGAATAGAAAGCTGGAGTCACTGGAGCTATTATGCCACTATAGGGACCATCAGAATGAAGCCAACACACCAAGGAAAGCCAAAATGCAGAAAGACACTAGTTACTGCTGAAATAGCTTGAACCAACGAGCCAGTTTTACCCTTGGACTTTTCCTATTCCTATGTATAAGTCCAACTAGTAGAGCACACTTCACTAGGAAGGTCAGCAAGACCTGGAGCCTTTTTTATTATAATTCTTTAGCATTAAATAAAGGCTGGAGATTGGACATTTCAAGCTCCAGGGTCTATGTTTGCATCTTTATCGTCAGCCTTGAATGCTTGAAAATGATACCCCAATGGCCTAAAAATACTATGATGAATTGTACGTAAGCTGTCTGCATACCAGAATTTATAATTCTATCTAGGCTTCGGATCCAAAGACAAACTCTCTTATGTTTTATTTTCTTCCCATTTCCTCCTCCACATTTCCCAGCCTACTAGCAACGAGCCATTAACCAGTTATAGCCAGTGACAAGTGGGCAGAAGTGACGTGTGCCACTTCTGGCTGAGACAGCAAAAAGCCCAGATTCAATTCTCCTCCTCTCTGCAGCAACAGGGGATGCCACGTATTCCAGATGGTGCAGCTACAGCTAAAACTGACAGCAAAGCTATCAGCCTAAGACCCTGAGAGACTCTATGGAGGAGAGTCCTCTGGCAACTTACAATGGGATGTGAGGTCTGCATGAGAAAAAATAACCACTTCTATTGAGTTAAGCCACTGAGATTTGGAGGCTGATGCTTAGAGTAGCATAACTGGCCAATTTCTACAATTCATAGAGATTTGTAGGTTTCTACTTATGCTTTCCCCAATCACTCAGAAAATATTTTCCATCAAGTTTTAAGTTATACCAGAAGCATTAAATAGTGGGAAGAGCATTTCCAAAGGTCTTGCCTAAGTCAGTCAAGACAGGAGGTTAATCTAAATAATTACTCATATGAGGAATCTCAAACAACAAAAGTAAAGTAGGTATTTGTTTAAGGAATACATAAGGGAAAATATCAAAATAAGACCAGAAATTCCTGGTACCAACGTATGAAGGTTTTCTCTTCTCATACGAAAAAAGAGACTAGTAGACAAACATCATTAACCTTAAATAATATAAACTGCAGTCATTCTATCTGCATATATCAGCTGTTGTGAGATCGTTTTCTCTCAACTCTTTTATATACATATGTCTCCACAAATTGACCAAAGAGAAACTTGTCTATTTATGTAAAATGGAAGTCTCACTGGCATTTTTAGATATTGATGAAGGTAAGCTTTCTTAATCACTTAATAAATACAAACAAAGTGCTAATAATTTTTTTTGAGACAGAGTCTCACTCTGTTGCCCAGGCTGGAGTACAACAGCGTGAACTCAGCTCACTGCAACCTCTGCCTCCTGGGTTCAGTGATTGTCCTGCCTCACCCTCCTGAGTAGCTGGGATTACAGGCATGCACCACAATTCCCAGCTAATTTTTGTATATTTAGTGGAGATGGGGTTTTTACCATGTTGGTCAGGCTTGTCTCGAACTCCTGACCTCAGGTGTTCTGCCCGCCTCGACCTCCCAAAGTGCTGGGATTACAGGCGTGAGCTACCATGGCCGGCACAAAGTGCTAATAATTTTAAACCTTTTTTTAAGATTATTTTTTGTCCATTTTCAGTGCACTGAGAACTGAAATCTACAGTGTTTATATGAAAATTTTCTGGGGTCCTTGTTAAGTTAGTAGATTGCTCTTTCTTCTGTATTTACACGTTGCATATTTTTAATTGACTTCAAAGCTCTACTCGTCATGCTCCTCAAAAAAGGTTATTTTGAGTACGCTTTGCATTGTATGGTAGATTGAAACAGGCTGCTAAGCAAAAAGTGCTGTCAGTATGTATTCATTAGAAACAAAATCCTTATGGTAGTTCTAATTTATGAAAAATGAGCACAGAACAATAACTTAGGTAATAAAAATATGTTCAAGAGCAAAGGATTAAAGTGAGACAAAAGCAAACTACAATGTACTGTGATGGAGATGTCTTTCCTGTCTTTATTTTAATCAATACTTTAAAAAAAGTAAGCTGGGTAGCTCCTAACGTCTTAAAAATGCAAATCCTAACCAAAGTCAAATTCTTTTCTCATATTTCTTAGAGCTTGTAGATTCAGAGCATAGTGAACCATAGAAAGAAAAGGGAGAAAGAACCAAATTATTTAAACTTTGAAAGCAATATTTTCATCTGAATTGGAAAGATTCACTAAAATTTTCATTTTTGTTAAAAGAAACTTTTGGAGTTCACACAATGACTAGAATCTGGCATTTCTACGAACCTGCCCAGTGAGATTCTAGCACACAATAAATGCTCAGTAAATATTTGCTGAATGAATTAATATTACCACCCTCTGAATAAAGATTACCAATATTACTTTGCTAGGAACAACAATTTTTTTTTTTTTTTTTTTTTTTTTTTTTTTTGAGACGGAGTCTCGCTCTGTTGCCCGGGCTGGAGTGCAGTGGCCGGATCTCAGCTCACTGCAAGCTCCGTCTCCCGGGTTTACACCATTCTCCTGCCTCAGCCTCCGGAGTAGCTGGGACTACAGGCGCCCGCCACCTCGCCCGGCTAGATTTTTGTATTTTTTTAGTAGAGACGGGGTTTCACCGTGTTAGCCAGGATGGTCTCAATCTCCTGACCTCGTGATCTGTATTTTTTAGTAGAGACGGGGTTTCACCGTGTTAGCCAGGATGGTCTCGATCTCCTGACCTCGTGATCCACCCGTCTCGGCCTCCCAAAGTGCTGGGATTACAGGCTTGAGCCACCGCGCCCGGCCGGAACAACAATTTTTTTAAATGCCTTTCTTTAGTCTCTGCTTTGTGTTGTTGACCCCCATATAGGTCGGTCTCATCCAATTCCACCGTGACCAGTGTTTCACCTCATTTTCTCTGAAACCAGGTCCATGGCAGGACTATATGGACAGCAACACACTGTGGGATAGTAGGTGCTCCCAGTCACTTCGAGGGAGCCTATATATTCAAGGGATATGTACATTCTAGTCTATTTTGTAACTCTTCCCCTTAGTCAGGCACAGAGCCAGGAGGGTGGTGTCCAGGCCAGGAGGACAGCCCGAGGGGAAGCAGTGGCTTGGAATAGAGGAGTACCGAAGCACAAACCCAGCACTGGCCAAGCTCCTGCATACCCTTTGTTATTGACAGCTCATGAGCTATCAGCAAATAAGCCATTGTTTTGACGGATTTTTCCGTAGTCCCATCTGCCCCAGGAAAAGCCATATAAGTCACCCTTTACCATTTGCTGGAAGGGTAAGCTGGTAGAGCCTACAAAGAATGGACCAGAAGATCACGAGTGACTTCTCCATTGTCGAACCAATCAACCAGAGAGCACAGGACTATTGGGATGAGGTGGACCAGGGAGCACAGGACCATTGAGGTGAGACAGAGCAGGGAGCACGGGATCATGGAGACAAGACGGACCAAGCAGCACGGGACCATGGAGACGAGATGTACCAGGGAGCACAGTGCCATTGAGATGAGATGGAGCAGGGAGCACAGGACCATGGAGATGAGACGGACCAGGGAACACAGAGACGAGATGGATCAGGGAACATGGAGACAAGACAGACCAGGGAGCATGGGACCATGGAGACATGAGGGGGCAGGGAATGAGGGACCACGGAGAGGATTCCAGGCAGATGGCAACGTGTGAATGTTGTTCAGGCATTCTTTTGGTAGGAATGAAAAGATAAATGAAGCCATTTAAACCCTCCTGGTCTCATGCTGTCTGGAAATTACCATCCCATTAGTAGTTTCCTTTGAATTTCAACAAATCACTGTATGATTTAGCCTATAACAGGGAAGCATCCTCAAGTTTGAAAGTCCTTGTTACAAAATATTAAAATAGAAGCCAAAGTTGAGAGGTACCTCAAGGCCAACCACCTATAGCCACATAACCAAACCTTAGTTATCCTGATTTCTCTGAGATGCTATCTCAAATCACAGTGAAACACAGCATGTAAGCTTTACATCCTTGTCAACATGATTCAGTGAAATTAAGCCAAACAGCTATAGACAAATCAGCTTAAACAACTCTGCTTGCCTTAACAAGAACATTAATGCATAACAGCCAACCATAAAAAAGGTCAAAATACTTCTCCCTTGATGCTTTATAAGCTATGCTGTAACTGCTATAAGGTGAGCTTCTTACTATCTTCATTTGAAGTTTTCTGGTTCAAGATCGGCCAACCGTTCCTTTGTAAACATAATATACTTTTAATTTTTGAAAATTTGATCTGATATAATTATTTTTCTAAATTTGACTTGATTTTATTTTTGAAACTCCCAACACTGCACTTCTGGGAGGAAAAAAAAAATCTAATAAGAAAACTGGAGAATAAGAAAAGTCAGATCAGAAGTCGATTTTTCTCTCACTTTCTCTCTAATGGCTCAATTCCCATGTTTACCTCATGTTTTGGTTTGCAAAGTAACTTGTTTCTTCTAAAAAGTCTGAGGATGCCTCCAACTTCTGGCCAATGGGGTGGCTTTGACTTTTGTAAAGAATTTTTATCCCCTTCTTATTCATTTCCTGCATTTAATTTTTCTTGAATGCGGAAATATCGGAGAATTTTGCGATTGCATAACTGTCCTGGATTATTTTAGGAATCCTCTTTGCTACTAAAATTTTACTCTCATTTACTCTCATTTTATTTTCAGAAAGAGCGTTTCCTTTCAACAAAATTACAAAGTAAAATGATTTTTGCTAAACAATGCATCTCGTTTAACAAAAGATAACTCCCTTCCTTCAAAAATAGCTGCAACATGAATATCACCAATTTTCATCCAAAATAAAATTATCTTCTCATGATAATCGCCATTCAGGAAGAAAAGATAGGTGCAGCTATGTGGTCTTGAGCAAGTTTTCTCATTTTTCTAAGTTTTCTCATCTATAAAATGGGGACAATACTAGATGTGAAGTGTATTACAGGCGGTCTTTCGAGAAGATGTCCCTTTTCTCTGAAAAGTAGCCACCCACAGGGCACCTTCTTCTATTAGACTGGGTACCTTTTCAGATCAGATGGTCTCAAGAATTTGGAACTGGCATTCAGACATAACCAGTCATACTGCCGAGGGTGACTCAAAATTAGGTAATATAAACTTGCAGACTTCAGGGACAGCCATCCTGTGACATGTTGTAAAGAAGCATGAAAGCTAGTTGGGAGAGATAAAGAAATGAGTTGGGTATGCATAGAAATCAGGGGATGGGACAGAGTAAACTACCAGGATTCCTGATGACAGCCCACCTCCTAGCTCTGGTTCTGAGGTGTGACTGCATTCCCACATTTAACTTGCTGAAGACATTACTATAGCCTCATTTTAAAAAAGAATAAAACTCTTCAAGCTTTTTTTTTTTTTTTTTGCTAAATACATCACAAATTTGTTTTTCTTCCTTACAACCAGGAGTGTCTTCACTAAAACACAAAAGGAAAAATGCCAGAGATATTTCTTTATCCACACTGGTCCTTCTAAGAGAACTCTGCTACCAGCCAGAGCTCACCATAGCCCCTCCCATGCAGGAATTCCAATTAAAGTAAAACAAGGTCTTTAGAGTCACATGATCATCAATATGCATAAAAGTGACACCAAGCCAACATCAAATGCCCAATTACCCAAATGTCTTTCTCAGGTAACAGTCTTATAGACAAGGTTCTTTGGCAAATCATCTCGTTTAGAGAAATTAAAGCCAACTTTGAACGCAGATGATTTCTCATCCTCTTTACAGCCACTCTCAGAATAATTGAAAGGGTTTCTCATCATCTAACATACCAGGTCAACATGGCACCATTGATTCATTTTATTTAGCTGGGAAGTTCAGCTCGGTGCAAGCCCTCTTTTGTGCTTTTATGTGACTGGTAAGTAGTTCCTCACTCAAGAGAGGCCTCAGGATGAGACCTCTGCCAATTTGCTTTTTGAAAAGATTCAGGCCTGGGTGTTTGCTCTTACAACAGCCTAAAATCCAGATGTGCACACAACAATGGGAAGTGGGATAAGGGCAGGCCCATTTTGTGGCTGGCTGAGGGGAAGGGGTACATCTAGGATACATCATGACCCTGAGACGTGGTAGTGTGGGGCCTTTAAGACTAGTTCAGAGAACTTCGTGAATGATTTCCGGGAGTGTGGAGGAGGCCAGCATGTAGCTGACTGATGAATCATTCGCCACCGCACAGATGTTAACACAAAGAGTTCTCTTCATTCTCTGCACTCATGGTGTTCTGCTGTGTGCGTCCAAGTCGACCCATTTAACAATAAACTAGCTCTTAGTTTAGAGGGTAGAAATTCATACTCACTCTGCAGCTGAAGGGCTGGGCAGATTTAAGAAGGTCTAATTTTGATGCAAATCAACTTATTCTGCTGTATTTCTCGCTGAGTTTTTTCTCTGGGTCCCTGTTACCAAGGGAAAGTTGGTTCAATGCTGACTCCCTCTCACCTCCTAACATTGGCAATGTTTGAGCCTGGTTGAGCCTAGGGCTCAGGGTATGAGATTAAATTTGTGAGACAAGCTTCTTTTGATCTAGTTAGCATTTATCAAGTTTTCAGGGGCATCTAGGAAGTCCTGGTAACAATGAGGTCTATTGAGGGTGGAAAGGAAACAAAATTGGACAGTGTCTTTAAGTGTGCACTGTCAGTGTGAAAACTTCTGGTTTCTGCTACCACAAGGAAAGAGTTGGGAAGCTGAGGCTGTCACTCCCATCCTCACAAGAAAAAGGTAGACGAACTGAAAATCAAAGACTTTTCTTGGACCCATCAAAGAAGTGAAGTCGCAGGGCAAACTGTAGCCCCAAAATCCAGAAAGAAAAAAAAGCCACTGGGACTATAACTGACAGGAACACTTAGATGGTAATCTTGATGAATTGCTGGAGGCTAAGTAGGGTCTAGATTGGGTGCTGCTATCCTAGGGGAACTCCACGATTCCATGGACTTTACCTCCAGAAACCCCACCAGGTTCTCATGAAGATCCAAGTAACATCCCCACGTGACTCTGGCAGGAGAAGAACTGTAATCCTTGTGCAGTAAATCCAGAGCCTTCCTCAAAACAAAGGCCCACATTTTGAAGTGACTGCCCCAGTCAAGCTAATTAACATACATTGTGCACCCTAAATATATACAATTCTTATTTGTTAATTATAGCTCAGTAAAGATGGAAAGATAAATAAAATCCTAACTGAGCACATAGGGATAAAAGGTGAGGGAGCGGGGACTCCTCTCCAGGATAAAGATGTTGCCAGAGCTTTATCCCAGCTGGTAGAAGGGCATTCTCCCACTCCAGCCTCCTGCCTCACCTAAGAGGAAAAAAACATAGTTATGAAGGGTCAGGTCTACAAGAATATGGACTGAGAGTGCTGAAATCAGGGAAAAGAGTGGGGGCTGGGTGAGTAAAATTATGGAGAAACACTTGTGAAGGCCACAGCCCAGGGAGACAGGTGCACTGTCTGGGACTGGGATTTAAGTGGAAGATTTTAGAACTTTCCCCCTCCCCTATTACTTACTACTATGCCAACAGGACTCCAGTGTAACGATAGTGAGTTACAGATAAGAGCTCCAAAACAAGGACTCGCTCTGAGGAGTATAAGCTTAAGAGAAGAGAAGAAAACAAGAACAAATTTGAAGCCTCTGGTACCTACAGCTACAGCAAACATTAAACACAAAACACTCAGATTCTTAGCCAGATTATGACAAATCCACACAGTAAAGGCCTATTCACGTCAGCTCCTAATACCGAGAAAAGCATGGTCTGAAGAGTCAAAGCAAGTATCAGAACTAGACTCAGATATGACACAGATGTTGGAATTATCAGACACAAAATGTTAAATAACTGTAATTAATGTGTTAACCCGTTATTCTCAAAAAAAAAAAAAAAAGAAGAAGACAACGTGCAAGAATCAAATGGAAATTAAAAACACAACACCAGAAATGAAGAAGGCCTTTGACAAGCTCATCAGTAAACTGGACACAGACAAAGAAAAAAAATCAGCAAGCTTGAAGATAGTTCAAAGAAACTTCCCAAACTTAAATGCAAAGACAAAAGAAAATTGAAGGGAAAAAAAGGTAGAAAACAGAGTAAATACTGTGGGACAATTAAGAAAGGTGTAACGTATTTGTAATTGGATACCAAAAGGAAAAGAAAGAGAAAAAGGAGGAGAAGAAATAATTGAATTATGGCTGAGAGCTTCACAAAATTAATGATAGATACCAAACCACTTATAGAGGAAGCTCTGAAAACAATTGGAATAAATACCAAAATACACACACACACATGCACACACAAATACACACACACACAGGCATATCATATTCAAATGGCAGAAAATGAGAAACAGAGAGAAATCTCAAAAAAGCCATAGAGGGAGAAAGTATCTCATGTATAAAGGAACAAATATATGAATTACAGTAGACTTCACTTCAGAAATCATGCAAGCCAGAAAAGAGTAGAATAAAATATTTAAAGTGTTGGGGGTGGAATTCTAAAATTCTATGCCCAGTGAAATTATCTTTCAAAAGCAAAGAGAAATAAGCTTTATCAAACAAATGAAAATTGAAAGACTTTATCTTCAACACACCTGCCCTGGAAGAAATGTTAAAAGTTCTTCAGGCATAAGGAAAATGATACAGGCCAGAAACCCAAATCCACATAAAGAAAGGAAGAGTATCATAAAAGACATAAATGAAATAAAAAAGAAATAAATGAAATAAAAAAGAAATAAATGAAAATCTCTTGGTTTTTGTGTAAGTCAGTGCTCCCATTGCTATAAAGAAATACCTGAGACTGGGTAATTTATAAAGAAAAGAGGTTTAATTGGCTCACAGTTAGGCAGGCTGTACAGGAAGCATGATGCTGACATTTCCTCAGCTTCCCAGGAGAACTCAGGAAGCTTCCAATCGTGGTGGAAGCGGAAGGGGAAGCAGACATGTCACGTGGCCAGAGCAGGAGCAAGAGACAGAGTGGGGAGGTACTGCACAGTTTTAAATGACCAGATCTCACAAGAACTCACTCACTATTGTGACAATAGTTCCAAGGGTGATGATGCTAAACAATTCATGAAAAATGTACCCCCATGATCCAATCACCTCCCACTAGGCCCCACCACCAACGTTGGGATTACATTTCAATGTGAGATTTGGGTGGGGACAAATATTCAAACTATATCAGTTCCCTTATGTTTAATTGATCTAACAGATTAGCATCCACCTAAAGTAATAATAACAACAATGTATTTGGTGATTATAGCATATGGGAAAGAGAAATGAATTATAGTAACATCACAGAGACAGTAGGGAAGAAACAGGCCTTCTGTGATAAGGCACATGAAGCAGTATACTGTTATTTGAATATGGATCTATCTAGATTAGTTAAAATATGTATATATACATATATATATAATTCTTTTTTTTTTTTTTTTTTTTTTTTTTTTTTTTTTTTTGACGAAGTCTTGCTCTGCTGCTCAGGCTGGAGTGCAGTGGTGTAATCTTAGCTCACTGCAACCTCCACCTCCCAGGTTCAAGCAATTCTCTGCCTCAGCCTCCCAAGTAGCTGGGATTACAGCCACCTGTCATCATGCCTGGCTGATTTTTTGTAGTTTTAGGAGATGCAGGGTTTCGCCATCTTGGCCAGGCTGGTCTTGAACTCCTGACCTTGTGGTCTACCCGCAAACATTAATTCTGTATTGCCTATCATTTCCACCTGAATGTAAGCACCATGTGGCAGGGAGCTCATCTAGTTCAGCTCTGAGTCTCTAGTACCAGACACATCACAAGCTTCATGAAATATGTGTTGGGTAGAATGCTGGATGGTTGGGCAGATGGACACTTGCATGGGTGAACAAATGAACTGATGATATGTGATCCATGCTGTCACGGGAATTATAACACAAAAATCTCTAATTTTTTTTCTCAGACTCTAATACCATATGATGTCAATAGCTGTGCCATGGTGTTAAAAGTTCTTCTATACTCAAAAAAACTTTTTGAGAAATGCTCACTTAAGGAAATTAAACAGATTTCTTGACTGTGGGAGAATGGATACCATGCACTTTTCTCTTCCTAGAATTTAGCACAGCTGTTATTAGGCACTCAGTAAGATAATAACATGAATAAAACCATCATAGAGTACTTCACTCATATGCATTCATTTCACAGGTATGCATTCAGCACCCACCACATTACAGACACGGAGCCAGGGTATAATCAGAGCAAAAATGAACAGAGACTCTGCCTTCATGGAGGGTATAGTGTGGGAGAAGACAGACAATATTCCAATAGTTTCACAAAGAAGTGTAAAATTACAATGAAGGGAGGCAGCGGAGGGAGGGAGAGCATCAGGATAAACAGCTAATGCATGCGGGGCTTCATACCTAGGGGAGGGGTTGACAGGTGCAGCAAACCACCAAGGCACATGTTTACCTATGTAACAAACCTGCGGGCCCTATACATGTATCCCAGAACTTAAAAGAAAATTGAAAAAAAAAAGTTAACATGAAGTAGTATTTGGAGAAGATGTAATAATGCAAACAGCCTGGTCAAGGAGGTCAGGGAAAGCTAACCAAGCAGTTGAGAACTAAAGCATGAGGAGGAATTAATATGGCAAAACAGATGGGGAAACTGCTGGAAAAGTGGCCCAACAAAGGGAATAAGTTAAAATCCTATTGCAGGAAAGAGCGTGACACACACTGAAATGAGGCTAACGTGGCTGGGAGGAAGGGTTGCACAGGGGAGGCAAGTTGAATCTGAGAAGGTAAACGGGACCCAATGTATACCGGGCACTGAATGCCAAGGTAAGGACTTTGAAGCAGCTGGGTAACTATCAGATACGCACTTGAAAAAATCAGTTTATGGAGAAATTGCCTATTCTATTAGGTTGGTGTGAAAGTAGTGATTGCAGTTAAAAGTCATAGCCCAAATTGCAATTACTTTTGCACTAATCTAATAGAATTGACATCGAGAAGGTACAAGTTTAGCCCAGAGCATCTTGTAGTACAGAAAGTAAGGAAGTGTTCAACACACACACACACACACACACAGAGGCAGGATCTGTCCAATGCAGGAGGCAACTGAAACACCTCCCAATGACCAAAGTTAGAACAATTTCAGCAACAAAATAAATAAAGTGGTATTAAATTATAAACCAAAGTAGAAAATAGATGTCCATGAGTCCATACTGATAAAAGCAAATGATTGAATAAATACATAAATAACAAACGGGAGAACAGAGAAACGTGCTGTGCAGAATTCCAGATAACTTATGTAGATGCTTTGTCTTCGAGGAGCATAGCATAACTCCCCACTATTTACGTGTGAGATCATAGTGACTTTTGTCCAAAGAGTACAGGATGGGAAGGAAGAAAAAACGAGTAACTTCACAGCGGAGAAACCTGACAAACACTACCTCAGCCGGGTGATCAAGATTCACATCACCAGTCATTAATCACGTCAGCTGGATGTACCTTCGCTATTGTGTGATGACAACAGCGCTCTTTACCTCTGTGCTCTTCCACTCAAAAACTCATAGCCACAGTCTGTTCATGAGAAAACATCAGACAAATCCCAACTGAGGGACATTCTAAAAAATACATGACCAGTACTTCTGGAAAATGTCAAGGTCATCAAAACAAGGAAAGTCAGAGAAACTAACACAGCTGAGAAGAACCGAAAGTGATGTGACTACTAAATGTAATGCGGTGTTCTGGATGGGATTCAGGAACAGAAAAGGGAAACCAGGTGACAATTAAGGAAACTTGAATAAAGTGTGGACTTTAGTTAATAATAATGTATGAATAATGGTTCATTAATTGTGAAAAATGTACCATATGTTAATAATAGAGAAAACTGGGTGTGAGGTATATGGGAATACTTTGTACACCTTTGCAATTTTCCTGTAAATCTAAAACTGTTCTATCAGAAAAAGCTACTTTTCTTTGGGAGGCCGAGGTGGGCAGATCACCTGAGGTCAGGAGTTCGAGACCAGCCTGGCCAACATGGTGAAACCCCATCTCTACTAAAAGTACAAAAATTATCTGGGCATAGTGGTGGGTACCTGTAATCCCAGCAACTCAGGAGGCTGAGGCAGGAGAATCACCTGAACCCGGGAGGCGGAGGTTGCAGTGAGCCGACATCGTGCCATTGCACTCCAGCCTGGGTGACAAAAGCGAGACTCTGTCTCAAAAAAAAAAAAAAAAAAAAAAAAAAGCCACTTTCAAACAAGATTGTTTTGACAATATTTTCAATCAAGATCCACATAGGAAGGACTAGAGTGGATGGGGCTGGTGAGGCAGGGGCCAGTTAGGAAGGTGTTGCAGTTGCCTAGACAGAAAAAGATGGTGGCTTGGGCTGTGGTAGTGGAAATAAACTTGGGAAAAAGAACACTATGCCGTTATCTAGAAGGGTATGAAGCTAGAAGAGAAGAATGCCTAGGATCAAGAGTTGAGTAACCCATACATTATAAGAATGCAATAAATGAGATGATTCTGCAAAGAAGACAGAGAAAAACATCCTGGTACCCAGATTTTGGCATCCAAAGACCATTTTCCAACACAAAGAGCCATTTCTCAGAGATTTTCCTTAGAGGTATGTTTAAGGCATTGAAAACAGAGCCACATACATAGCATACCCTCCAAAAATTTGATTCCCAGAAGTATTATAGTGAGGGTCATGTAACGTTGCTTACATGAATGGGAGAAATGACAGATTCTGTATGAGTTTCCTAGGGCTACTGCAAACAGAGTACCACAAACTGGATGGCTTAGAACAGAAGTTTATTCTCTCACAGTCCTGGATATTGGAAGTCTGAAGCCAAGGTGTGAGCAGGTCCATGTTCTCCCTGAAGGTGTTAGGGGAAAATCTTTCCCTTTTCTTTGAGCTTCTGGTGGTTGCTGACAATCCTGGGCCTTCCTCGACTTGTGGCTGCATGACTCCAATCTCTGCCCCTGTCATCACATCGCCTCTCCCCTGATATCTCTTCTGTCCCTTCATGTGCTATTCTCCTCTCTCTGTATGTGTCTCAACTGTCCTTGTCTTATAAGGACACTAGTCTTTTGCTAAGGACCACTGTAATCCAGGACAACGTCATTATAACTTTATTATGTCTGCATGATTTTATTTCCAAATAAGACCACATGCACAGGGGCCAGGGATTAGAACTTAGATATATTGTTTTGGGGAACACAGTTCAGCCCACAGGAGATTCCACAGCTCAGGCAGGGAAAGATGAACCTGGAACATCTTTTGGTGGTAGAGAGTAACAACACGTTCAAAAAGCAATGCAAGTATGTCAGAAGGACAAACGAACCATTTGAAGGAGCCATTTGGCCAATGATCAATTCCAGAACAACTTGAACCAAAAAAAAAAATAACTATAGCAATGGATTATAACCCTTTGTAATTGGGTTATAATGATAGTAATGGATTATAACCCAGAATAAATATCCATAAATCCATACTAATATAAAGAATCGAAGAAACAAATAAATGACCAAAAATGCAGCTTTTTCTTATAGAGAATTCTAATTAACAATTGTAGAAGGAATGATGGAAATAGAAAATCACTTGACATCTCCTGTTCGATCCTTCTGGCATACACCAAATACCAAATTAATGATTGGCAAATACCAAAGTAGTGATTGTTATAGGCACGAATCCTCAGAAGATGCTAAAATTAGTGAGAAAATTAGTCTGATGAGAAAGGATATTAGAAAAATCTCAGCCAGGCACAGTGGTGTACACCTGTAATCCCAGCACTTTGGGAGGCCAAGACAGGTGGATCACTTGAGCTCAAAAGTTCAAGACCAGCCTGGGCAACATGATGAAACCCCATCTCTACAAGAAACACAAAAAATTAGCCAGGCATGGTGGCACACGCCTGTGGTCCCAGCTACTCAGGAGGCTGAGGTGGGAGGATTGCTTGAGCCCAGGAGACAGAGGTTGCAGTGAGCCAAGATAGCGCCACTGTACTCCAGCCTGGGCAACAGAGAGAAACCCTGTCTCAAAGAAAATAAAAGTCTCAAAATATCTCCCCACAAGATACCTATTAACTACAAAGAGAAAAAATAGTAACTTTATAGAAGAGACACTTGGCAGACACCGCCTTTACCAAGTGACCAAAGCTAACATCACCAGGAATGAGCCATACCGGCTTTGTGTAACTCTTGATGTCAAGCACTGGCAATGGAGCCCAACAGCACTTCTGTGGCATTCTTATTAAAAATGCATAGCCTAAATCTAACCATAAAGAAAAAGTCAAAGAAACCCAAATAGAGGGACCTTCTATAAGGTAACTGACCAGTACTCTTGACACTTTTGAAAATATTCAAGGTCATGAACAACAAAGACTGAGGAACTATTCCAGATTGGAGTAGACTGAGGAGATGTGACAACAAAACACAAAGCAGTCTTCTGAATTGAATCCTAGAACACAGTAAAGAGCATTAGTAGGCTGCATGCAGTGGCTCACACCTGTAATCCCAGCACTTTGGGAGGCTGAGGCGGGCGGATCACCTGAGATCAGGAGTTCGAGACCAGCCTGGTCAACATGGTGAAACCACATATCTACTAAAAATACAAAAATTAGCCGGGCATGGTGGCATGTGTCCATAATCCCAGCTATTCAGGAGGCTGAGGCAGGAGAATTTCTTAAACTCGGAAGGCGGAGGTTGCAGTGAGCCAAGATTGCGCCATTGCATTCCAGCCTGGGCGACAAGAGCGAAACTTTGTCTCAAAAATAAATAAAAATAAATAAAAGCATTAGTGAGACGAAGTGTAAATGGCCAAATGATGAAAATGATCTGTAGATTAGATAATAGTATTGTATCAATGTTAATTTCCCAGTTTCCCTAATGACATTCTGGTTATGTACTACGGAAAAGCTGGGTGAGGGCACCACTTTTGCAACTCTTTTATAAATCTAAGATTATTTCAAAAATAAAAAATTAAGAATGAGAAAAAAAGAGTACAGCTTTGAAAGTTATTTTAGAAGGGAAATCAACAGGACCCGGTAATAGATGAGCATCGGTGAGGGACAGAGACGTCATGGAAGATTTCTCTCCAGATTTCTCCCTTATATAACAAAACGAAAGTAAAATTATTCCCTGAGAATAAAATCACTGAGAGGGACCATTTTGGGGAAGAATATCGGGGTGAACTGGGGACAAGCTGAAATTGAAGTGTCTTTGAAAAATCTAAGAGGAAATACCAAGTAGGCAGTTGGACATATGAGTGTGATGCTTGGGGACTAGGGATCTGTGGGTGAAAAATTGCAAATTGTGCATATTGAAGCCATCCACACAAATACAATTGCCTAGAGAAAAGGGCATAGGGCCAAGAGTTTGGTTTCTCTACATATAATGACACAGTAAAGAAGATAAGAAGTATTCAAGAGTCCCAAGCTATGCAGAGAAACAAAATAAGCTTAGGTTCAAAATATGCCCTTTGATTTTGTTACACAGAGGTCACTGGTAACTACTGAGAATTGTTTGTTTGCAAAGCACTTTCGTATAAACAATGTTACATGACCCTCACCAAAATGCTTCTGGGAATTGAATTTTCAGAGGGTATCCTGCGTGTGTGGTTCTGTTTTCAATGGCTCATACATACCTCTAAGGAAAATCTGTTGGGTTATGTTACACTATATGATTGTCTTCATTTTCAGATGAGGTCACTGTCATAGGCTGCATCTAAGGTGCCCCCACCACCCCAACAAAGGTATTCATGCCTTTGTATAAGCCCATCCTTCACTTCTAACCAACAGAATATGGCAAAGGCTGTCACTTTCATGATTAGGATACAAAAGGTTATGACTTCAGTCTTGCTAGCAGATCCTATCTATTGCCTTCTTGGCTTACATGCTTTAATGAGGCAAGATGCGTATCAGATAGGCCCACGTAGCAAGGAACTGAGGGCTGCCTCTGAACAACAGTGTGCAAGAAACTGAGTCCTGTGAACAAGTATGTGAGCTTGGAGATACATCCTTCCCTAGTTGTGCCTAGAGATGACTGCACCCTAGCCAACACCTTAATTGCAACCTCTAAGAGACTCTGCAGCAAAGGACTTGGCTGCGCTATGCCTGGATTCATGACTCAAAGAAACTGTGAGATTATAAATACTATTGTTTCAAGCCTCTGAGTGTTGTGCTAATGGGCTGCACTGCCTATAGATGACAAATCTCAAAGGTTAAGGCTTCTGTGCTCTATATTCTCCCTTGACCCCTCCAGATTCCATGTCCACTATCTCTATTTGCCCTGGAAGTGAATTATATGAGCCACTCAACCAGCCTCCTTGTGCTCAGGCGTCTGGTTTGGCCAATGGCTGGCACCAGGAGAAAGTCAGAGCACAGAAAGAAACAGATGTCAGCATATCTCAGCTCTCCCTGCTAGGATGTAGTTTGACACTGACTGCATTTCTCTACCCAAGGCCACAGCTCCAAGCAATTGATCCCTTTCTTATAGCTTTAGATCTCTCTGGGTCCCAGAATTCTCTCTCATTCTCATTCATTTTCTCTTCTCTCTCTCCCTCTCTCTTTCTCTTTCTTTCTTTCTCTCTTCTTTCTCTCTCTCTCTCTCCTCTCCCCCCTCCACCCCCCACCTGTCAGGCCTAGAGGCATACATTGCCTCCTGCTGTTGCTGGCCCTGGAGTGCTTCCCAGCTTGTATTAAAATTAAGGGCAAAAACCACAATAACTTTTGCACCAAGTTAATATTCCTTAATTCTGCCCACACCTTTATAAACAGTTCTTTCCTTTGACTCTTTTTAATTCATCCCCTTTGAGTGTTCCATCTCATTCCAGCCAGTGTGCTAACAGACACAATTCTGGCACATTAAGTTTCAGGACCTTGAAATTACTTATTTTAATGGAGCAATTACTCCTCCTCTCAGATAGCATAAGCACAGAGGTTAGAGATGTGCCCTCACATGGTCAGAGTAAACAGCTCAGGTCAAAATGGAGCCAAAGATCAGCTGTGCTACTTACAAACCCTGTGGAAAGTGACTGAATCTCTTTGAGTCTCAATTTCTTCATCTGCAAAGTGGGAAAAATACCACACACAACATAAAATTGCAATGATAGGGCTGGATACAGTAGCTCATGTCTATAATCCCAGCACTACTTTGGGAGGCCAAGGCAGGTGGATCATTTGAGGTCAGGAGTTCGAGATCAGCGTGGACAACAAGGCAAAACTGTGTCTCTACTAAAAATACAAAAATTAGCTGGATGTGGTGGCACATGCTTATAATTCCAGCTACTCAAAAGGCTGAGACATGAGAATCACATGAACCCGGGAGGCAGAAGTTGTAGTGAGTCAAGATCAAGCCACTGCACTCTAGCCTGGACAATACAGTGAGACTCCAACTCAAAAAAAAATTTTTTTAAATACAATGATAATAAACTTATGTAAGCTTACTTATGAAAGACTACATGATACATAGTAAGGGCCCACTAAATCATCACTACTACAACTCCGTCATCACTGCTATAACTCTGTCATCACTACTACAACTCCATCAGCAAAAATATCTCATTTTGCTAAACCAACTAGAATCAAAATGCCATTTTGTGTTGTCAGCAGCCCTGGGTGTTACGGTAATCACTTAAACTCGATAGGCAGACACACAGAGGATGCCAGAAGCATCCACAGAGATATCACCTAACCCATTTTTCATGCAACAAAGCCCGTCCAAAGAATCACTTGGCTCGTTCAACTGCTACAGTTGTCCAGCCCCTCAGTGGCATTCAGAGAATGGAACTGGTCATGGAGTCTTGTCACATCACATTTTCTCCTCCTAAGGTCACACATTGCCCATACAAGTCTTTGAATGTGCAAAAGCATGAGGGAGGGCAAGAAGAAAATGGGAACCTGCACATGGTGACATTACCAGAAACGTGCTTTGACTTCAGGTTGTGGTTCTTAGAAAGGGCAACGTTGTATGCCACATTTATGACTGTTCCAACTATGTTTTAATGAGTCCCTGCATGCTGACAGGAGGGCCACTTAAACAGGAGTAATTGGGTCACCACGGTTTCCAGAGGACGGGGGACAGGCTGCAAGGTCTGAATCGTTGGCAGAAAAGCAGCTGATGGACCCAATTCAAAGTCACTGGGAGGTGATAATGGGCTGCAAACAGGACCAGTAGCCCGAGCCTACCCAGATGGATGGCACAACTCAACCCAGAGTCCAGCTCGCCCTGGCAGTCGCCACCCCTGCTGCAATGAGGCAGGCTGGAGCAAGACTTCCCCAGCAGCAGTCCTTTGTGCCCTAACTTCATGATTTCTTTTTTATCACTCACATCCTGCTCTTCTATTACTTACTAATTTTCTTTATTTATGTCCACTCCATATCTTAATGTATTTTGATTGCAATTTTATATCACAACCACCAATGGAAAACCAGCATCATTTGTCATCAATAGAAGGCAGCAATTAAAATAAATACAATGAAAATGAGCGCTGTTGCTAGATCCTGGCTAGACATTACTGCCTATGGAATGGTCTAAGCCTGAACTTACTGTCTTGATAAAAATGGCTGGCAAGTGTTTAAGCACCAAATGAGATGCTTTTTCCTGTAATCAGAAACATTAAAAGAGAATGAATAACAGAGTAACTTTCTGACTGTGTTATTCAGTCTCATTTTATGGTAAAATCACCTTGTAATGCATCTTTAGGCCTCTTGTCACATAAGCCAGGACTACCCATTTGGAATACAGCATGGTCCTCTCCACTGCTGAAGCCAGGATCTAAGAAGTAACAGTCATAAGTCACGGTTTGTGGAGCTGATGCACATTAAAAGGAATAACTATTGCAATTGATCTTTTCCAAGTAACACCTCCCACCATCTCATTTGCTCCCCAGATACCATGCTTTGGGAAATGGCAGGATAGACTAGATGTCAAGCCCCACTGTGAAGAGCACATGGAATTTCTTATCTTGTTGTGTAGAACAAGCATGTCCCAGCGAAAGAATTCCACCCTTTCTGTTGCTGGCTGGGGGTGCCAAGGAAACTCTTCATAACCAGAACAATGTTGGAGACACATCTGCCCTCCAAGGATGCTGGAGGTTCATTAAGTCTCTACTGTGTGCCAGGTACAGTTCTACATGCTGAAGACACAGAGAATAAAATGGGCAAATTCTCTACTCTCACAGTTTATACTGTGGTTGAAGGAGATAGATAGGCAGTAAGCAAAGACATGCCATAGCAAGTGGTCATGGATGCCATGAGAAAGAGGACAGAGAACGATGGTATGAAATGGCCACATACACAGGAAGCCCAGGAAGGTCTGTAAATAGAGTGGATGGTCGGGAAAGGCCTGCATACAATGAAGGAGAAACCCAATTTGTCTATCGGGGGAGGAAAATATGCCAAACAGCAGAATCAATGATGGATGGCAAAGCCCATCTTTACCATCCATCTAGCTTGCCCAAGGTCACCCAGCTTGTAGGTGAAAAGACTGAGACTTGAACTTGTGTCCCAGATGATCCAAAGTCCATAGACCCTGACCAGCACATTTGAGTAGCAGCAGGGAAGGCAGTTTGGCCAGAGGCAAGTGAAAGGCCAGGTGGTAGGAGGTGTGATCAGCAGGCAGCCAAGAGACCAGGGGTGAGGATGTTGGCAATGACTCTGAAGTAGCGGATTAGCCCCAGACAGGCTTGAACAGAGGAGCCGACCTTGTCTACACAGTAGAAACACCACCCTGGCTGATGGGCAGAGAATGGACGGTAGAGAGCCAGGACAGAGGCTGGAAGACCAGTTAGGATTCCACCACAAGACGGTTCAGACAGGACACGATGGTGTCTTGATGCAGGGAGGTAGCAGTGGAGGTGTCGAGAAGTGGTCTCATTCTGAAGATATCACTGACAGGATTTATGGAGGGATTAGAAATGGAATTTAAAAGAGGTGTGGAATCACAGGTGACTTCAGAGCTGCTGGTATAACCAATGCAAAAATGGAGTTTCGTGTAGGGAGATGGAGTAACTTGAGTGAGGGGAGCCAAAAATTGAGTAATGGGCATGTTAAAAAAGAAATGCCTAAAAGACACACGGTAGAGATATCCATAGAGCAGCTGGATATTAATCTTGGGGTGCATTGCTAGTCTGTCTTCAGGTCTCCCACCCATCACACCGTCACCTTGGAGTTGGGTTAGGGACTCCTCTCTGTTTACACAACCTGCAATATTTCCCCCTTGATAGCATTTAGTACATCTTATTATAGTCGTCTTAGTTCAGCTTTCCCCGACATTATAAGTTCTATGACAGCAATGAACTTTTGGATAGCCAGTCCACAACATAAGCCAAATCAGAATTTTAGTGGCTTCTCAACATTATCTCTGTCTTCACAACAACCTTGTGAGACAGATAAAGATCTTTCTGTGAGAGAGAAAAGTGAGACTCAGAGAGGTTAAGTAACGCCCAAGACACCCAGCTTGTAGGTGAAAAGGCTGAGACTTGAACTTGGGTCCCAGGTGATCCAAAGTCCATATCCTTCTCTACCCCCATGACCTACTGTCTTTCCTGTCTACTACATGGAGACAGAGTTTACATGTTAATACAGAATTTCCTTACAGTGACACCCACTACTATGGTCTGAATGTCTGTGTTCACCAAAAATTTATGTGTTGAAATCCGAATCCCCAAGATGATGGTATGAAGAGATGGAGCCTTTGGGAGATGATTAGGTCAAGAGAGTAGAGACATCATAAATGGGATTGGTGCCGTTAGAGGCCCTAGAGAGCTGCCTTGCTCTTCCTTCCACCATATGAAGACACAGAGAACAGGCACCATCTATAACCCCAAGACTGAACCCTCACCAGACACTGAATGTGCAGGCACCTTGATCTTAGGCTTCCAAGCCTCCAGAACTGTAAGCAATAACTTTCTGTTGTGTATAAGCCACCCATTTAATAGTATATCGTTATAGCAGACTGAACAAACTAAGACACCCATGAAAGAGTTTTTATTTCTACCCCCTTTACTCTCCCAGACTCCTTTGGAATGTCTCTTTGGCCCAAACTGGACTGCATTACCCCAAAGCCATAAACATGCAGGAAATTTAAGGGACAAATACTCAGGACATAACACAATGAGCCAGCTTTCCCTCTGGAACCCAAGGTACTTTTCCCTTAACCCAGAATTAGAGAGATTGTGGATGGAGGAATCAGACAATCCAGGTTTGAGCAGTAAGAGGTTCCATCTCTTACTGTGTGACTTTGGACAAGTGGTTTACCCTCTCTGAGCCTCAGTTTTCCCTGCCTGAAATAAGAATATTAATGATGTTAACCTCACAAGTGATGAAAATTTCATGAAGATAATATATAACGGAATTTACAGGGTCTGGCCCAGAGCAGACGCTCAAAAACAGCAGCTACTTTTATTGTTAGGTTCTTTGATGGGTGGTGGCAAGATTTCCATGCTGTATTCAGAATGGCAAAAGAAAACTTTGCTCCCCAAAGCAGCTTGGAATCCCGACAGATATACCTCCCCTGCAGGATGACAGTCTACGCAAAGTCTGATTAACTTTGCCAAAGATATTTCTAATTTAAACTGAGTTCTGTTGGACAGCTCAGCTTGTCAGAGGAGAAGAGCGCAACTACCATTGACCTTTTCAAACAAAGTTAATTGCTAGGGTTTTAAGGTTACAGAGCTGAAATTTTGCCATATATTGATCTAGAGGTGCGAATTTCCCTCCTAATTTCTAATTTCCTCTTGAGGAGAAAGTAGGAATTTGCCTTGATACCTCCCATTTTCTCTGAGAGGAACATAAATATTCAGAAAGTTTCTGCTGGCCAAATCAACAGAGCCAATTATGCAGTGCAATTTCTCTAGTGAAGAATTCTACCAAACTACTTAGTTTTTCATTTATTTAATATTCATTAAGCACTTCCAGTGGGGCAGGCAATGTGGTAGGCTCAGCAGACACAATGGTGGGCTACATTTTACAGTGGGAGAGAGAAATCTGAATCAAAAGATTAGACAAAGTAAATGTACTGTATTTATAATGAATAAGAGGCATGGTGGGTGGAGCAGGGCAGTGGGCGTGGTCTCCTCTCAGGTACAGGCAGTAAGTGGCGCTTTGTCTGCAGGGGATTTAGAAGTCAGTCAGTCTTCTTATCGTCAGAAACTCAAACATTATTGTAATGAAATTCTTCTTCCTCCTGGGGTAGAGCACTTTCACCAGCCCTCCTCTTAGATTCACCATGAGATGAAACAGTATAAGAGGGAAATCAAGATTACAAAAGCAATCAGGTCACTCAGCAAGGCTTCCAGGAAGATGTTCAGCTGGAGCCCGAATAGGAAGGAGAGCAGTAGTTAACCAGGCAAAGGAGGGAAGGCAGGATGTCCCAAAGAGAAAGCAAGCACGAGCAATGCTTCTGTGCCCGTGGAGAGCACAAGGTATCAGAGCAGGGACCAGACAGGTGACATGCATGAAAGAAGTGGGACAGGTGGGGACTAGGAAACAAGAAAGTACATCCCAGAAAAAAAAAAAAAAAGGCAGTAACTTCTCCGCCACAGCTGATCCCCTTTCAAGAAAAGCCAGAATTCTGTATTTTTATGCAAAATATGCCTGATTTTTTTCATATTGACAACCAATTTAAAAACTAGAAAATTAAAAAAAAAAAACAGCAAAGCACATCAGTTGGCTAAACTGAGCTTGCAACTTGAGCTACTGAAGAGGTGAGTACCAAGGAAGAATGAGTAAGACGAGAATGAACCATCTCCATGGTGAGAATTACATATGGCTCCTTCCTCAACGTCCCTGGAACATGTATCCATTCCTCTTCTGAGCCTATTTTTATTGTTTGGTTGTTTCCATTAGGCTTGAATTCATCTCCCTCTCCGAGGACACTGTAAGCTATTCCAGAGCAGGGATGGCTACCATCACTTTCCCATTCACTCTGTTGCTGGATATAGCATTGGACACTTGCTGGGTGTTCAGCAAGCAGTTCTTTGGTAGAATTTATCAGCCAGATGTCCCATATCATTGCATATTATTTTCCCACCTCTTTAGTGCACCCAGATGGTTCAAAGCTCACTCTGAGAAGACCTTCCATTTACTGAGCACTGCCATCAGCAGGCACCGTGCTGACCACTTCATGTGCATCATCTCAATTTATCCTCCCACCCCTCTATGAGGTCTGAACTATTCTTCTGCCTATTTAACAACTAAAGTTTGGAGAGATTAAGTAAATTTCTGAAAGTCACACAGCAAGTCAGTAGTAAAGCTAGGAACTGACCTCAAGTCATACACACTCCAAAGAGCAAAATTTTAACCATTATACTCCATTAAGGTACAACCAGAGGAATAACATCAGAAGTTTTTTGGTGTTAAAGATACCAGTTCTTGAGAGATCATTAAAAGCTCTACTTAGAAATGCCTGCCATCTTTTTTTGGATACACTTCTGTGGGGACAATTTGTTTAGCAGCTTTCACTGGACAGCTATTGCCCCCACGCACAGACCTGCTTCCCCTTACCTTCATGGATGCTAACAGGAGAGAAACTTGGTTCTGTTTCCTGTTGTCTCACCAATACCTAAGACAAACACAGACAAACATACCACAAAGCCAGAAGGAAACAGAATCATCCAGCTCCCTTATTCTAGCTTTTTCATCTGTAAAAATATCCTATATTCTAAAGCCTAGGAAGGTGTCCATGATACAGGGTTAGGGGAAGAAAGCAGGTTGCAGAAACATATGCAACACAATCCCACTTAAGAATAACAAAAATCATAATTAATAATGTAAATTTTACTTAAATATATGTAATTTAAATGATTCTGTGTGCCTGGGGAAGGGTCTGTGAGGAAATTCACCAAACTGCTAACAGTTCGAGCGGCAGCTTGAGAGAATGGCAAGGATGACATTGCGTGTTCTTCAGTTCTACATTGTTGAATACTTTACTTAAATCTTATGTTACTGTGTATTTGGAGAGAATAAGTCTGAAAGGGAAGTCTACCCTGCTTTGGAGTTTCTTCAAAGTACCTCCCATTTTGGGCGAGCATGTCTGCCCCTAGCTGTTTACCCCGTGTGGCTAAACATCCCACCCTTGCTCCATCACAAGCAAGGGATGCTTCCTTTCTCACTGCAGACACCACAGCTGAACTGCCATCAAGCCTTCAGTCTTCTGACGTGGATAGAAGACGTGCATGCTCACACGTTACATTTTGTCAATAATAATCACAACAGCAGCAACTACTGCCACTATTTATTGAGCACTTTCTCTGGGACACTCAGCTAAGACTTTTACATATTAAACCATTTAGTTCTCACACACACACAAAACTGTGAAGAAGTTTCTGTTATCCTCTTCTATTCCGAGAAGGGAACTGAGGCTCACAGAGATCAAGCAATGTGTGTAACATCATACTACTAGGTGGCATATCCAGAATTCAAGCCCAAGCCTATGCCTACCCATCCAGCTACCAACCCTAGATATTTATAAGAATATATCTGGAAGAATGGGTGCCGCTATATACCATCATTATCATCATCATCATCATCATCATCACCTGGCTCATCCTCATCCTCAGGTAAACATGCACTGGGTTCCAGGTATGTGCTAAATGCATTACATAAGACCATTTGGTCAATAATTTGCTCAACTCCATCATTCTGTAAGACAGGCAACATTACATTACTTACTAATAAAGAAACTGGAATTAAGAGAAATCAAGTCATAAAGCCACACATCTACAGCCATCTAATCCTTGACAAAGTCAATAAAAGTTAGCAATGGGGAAAGCACTCCCTATTTAATAAATGATGCTGGGATAGCTGGATAGCTATACGCAGAACAATAAAACTAGACTCTTACCTTTCTCCATACACAAAAATTAACTCAAGATGAATTAAAAGATTTGAATGTAAGACCTCAAACTATAGTAATTCTAGAAGAAAACCTAGGAAATACCATTCTGGACCTGGGCCTTGAGAAAGACTTTATGACTAAGTCCTAAACGCAATTGCAACAAAAACAAATTTCACAAGTGAGACCTAATTAAACTAAAGAACTCCTGCACAGGAAAAGAAACTATCAACAGAGTAAACAGACAACCTACAGAACAGGAGAAAAATATTTGCACACCGTGCATTCAACAAGGGTCTAATATCCAGAATCTATAAGAAACATAAACAATTGAACAAGCAAAAAACAAATGACCCCATTTAAAAATGGTCAAAAGACATAAAGACACTTCTCCAAAGAAGACACGCAAGTGGCCAAAAAACATTTTTTAAATGCTCATCATCACTAATCATCAGCAAAATGCAAATCAAAACCACAACGAGATACCATCTCACACCAGTCAGAATGGCTACTATTAAAAAGTCAAAAAAACAACAGATGTTGGCAAGACTGAACAAAAAGGGAATGCTTACATACTGTTGGTGGGAATGTAAATTAGTTCAGCCACTGTGGAAAGTAGGTTGGAGATTTCTCAAGAACTTAAAACAGAAATACCATTTGACCCAGCAATCCCATTACTGGGTGTACACCCAAAGGAAACAAATTGTTCTGCCAAAAAGACACATGCATTCCCATGTTTATCACAGCACTATTCATGAGAGCAAAAACATAGAATCAACCTAGGTGCCCATCAATGGTGGACTGGATAAAGAAAATGCAGTATATATACACCATGGAATACTATACAGCCATGAAAAGGAATAAAATCATGTCCTTTACAGCAACATGAGTGCAACTGGAGGCCATTATCCTGAGGAAATTTTAACATAGGAACAGAAAACCAAATACCACATGTTCTTACTTATAAGTGGGAGCTAAACATCAAGTCCTCAACAATAAACACTGGGGACGACTGGAGGGGGCAGGGATGGGGGATAAGCACTGAAAAACTAACTGTTGGGTACTATGCTGAGTACCTGGGTGATGGGATTATATGTATATCAAACCTCAGCATCTCAAAGTATATCCAGGTAACAAACATGTACATTTACCCACTAAATCTAAAATAAAAGTTGAAAAAGAAAAAAAAAATGTTAAAAATATTAAAAAGTTTAAAAGAATAGAAACAAAGAGAGGTCAAGTCAGTGGCATATCAAAGATTACCCACAAACTACAAAATAATCAACACCCACACTAAATGTACGAACTTAGTGTTATCAGAACAAAGGTAATTTATCATTTGATTTTTCTTTAAGTTAGTCTCAAGATTACTCCAGCACACCTTAACAATGTACTATTTTCTACACTGTGGTTTAAACTGCTATAGTGATCCAGTTCTCTCTTCTATTATTATTATTATATTTCAGATTGAGTCAAGAGAAGGTTAGAACATTTGTACAGCAGAGAAATGTCCTTACCTTTCACAATGGTGAGGAAAGAAATTTAAAACTTCCCTTAACATCTGCCATCGTGATTATATGAATAAAATGTCAGTGGAAACACAAATCATGAGATCTATAAATACAAAAGCACGTTCTACAATAGTGCCAAATGTATCAAATACATCCAATGTCAAAATCTGAGCTATCACACAAAGCTAATATGCTAAACAACCTACTGTTTCCCTGCTTCCTCAATTAATTTCAGGGAATCGCTTCATCTGTAAATAAATAATTTGTATACATTAGAAAGCCATGACATTTCTAAGTTGAAAAAGACATTGGAGGTCATCCAGTCTAATCCAGACCCAGAGATGTCAATGGCTTTCCCATCATTGAATGAACTCCATAGACAGCAGCAGCAACTAGATTCTAAAAGGGGTGCTAATGTCTGCGCACAGTGGCTCACACCTGCAATCCCAGCACATTGGCTGAGGTGGAAGGACCATGATATGGTTTGGCTATGTCCCCACCCAAATCTCACCTTGAATTGAAGTTCCCATAATTCCCATGTATTGCGGGAGGAAGCCGGTGGGGGATAATTGAATCATGGGAGCGGTTTCCCCAACACTGTTCTCCTGGTACTGAATAAGTCTCACAAGAGCTGATGATTTTACAAGGGGTTTCCCCTTTCGCTTGGCTCTCATGCTGTCTTGTCTGCTGCCATGTAAGACATGCCTTTCGCCTTCTGCCATGATTGTGAGGCCTCCCCAGTCACGTGGAGCTGTTGAATCCATTAAAGCTCTTTTTCTTTATAAATTACCCAGTCTCAGGTATGTCTTTATCAGCAGCGTGAAAATAGACTAATACAGACCACTTGAGGTCAGGGGTTCCAGACCAGCCTGGGCAACACAGCAAGACCCTGTCTCTAAAAAAAAAAAAAATTTTTTTAAACTAACCAGATGTGGTGGCACATGCCTGTAGTCCCAGCTACTCAGAAGGATGAAGTGGGAGCATCACTTGAACCCAGGAGTTCGAGGCTGCAGTGAACTATGATCACACCACTGCACTCCAGCCTGGGTGACAGATCAAGACTCTGTCTATAAGAAAAATTAATTTTTGGCCAGGTGCGGTGTCTCACGCCTGTAATCCCAGCACTTTGGGAGGCCAAGGCAGGCAGATCACGAGGTCAGGAGATCGAGACCATCCTGGCTAACATGGTGAAACCCCATCTCTGCTAAAAATACAAAAAAAAAAAAAAAATTAGCCAGGCATGGTCGTGGGCACCTGTAGTCCCAGCTACAGGAGGCTGACGCAGGAGAATGGCATAAACCCAGGATGCAGAGCTTGCAGTGAGTGGAGATCACACCACTGCACTCCAGCCTGGGCAACAGAGTGAGACTCTGTCTCAAAAAATAATAATAATAATAATTTTTTAAAGGTGCTGGGCAGGAGGCTTACAGGGGAAAATAGCAGTCATGCTTGGCTCTCTGAACAGCATCTTAGTCTAGTTCCAAGGGATTTAGCCAGGTTAATCCTCCTCCCTCTCATTCAGAAGATAAATTAGCTGTAGGAGAGGACAGTGCAGGGTTAGGGGTGCTATAAGGTTTGGGTATCACCTGAGGTCACATAATCAATGATCCTATGAAAACGACATAAGTAAGAATCCAGGATATATTAGTACTCTACACAAAAGAGGCAGAAAACAGCTACTAAGTAAACCAAAAGGAGAGATGAATATGTGGATATAATCAGAGGTCTCTGTGGTCTTGTTGGACACGCTGTGTATATTAACAATCATAGTAATTACAGTACAAAAAAAATATAACTGATAAGAATTCAAATCTCTATCCATTCTCACGGGTCTTGATAAAACATAGGATATTATTCACATACATCAAAACACCTTTAAGAAATACTCCCTACCCAGTTCTCACACTCATTGTTCTCCAAATGGAAATTAGCTGTTCCCAGATTCTCACTACTTCTGAAATCTTTCCTGGAAACCCAGCCTATGTGGCTTTCTTCTGACCTTCTCCCCTCTACACTTGGCCCCATTTTTTGCTTGTTAATTTTTCATTTGTTTCATTAGAAAATTTCCTTGGGCCTCTCTGACAGCTCCACTTTTGTTTTCCTTTGCCCATTACTCAGATTCTGCTCAATAAAGGAAAGTTGAGGGCTGATACCCCATGCAAAATTCATTTTTAGAAGGCAAGGGAAAGACTGAAAATAAAGATAAATTAATCTTGTTCATCCCATTTAAATACAAATGTACATGGATTTGCAAAATTCATTTCTGTATGTAGACTGAAAAACTTGTTATTGTCTTTTGAGCATAGCAGCTTGTGGTAAAAGCTGTCTGTTTATACCAACATAATGCCAAGAGCCTGCACAGACATCACAGCATCTAAGAACTCGATCATTGAGGAGGAAGTAATGGCAATCAGGTGCGAAAGCTCAGATCAGCCTCTTAGCGTTCAGATAGGAATTTCCAAAATCTGTAGTATTATGAGTAGACACTCTAAAAGCCTTTCCTGAATTCAGTCGTGCTGAGGAAGGGAGAAAGCTGGATTCTTCCAAGACCGCAAGAGTGTTCTTGTTTTTTAAAAACAATTGTTGGGTTGTTTAGTGTTTGATTTAATTAATGGCAAAAGGGTTTGCTCTCATGCTTCATTATTAAATCCCATTTTGATTCATTTAATTGAAGTGTGCATAAAATGTCCTTTACTCCAGCTCTGTTAATGAGACGTATGACTTCATCTAAGCACACCCACCAATCTGTTCTTCTGTGCTAATTTCTACTGATGGAATTTTAGGGATTGCCTCTATTTACCTCACACTTTGGTCCTGAGAACATGAGATGGGAAGGCCTGTTTGGAGGAGGTGGAGAAAGAAAAGGACAACAAATTATTATTATTCAGTGGGTTCATTTGATACTTTGATAAATAAAATAGGAAATCAATAGTCACCATAAGCCTCTCAAATGTGATTTTTTTATCAACTGGGGATGTTACTTCTGTTTCACAATCCTAGTACCTACAAAGCCCAATATTTCATTATGCCCCATCTCCGCTATTATAAGATTTAATTTGGAGAAAATGCAAACTGCTTTTTGTCAATCTCTCTCTCAACGTCAAAAAATGGCTTTTACGTTCAAATCGATCTGATAGAAGATATTTTATAAGCTTGTCATTGCCCATTGCAAATGCCTGCTAGGACACTCTGGTGTGTTTCACCATTATTAAAACAGCAACCAAAAATAAAGAAATAAAGTGAAACCAAAAGAAAGCCCATCTAGGGCCTGGGTAATGCAATGACTGGGAAATCATATCTGTTTGGGTAGAAGATTAGAATCAAGGAATGCAACCATTTTCATCATCAGTATAACTCTTTGTAACTGATTTCAGAAATGGCCCCAAATGGATGGAACTGCTCTTTTATTAGTCACACTGATAAATGTGCATCAATTTTTCATTTTGAAGCGTTATTTCCTTTTGCAATTTGCCAAGTGCCTTTTCATGCCCTATGTGAAGACTGTCCCACGAACAAAGCTCCTTCGGGGGAGACAAGTTAATTATCTGCCTGCCACTCTGATTGTTGGCTGCTGGAAATAAAAGTCTTTACCAGCCTTGATGGTGAAGCGCCAACACTGCTGGTTGACAATGATGTCAAATTCCTATAGAAGCAGTTCATGGACAGGTAGGAGATCCACGGCTGAAAACCCAGACTTGGAATGGGGCAGGTCTGGATGCAAACCCCATACTTCCTGGTATAACTTTAGGCAAGTTATTCAATTTCTATGAGCCTCAGCTTCCCCATTGGTAAAATGGAGATAAAATGTGTTCCAAACTTCTAAGATTATTATAAAGATTAAAGAGCATGATGTACATTGAGCTCTTGACACATAGTAAGCATTGAATAAATACTTCTGTTTCGATCATCCGCAACAACTGCACAATTTCCTTCTACTCACCAGACAATAATGACAGTTATTTCATGGTGCTTCCTTAGACATTACTTCAGAAACATTTCCACCAGACATATTTCCTCCACTTTATGAATGTTTAGTGCTGCATATTAGTGGCTTCAGACGGGATGTTGAAAAGTGTTTCTCCTGAGTCTGGCTCCTCAAGACTCCTGGTTAACATGTACAACACATGGCTGCTAGTT
Source organism: Rhinopithecus roxellana (assembly GCF_007565055.1). Taxonomy (NCBI): domain Eukaryota; kingdom Metazoa; phylum Chordata; class Mammalia; order Primates; family Cercopithecidae; genus Rhinopithecus; species Rhinopithecus roxellana. The sequence continues at coordinate 125,364,122 of NC_044561.1, read as the reverse complement.
GGGAACAGTTTTCAGGAGGCCAATTAACATTCCTAGGGACCTCCTCCTTTTCCATAAGCATACATATGTGACTGCTACTTCCAGAAGTACATTCTTTTTAGTCATCTAATTATTAAGGTGCGAAACTGAAGGCCCTAGAACAATGCCATTCCCTAGTTAAAATAATTAGTTTGCTATAGGAAAAAAAAAAAAGAAGGAAAGAAGAGGGCAGGAAAGTCCCTTTAGTTTAGTATTTAAATATGCAAGCTGGGGGGTGTGTTTTCTAACGTGAATTTCAGAAGAGGAAAACAAACAGTACAGGAGCCAAATATGTATTAATTATGGTTTATTTATTTAATGCCACCGATGTGTATCAAGCTATGTAAAAGGTAAATTGAAGGGGGAATTGAAGGGCAAAAATAAGACGCCAGTTCAAGAGAGCTAACTGAATATTTTACATAGAAATTGGTGACTGATGATAAGAACCTGTAGCAAAATCCACAGTGGAGATACAGCGGGGACAAGGTTGAGGGGGTGAGAAGGGATGACTAAAAGAGAGAGCAATGTAAACACTATTTAAGATACTGGCCAAGCTATGACACGGCCAGGGAAAAGTCCCTCTCCGTCCTGGCTTCTCAGAAACCTTTGTGGACTAAGTTAGACAAGATTCCAAATCAGACATAGTAGTGGAGACCTCCTCACTGCATATTTGACCACTAATTTCTTTTTTTAATATTGACTTTTATTCCCTATTACACATACTATTTTTTGTATCATACTTTAAGTTCTGGGGTACATGTGCAGAATGTGCAGTTTTGTTACACAGGTATACACATGCTATGGTGGTTTGCTGCACCCATCAACCCGTCACCTACGTTGGGTATTTCTCCTAATGCTATCCCTCCCCCAGCCCCCCACCCTCCAACAGTCCCCAGTGTGTGGTTCCTCTCCCTGTGTCCATGTGATCTCATTGTTCAACTCCCACTTATGAGTGAGAAAATGCAGTGTTTGGTTTTCTGTTCTTACGATAGTTTGTTGAGAATGTTTATCACTAATTTCTAATCATGCGGAAAGCAGGATTAGGATGCTTCTGGTAAGAGAATCCCTCTTTGATGAGTCAACATAAAGAAAATCACCAATCCTGACAATGTGTCAGCAATGTGTAACTGTGGATACTTACCGGTGCCATGACTAAAGTGCTGCTGCTTAACAAATGCCTGCTGGATGATTCCAGAACTTATGCTCATCCAGAACCCACACTGGTTCTGGATGATTCCAGAACCCCAGGCTCATCCAGAACACCTGCTGGATGATTCCAGAACCCACACCACAGGCTAGTATGAGTCATTTTACAACAGCAGGAACCACAGATCATCCCCTCGATTTGATTTCTTAAAAAGACCTTATTATTTTTGATCCCCTTTACTGAGGCTTAAGTTACATATAATTCACTCATTTTAAATGTGCACATCAATGAGTTTTGATCAATGTGTACAGTCACATAACCACTACTAGAAGCCTGATATAGAAGATTGTCACTATCCCAAAAAGGTCTGGCATGTCCTTTTTCAGTCTTTACCCTTACCCTGGGCCCTTGCAACCACTGATCAACTTTCTATCAGTAAAGTTTTACCTCTTCTAGAATTTCACATGAATGAAATGATACAGTATGAGGTCTCTGGAGTCTGGCTTATATCCCTGTAATAACGCCTTTGAAGTTCATCCATGTTTTAGTATACATTCATTGTTCAGCCCTTTTTGTTGCTAATAGTACTCTATTGTATGGATAAACCACAGTTTGCTTATCCAAGGACATTTGGGTTGCTTCTAGCTTGGTGTTATTATGAAAAAAAAAAAAAAAAAGCTGCTATGAACATTCAAGTACAAGTCTTTGTGTGAATCAATATCTTTATTTTTCTGAGAAAATACCTAGGAATGAGATTGCTTGATCATATAGTGACTGTTGTTTCTGTTAACAAGAACTGTCACAATGTTTTCTACAGAGGCTACAACATCTTGCATTCCCATCCTTGTTAACACTTGATACTATTAATATCAGTCATTAATTTTAACCATTCTAGTGGATGTGGAGTGGCATCTCATTGTGGTTTTAATTTGCATTTCTCTAATGAGCAATAATGTTAAGCATATTTTCAAGTACTTGTCATTCATATATATTTTTGGTAAAATGACTATTCAAATCTCTTGACAATATTTTTAGTAGGTTATCTTTTTATTGAGTTGTGAGGCCTCTTTATGTACTCAGGACACAGGTTCTTGATCAGATACTTATTTTGCAAATATTTTCTTAGTATTTTGACAGTGTCTTTTGAAGATGAAAAGCTTTTAATCTGGACAAACTTCAATCTATCAATTATTTCTTTCATAATTATTTTTGTGTCCTAAAAATTTTCATCTAACCCAAGGTCAAAAAGACTTTCTCCTACTTTATGTAGAAATTTTATACTATTAGATCTTACAGTTAGGGCTATGATCTATTTCACCTTAATTTTTATGTATGAAATGAGGCAGGGATTGAGGTTCATTTTTGCATGTGAATATTCAGTTGTTTCAGCACCATTTCTGAGAAGATGATTGAATTGTTTCCGCACAAAGCTGGTCAATGTTGTGTAGCTAGCCATAACAGCAGTATCTGGAGTGAAAGGTGAGGATAAGACGATTTTGAAATAATGATGGAAAGTGTTAATACACATATTATGAAATATCGCTCTCCAGCCATTTAAAATCATGATAAAGTTCTATCTTTATTGCTATAAAGATTAAGCGATGAATACAATACCCCCATGGGGTGATTTACTGTTTCTAAATAGAGTATGAGACAAAATAAGATACACAGAAACAGACAGACTGACTAAAAGACCTACCCTGAAAAGCTAATCATGATCATCTCTAGGTATTGAATTGAGAGTGGTTTCTATTTTTTGTAAATTTTTAAAGGTTTTCAATATGTATAGGAGATATATTTATGCTAAAATAAAGTTATTACTGTTTTTAAAATATTGTTGTGGGTGGAAAGAAACAGAAATAAGGGTGAGCTATTGTTGAAGTTTTGTAGGGCTAATTCATTCCATTCACTACTATAAAGTCTTAACGAGTCTCAATGCCACATGAATAGCACGGAAAAAAATGCCAATACAGTTCCAAACAAGGTACCATTACTTATAAAATACATTCTGACATCTGCAACTCCTGTATCCAAGGATGCTGAAGTTGAATGCATGACAGGACGAAAGTTCTGGGAAACATAAATAATGGCAGAAATTAGCAGTCAAGTTATCTCAAATCTATTTTAATTCATATTCAGTTGTTTATGGCCATAAGGCAATATCAAGCTACTTCCTTAAGAATCTTGGGGTGACTCCTAATTACCTATAATTGGATGTTCTGCCTTGCAAATTATCTGCAATGGCTCCAGAATTACTATCCCCATTCAGCCCAGGAGCTCTTCGGCTGAGTGGGATCATGTAACCCAACACCTATCAAGAACAGAGCTTAAAACTGATTCAAAGAAAAGAACAAGATAAAGGAATTGGGGATGGATTAGCATAGACAAGAGATGCCTGAGGGACTTCTAACTTACTGCTTTCAAATTTTTGATAGCGAAGTTATTAACCAGTTGGACAAAAAACAGAAGGAAATTAAAATTAAAATTAGAAAGATTTCACTTTGGCCAAAGGGTATATGTTTTTAAATAACATTCTTTTGTTCATTCACCAAACATTTTTGGAGCCTCCATTTTAGTCTGGGCTATTCCAAGGTGCTGAAGTTTTTCAGTGAAGACCAATCAGGGTCTCAGATTCTAAGGGGCTTAAAGCTGGATGGAGCTCGATGCCAAGGTTATAAAATGCCAGGAAAAGGCCATTGAAACTGATTAAAAGTCTCCTTGTATTGTCGAGCTTAATAATATCACTTGTCCCAGAATTATTAGACATCTTCGTGCTGAAAACAGGCACTGACCCATGTGTTCTTTCAGGTCACTCCCAGCTTTGGGAAGCCATTCTTTTTGGAATCTTCAGTCCACTACTTTAGACTCGTGTTAACTTTTGAATTTTTGTTTTAAGACTACTTTTTAAGATACTGTTTTTGAGCACATATTCTGTGCCAGTCATTTCAATAAGCACTTTACACGTAGTATATATTCTACCTAATTCTCACTATTACCAGGCAATGTTAGTGCCCTCATTTAACAGATGAGAAAATTGAGGTCTCAGGGGTTTAAGTAAATTACAAAGTGAGACAACAACAGATGCGAGATTTCAATCAGAGTCTGTTAGACTCCAAAGCTCTTGACCATCTTTCTCTACTGTGTGTTTTTTATCCTTGAAATCATCCCATAAATGAAGGGTTTTGTAGATGGCTGATTAAGAAAACAACTCCTTCCCCTAAATATAGGCAGGAACCTAGCCTGGGTATAGGGTATTTCTAGCATAAATAGCAATATCCTGTCCTTGGGGCCACAAGCCAAAGGACTCCAAGGTTCTGGCACAGGAGGCAGTCCAGTGTACGCAAACACCTGCAGTAACACTCACCAAGTTCAACATCAAATCATAGCAGAGAAGCTTGCTGTTTTGTAGCTCTGCCTGTGTTCTGACTCCTGGATTCAGAAACCAGCCTCACATCATGAAGTGGGAGTGTTCAGTAAGGATTTGAGCCATAAATGAGGAAAGTATTTAAGTAAACAATGGATTGATGCCTCCCTCCCCGACCTTTCACCCTCCCTTGTGAATACTGTTCTCTGCTTATCAAGGACATGATGAGTAATTCTGGCAAATCAATTAGCTCCAATTCTTCCTGACTTTGGGACAGAAGCCAGCCATTTAACTTTCCCAATCTTCAATTTCCTCATAGATTTATCATGAGGACTGTACCCCAGAATATGGCCATTATAATAAATTATACCTTTTAGCATTTATGAAGCACTTCGTGTGTGCTAGGCACTTTATTAAGTGCTTTACCTGCATACATCACTCAATACTCACAACAACCCTATGACGTATGTGCTTATATCATCCCCACTTTTCATATAAAGAAACCTACAGAGTGGTAGAGCCAAGAGTCAGAACCAGAGTATGTGACTTTTGAGCCCATATTCTTTCTTACCCTAAATCAGGGGTCAGAGAATTATGGCCCATGGATCAAATACAGCCTGTCACCTGGTTTGGTAAACAAACTTTTATTGAAAACAGCTACATCCATTTATTTACATATTATATGTGGCTACTTTCACATTACAATGGCAGAGTTGAGTAACTGCAACAGGGACCATGTGGTCCCCAAAGCCTAAAATATTTACTATCTGGCCCTTCACAGAAAAAGTTGGCCAATTTTTGCTCTAAACACAATCTTCAATAACTGTCTTCAGCTCAAGTTGACAGGCAGGAAGTCATAAAATTGACCCGTGATCTTGATGATCACATTGTATTGAGTCACTAAGGCAAGACTCTTGAGGACTTTAGCAAACTGTTTATTATTAATTTCTAGTGTTGCAGCCCAATTAGTTACTCTTGCCCACTGCACATAAACGCCAATATACTGAGACAGCAGTATTGCAGCAGAGAAAGAGTTTATCACAAGGCAGCCAAGTGGAAGGACAGGAGACATTTCTCAAATCCACCTCCCAGAGAACTCAGAGACTAGGGTTTTTAAGAATAATTTGGCAGGCAAGGGGACTAAGGAGCGGGTGCTGCTGATTGGTTGGAAATAAATCATAGGGGTGTTGAAACTATCTTCACGCACTAAATAAGTTTCTGGGTAGGGTCAAAGGACCATTTGAGTAAGCTCCTTGGTATGAGTCACAGGTCTAGATGGAGTCAGTCTGCTACCAGATTGCAAAAGTCTGAAAAATATCTCAAAGACCAATCTTAGGTTTTACAATAGTGATGTTATCTATGGGAGCAATTGGGAAAATTAAAAATATTGTGACCTCCAGCTACAGGACTCCTGAGCAGAAAGCAGTTATGAAAAGGTAAGTTATAAAATGCCTATGTTGGATTTTAACTGTGCCTCCATCCTAACAGAATGCAGGACCTTACCATAATTCTAACCTTGTGACCAATTTGTTGGTTTTACAAAGGCAGTTTCAGTCCCCAAGTGAGGAGGGGGTTAGTTTTGGGAAGAGACTGTTATCATCCTTGCTTTAAACTATAAACCAAATTCCTTCCACAGTTAGTTTGGCCTATACCCAGGAATGAGCAAAAACAGTTAGTGTGTGAGATTAGAAGTAAGATGGAGTCAGTTATGTGAGATTTCTCTCACTATCATAATCTTTGCAAAGGCAATTTCACTAGGAAAGGGCAGAGTAAGAAACACTCCTAAAACTTGCTTGGCCAAGAGTCCTTTATTTGGTAGAGCATCTGGTAGGACTAATGCTCCCAAAATACACTTCAGGGAATGTGGTTCTAGACAGTCCTGGAGCAAATCAGTCTTTGTGAATGTTCAAAATCCATAAAAGAAAGTAATACTGGTTAGACATCCTCCCAAAGCCTAGAAAGACAAGAAAAGGCATGAGTCATAGGCAAGTGCCTTTTCAAGCATAACCATAAGCTACATGGGGACTTGTATTACCCAAGAAGTAGCTGGACTTTCGGAATCCAGCCCCCAAATTTTAGCCAAATATCAGTGATAAAACCATTAGTGATCAATAAGTACTTTCTGAAAACCAAAAGTAACCTGCACAGTAACCATTTCCCTCAATATGCTATATTCTATAGGGTACTTTAGAAAATAAATATGAATGGGCAACTTTCATAACATTCTGTTTAGATTTCTGTGATTTTGAAAAATAACACTCCCAGCTTCCATAGTTCTAACCGTCTTAGAAACTCCTTTGCCTCTCATCTTCTGGGCACCCCCTCCTTTTCCTGCAGGTATTTATGTGGCTGAGTACCAAAGCAATAGGAAGAGATAAAGGAAAGGGTGTGATATATTGGTAAGTGGAGGTGGGATAAGACCACGGTTTTCAGGCTCGACTTTGTAAGAGTCATGATTTTCAAAAACACATTTGCAAGTCTGATTGAAGAAAATAATTTCACAAAAACCCAGCCAGCATTCTCAGGAGGAGACTTTCCTCATCTCCCACTGTGAGGATCTTAGAGGTTTTGAGGCTTTTTGAATGAAGGCTTTGGGGTCACAAATCTCTGCCGGAAAAGATTATCAGGGAATAATAACAGAGATCTATTAAACCCCATTACTCAACTTACCTAATTAACACCCCAACACATTTACCTACATAATTTTCTTGTATTGATATACAAAGAGGAGATGTAAATAACGTTGCAAGCCCATCATAATAAAAGCAGCTAATAAATTATTAAACATTCCCTAGGCTGATATTAAGCCAGGTACTTTACAATATCATCTCATCTCATCTTCATCCCAGCCTGTAGCTGATATTAGCACCTCTCTTTCATGGTCAGGGAATTAGATAGAGCTCAGAGAGGTTAAGTAAACTGTCCAAGGTAACAGAGCAATGAAATCAGGATTTAAACTCTTGCCAGAATGCCCTAGCCTAGGCTTTAAGTCACTCACTGTGGATTCTACATCAAGGAGAAGCAGACAGAACTCTGATAGCAGCTGTCATCTTAATCTCAACATGCTATTTGAGGTTTTGTGTTTTCTTTTTGCTTCCAAGTAAGATTTACCAAAACAGAGCTCCTCATAAAGCCACATTTGATCAGGATTAAGAAGCCGACAGTGAAGCTATTTAGACAAAACCTCACGTAGTCTTGCAGCAGGAAAATACCCACCTCCACTCCACACCCCACTCCACCACCACTGCCTTCCTTTATTTGGAAGCTTTTCATATTTTTATGCTAACACATTGTGGGAGTTTGACATAGTCCACCCTGAGAGCTGAGAGATTTTTTTTTTTTTTTTTTTTTTTTTTACATTTTTATTCTGCGTTTCAGGAAAATTGAAGAGAAACTGAAAAAAAAAAAAAAAACACAGAGGAAGAGGCTGCTTATCTTTTTAGCACTCATTGAAACAATTCAGAGTCACATTTGACGTAGTTTCCTAAATCATCAACCAATTATTTTCTACCACAAGAAAAAATTGTCAGTTAGACAGGAAGCCAATTCAACAGCTCTTCCAAAATCTAGGGATTCGACATTAAAATCTCCACTAACAAATTGTTGCTAGTATTAAAACTCATAACAATAACTAACATTTGTATTGCTCACCATAGTCAAAGCTTTGTGCTGAGTGATTTACATGCACGATCATATTTGACTATTATAACCTTATAAAGTAAGAGCTCTTATTATTCCCACTTTACAGGAAAGGAAAATGAAGCTCAGAAGGATTAAGGGATTTAACCACTTTGTCAATAACATAGCTGGGATTCGAACCCAAGCCTGAGTCCACAGCCCAGACTACTAACTATTCCTCTGTACTCAAGGTCAGTGCACGTTTGCTGTAAAAGGCCAATTAATATTTTCAGCATTTCAGGCTATGAAGTATCTATGGACCTCAACTCTGTTGTTGTAGCACAAATGCAGTCATAGACAAGAAGTGAACAAATGGGCAGGGCTGTGTGGCAATAAAACTCTTTTTTATTAATACACTCTAGCTGTACATATTTTCACAGTACATGTGATAATCTGATATGTTCATATAATCAAATCGGGGCAATTGGGATAGCCATCACCCTAAACATTTACTTCAAGACAGTAGGAACATTCAAATTATCCTCTAGTTATTGTGAAATGCACAAAGGATTAATGTTATCTATAACCACCCTACGATCTATTGAACACCAGGTCTTACTTCTTCTATCTAAGGCCAACAAAACTTTGTTCACAAAAGCAGGCAACCAACCAGATATGATCCAGGGGTCATAGTTTGTTGACCTCTGTTCTATTCCTTTATAAAACAGGGAAGATTTGAGCTGAATCTGTTAAGGATGGAGTAGATTTCAACCGGTGAAGAGAGGAAGAAAAAAAAGAAAAAAAAAATACAGAGGTTTGTAAGTAGGTATATATACAGGCCACACCTTATATGGAAGGGTTAGGAAACTTTCTCTGAAGAAGCGATATTTGAGTTAGTTTTTTTGGGGGTTTTTTGTTGTTGTTGTTGTTGTTGTTGTTGTTGTTGTTGTTGTTGTTTGAGACGGAGTCTCGCTCTGTCTCCCAGGCTGGAGTGCAGTGGCGCGATCTCGGCTCACTGCAAGCTCCGCCTCCCGGGTTCCCGCCATTCTCCTGCCTCAGCCTCCCGAGTAGCTGGGACTACAGGTGCCCGTCACCTCGCCCGGCTAGTTTTTTGTATTTTTAGTAGAGACGGGGTTTCACTGTGTTAGCCAGGATGGTCTCGATCTCCTGACCTCATGATCCACCCGCCTCGGCCTCCCAATCCCTCTCACGCTGGGATTACAGGCGTGAGCCACCGGGCCCAGCCTGTTTTTTTGTTTGTTTGTTGGTTTTTTAAGAAAACCATCAAACAATCAAACGAAACAAAAAGTATCTATTGATTCACAGAATTGGAGAGTCCAGAAGCACTTGGAGCTTCACATGTGGCCTGATGCAGCTGCTCAATCAATGTCACTCACAGAAGGCTGAACAAGCATAAAAATGCCTTCATTTGCTCTGGAAACATTTATGGAATTTCTTCTTTCACATGAACCCTCTCTTAGCACTAAGAGTACCCCCAATGAATAAAGGCTCTGTCTTTGACTTCAAGAAGGTTCCAGACCAGTGGGTGCTACCATAGGAGAGAGTCTGCCTGAGGGTAAAATTCAAACAGAAGAAAACAGCACTGAAAAGTGGAGAGGAAGAGAGACTTGGTGGCATTGATGAAGCACCTGGATCAAGCCATGCCTGAAGCTAGACCTATATCTCGACTTTTCAATTCCATGAGCCACTGATTTCCTTCTATTTTGTTTCTTGTTTCTTGCTGGTTGAAATAACTTCAACTCAACTATTCCTTCTTCAGAGAAACTGAAGTTGACCATCCAATATCAGGCTAGGTCTTCTCTTATATCCACTCATAATGCCCAGTACTTTTTTTTCAGTGCACTTATCACAATTTCAATTAAATGATGTAATTGATATTTTTAGCAGCAATCTCTCCCTGGAGCTCTAAGACAGCTCACATATTTTGATCCATAGTCAGCACTCAATAAATTCATTGTTTTTAATGTTTTAGAGCATGACATGGTTTGAATTTGTGTCCCTACCCAAATCTCATGTAGAATTGGAGGAGGGGCCTGATGGGAGGTGATTGGATCATGGAGGCAGATTTCCCCCTTGCTGTTCTCATGATAGTGAGTGCGTTTTCCCAGGATCTGATGGCTTAAAAGTGTGTGGCAGTTCCCCACTTAACTCTCTCTCTCTCTCTCTCCTGCCACCATATGAAGAAGGTGCCTGCTTCCCCTTTGCCTTCCATCATTATTGTAAATTTCCTGAGGCTTCCCAGTCATGCTTCCTGTTAAGCTTCTGGAACTGTGAGTCAATTAAACCTCTTTTCGTCATAAATTACCCAGTCTCAGGTAGTTCTTCATAGCAGTGTGAGAATGAACTAATACAGAATAGTTTTAGGTTCACAGAAAAATTGAGCAGAAAACACAGAGAGTTTCCATATACCTCTTGCCTACACCCCCACCGCTCCCCAACCCACCCCCCCATACACATACAACTTTCCCAACTGTCCACATCTTACACTGGGGCAGTACATTTATTACCATTAGTGAACCTACAATAACACATCATTATCACCCAAAGTCCACAGTTTACATTAAGGTTCACTCTTGGAATTGTACATGCTATGGGTTTTGACAAATGTACAATGGCATGTATCCACTACTGTAGAACATTTTCACTGCTCTAAAAATCCTGTTCTTTGCTTATTCATTTCTCCCTTCACCCTAAATGTACTACCCTGGTAAAAAAAAAAAAAAAATTTTTTTTTACAAAACAAACAAAAGCCATATTTTTATGTCTTTGCTAAATGGGATTCTGGCGTCTCTTCTGGTCTTTTCTTCCAGCCTCTAGGATGGTTCCCACAAGTTTATCATTCCATGCCTAGGTTAGGGATGCCTCCTGAGAACTAGAGTTAATGCTGTTAAGCTCATCAGGGAGAAGCACAGGGCACTCCACAAAGTCTTAGGAAGGCAGCAAGGGAACATCTAGGCGTATGCTCTCCACAGCTTTCATTCTATTTTTTAAACTAGCAGCCCAACTGCTTTTTGTCCTGAGTGCGAAAATGCATCTGGAATGAGGCATAATCCTCCCACTTCCAACAGACTCACTTAATGTAATGTCACAGGTAAATGCATCAGAACCCAGTAGATGTTCTACTTATGGTAATTGCTCTGAAATATTACCAATGCTTCTCAAAATATAGGTGTTGCCTTGGCACATGTGATGAGAATGTAGTTTGCCTCTTTTCTGTCTGTTCATCTTGGACTCCCTCACATAACAAAATGCTCGCAACAGTTAACGATTCTGTTTTCTCCGTTTATTTCAAGGGAAAGGTACTCCAGGCCTCATGGTTCAGGACTCCCTATCTGATCTCATTAATGCAACTTATGTCATATTTATCATTGCCAATGTTAAAGAAAAGAATATGGGTTGCCCCCCAAAGCCTCTGAAAAACACTCACTCTTTCGATTCTTGTCTGCCTGCTAGGTTTTCTGACAAAGACAGATTGGGAGAGTGGGTGGTGATACCACGTAGAGTACACCTTCCTGTTTGAAGGCGATGAGTATACTTCAGCACCAACTGATTCAGTAATAAGAGACCACATTGCTGCGTTTCCAACATCTGCCTCCTGAGAAAAGTCATATACCTCATCCGTGGCTTCTCCTGGCCTTTACTTCCTGCCTGATCCTCAAACCGTCCCCCTTCCCTCTCCACTGAGGGGTGCAAAGCATCAGCCACAGGAGAATGAGATGTTCTCTGCTCTGGGGTGGGGTGGGGCTCCAACACCTTGAGCTTTACAAGCTTACAGAATAGATTCCGCAAGGAACAGGCGAGAGAACAATTGACAGGATTTGCGACTCTCCTTATAGGATGCTTCATTCATTCAACAGATATTTATTGAGCTTGTTCTATCTGCCAAATAGAGCTCTGGGAATGCAATGATGTGAAGGGGAGAAAAGAAAAGATGATGGCCCATGCCTTCATGAAGCTAAAAATCTATTCAGAAGACAAATGTTGATCACACAAATGGCACAACTACATGTAAAAACCCCAACTATGATGAATGAGCTGTGTTGCCTGCAATAAGCTGCATCTCCAGAACCCACCACAAGATGACAGTTTCATTCACATTTTATGTTCTATGGACAAGCTAGCCTGTAAATTTAATCCACATTTGGAACCCACCGAGAGCTCGCACAATATCAAATATACAGGGTTTTTGTGCAATTTCAAAATAAGGGTGGCTCTAGTTGGAAGTAAAATTTCCAGGAAAAAAAAAAAAAAAAAAAGCCTTTTTAGTTACCTAGCCTAGCATGAGAGGAGACTATCAAGCAACAGTGTGTGTGTGTGTGTGTGTGTGTCACTGAAGAAGGAGACAAAAAAACACAAGTGGGGACACACCCGCTCTACACACACACACACACACACACACACACACACACACACAAAGCACATACTCTCAAATTCAAAATGGAGGAAGCCTGAATGCTTCCTGGGTTGCCATTGCTGTTTGTTGCTGTGTGTTAATGACAGAGCATTGCACTTCTCTCTGATGTACATAAACAAAGCTGAGAGCTGTTGATAGGTTTGAAATGACATTATGGATTGCTCAAAACAAAACTGTTACTGTTTCAGAGGCAGACCACAAAGGAAAGAAAACTCAGAGTGGATAAGCTTGCCCAGAATCCCCCTGATGTGGGAATACAACCGCAGTCTCAAATTTTTTATTCCACACCAAGGCCAGAGACTGGAGGAGACACCAATGGAAAATCTGCTCAACTTCAAGAGTTAGCTGTCCCATCACTGTGGCTAGACACCAGCAACCTCCATGCCAGTCTCTGCTGGAGTCAAAGACTGAAAAGAAAATTCCAAATCCAGTTCTGGTCGCCAATCTAAATGATTTACCCAGTCCCATTCTGCATACAGGTAGCTGTGCTTCCAATAACCACAGGTAGTTAGCTACTTTGTGATTCTAAGAGAGCCTCATCAAAAACTGTTTCAGCCATCCATGCACCAACTGGTTAAATCATGTTGCTGTATCTCCGATTTCAGAGTGGGTTCAGTTTTCAGATCTGCCAGTTACTGTGTGATATCAGGCAAGTTATCTAACCTCTCTGAGACCCAGTATTTTATTCTGCAAAAATAGGAATAAAAGGTAGTTACTATTCATTCCAGTTCTGAAATTTTCCGCATGGATTGAATGTGACAAAACATGTGAAGTAGTGAGCAGGGGAGGAAGCTCACATTTTGTTTATCTCCCACTGATTTTGTGCAATATTAAGCTAGATATTTTTCTAAGCTCTTGACAATTATTAATCCATTTAATCTTCATACTATTATTTTCTCTTTTCCAAAGAAGGAAACTGAGGCATAGAAGAATAAAGGATATCTCCATGATCACAGCTGGGAGAGCTATGACTCAAATTCACAGCTGGCTCCAGAATCCATGTTGGGAATCAAGAAATGTTCATCAGTCTCACTATTTCATCCCTCATTTCAAGCAGTCTCCAAATCCAGCTGATTTATCTTTCCTTTGATGCATTTCATTCAATTCAACCTTTCCATTCCACCACCACTCTTTACAAAATTCTGGTCTTCTATCCAATCCATACTCCACATGATTTTTAAAAATCAAGTCTGAAATGTTGCTTTCCTGCCTGCCCAACCCACTCAAACCCCTTCCATAGCTCCCCTTTTCTTGCAAGGTGAAGCCCAAACACTGGTGGATCCTTTTCCAACCAGACCAACCTGCATTGTGTGTTGTCATCATGTACACCCTGTGCCCCCATCACTCTACACCATCCAGACCTCCACATAGGTCGTCACCACTCTGCCCACCTCACATGCACTCACACTGGCACTTTCCCCAGAAACACCTTCTCCGCTCCTTTCAAGCCTTTGCACACTTTTACAACTCTGTCAGATCCACAGTTCAAGTCTATGAGTGAAGTTTAAACTGAGAAGGTCAATGCCAAGTGGTGAACTAGAGCAAAGAATGCAATGGAAGAGGTGTTCTAGGAAAGATCAATCTGGTCACAGATCCTAAATAGGATCTGTGAGATCTTTAGAGAGAGACACAGAGAGACAGACAAAGAGAGAGAGACTGAGAGAAAAAGAGAGAAGAAGGGAAGGAGGGAGAAACAGAGAGAAAGACTGATAGAGTGAGAGAGAGCAGGAAGGGAAAGAAAGAGGCAGGCGACAGACAGGACAGAGAGAGATTAAAAGAAAGTGAAAGAAAGAGAAGGAGGAAGACAGAGAGAGTGACAGAGAAGTAGAGGAAGAGAGAGTCGGAGCTGGGGGAGAAAACAGGGAAACCAGTGAGCCCAATACTGCAGTTATTCAAAATCTCTTCCTTTGGTTAAAGAGAGAGATCTCAAGCAGGTGTCCAATAAATCGACTATAACCCACAGATATGTAGCTCTGCTTCATAATTGTTTAATAAGGAAAATTCACATGAAAATTCAGATTTCTAGATTCTCTTTAAAAATCAGAAGATTTAGCCTGGGTGTGGTGGCTCATCATGCCTATAATCCCAGCACTTTAGGAGGCCAAGGTGGGAGGATCACTTGAGGCCAGCATTTGAGACCAGCCTAGGCAGCATAGCAAGAACCTGTCTCTACAAAACAAAAACTTAAAAAATTAGGCAGGTATGGTGGCATGCATCTGTAGTCCCAGCTACTTGGGAGGCTGAGGTCCATTCCAACAACAATAACAAAAAAAATCTGAAAATGTAGTCACCCTGGACTCCACACTCCCCTTGGCAACATTTGTCTAATCTGAATAGCAGCTATTTCCTTTGGATAGCACGTTCACTCTCCAGTTTGCCACACTCCCCACTACTCCCTATTACTCCTAAACACTGAAGTCAAGTTACCACTGATCATTACTCTTGCACTATTTCTTTTCTTGAGTAGAAGTCTACTTCTCACAACTAAACCTCTATCATAAGAGGCAAAATCATATACAGACCAAGAGGGACACATATTTCAAGGCAAATGGAGGCAAACATCTTTTGGGTAGAAGTGAAGACTATCCCATTTCTTCAATATACCAACACCTGGCCTGATTCACTGGGTACCTACTGTAGGTTGGGCCCCCAGGCTTATATCCTTCCTAGGACTTGGACCTCCCTGCCAAGCCTTGCTCTGGTTGGCCTTCCTCTCATTCCATCTTCCACACCAGGACTAACTAGGTCTGCCCTGAATCTTTTCCTAACTTGCTCTGACTCCAGTACTTATCCTCCTCTTTGGACACTGCTCACTAACTAGGCAGTCACATAAACTCATTCTAAATAGGGTATGAAGGGCTGAGGATGGCTTTATACACTCTACCTCTCAGGTTACAACTTCACAGGAGCCTTCTGTGCTTTAACCTAATAGCTATAAATAGGTTTCCTGAAGCCTCAAATTCCTAATGAGTTCCTCTCAGGTGCTACTGTGGGAAGTCAGTCTTGGGGAATGAGGTGGAGGGGAAGCCAGATAACCAAGAGAGCAGCTCCAGTTTTCCCTGCCCCGTATAATGAACTTCTGTGTAAGATCCCACTTGGAGGTGGGAGTGGGGTGGAATGGTTCCACTACCTAAAAAAATAATAATAATAAACAGTTTAAGTTTGAAAAGCAATGGTGTAGCAGTTATACTTTTGTGGCAAGCAAAAGAAACCGGTTCCAGCTAATGGAGTTTACTGGAAGGATAACGTCTGGAGGAGAGAGGTACTCACAGACCCTATGGGGAGCCCAGGTGGCCAGGCTTGACAGCAGGCGGGCAGGCACCGAGAAGCAGGCAGCAGGAAGTCAAGTAAGATGTAAAGCAACCACCCCGTAGTCAAACAGTTCGGACGCCATCCTGTAGCCACTCCTGTTGCCACAGCTGGAAACAATGGCTTCCCATGGTGATCCTCTCCTCACGTGATTCGCTCAGAATTCAAAGCCCTAGGGAAACACATTCCATCAACCCAAGACTTCTCCACTGTGACACTGCTGACATTTAGGGCTGGATCTTTCTTTTTGGTGGGTCCCTTCCTGTGCATTGCAGAACGTTGAGCAGCATCCCTGGCCTCCACCTGCCAGAAGCCAGCAGCACCCCCCACCAATTCTAACCATCAAAAGCTGTCTCCAGGCATTGCCAAATGTCTCCTGAGGACACAGCTGCCCCCAGTTGAGAGCCACTGAGTAAGCCCAACTTCAGTCACACCCTGGATACTTTGGAGCACCAGGGCAGGCTGTGTGAGCTCTGCTTTCGTATCAGAAGGCAGATGTCTAGAATTGTCCTCTACACTCAATACAATAAAGACAATTATCCACCAAATTAAATCAAGAGCCATCAAAGTAACAACAACGAAAGGTAAAAATCCACAAATGAGAAGCACCACCACTTTAGGCTGTAAGCAGAGAGGGCTTTCTTTCCTCCCCTGCAAACCAGCCAACAGACATCACAGATGGAGGACAGGGCTTTCCCGGAGGCCTACACATCAGTGATCACTTGCTCCCCACCGGCCCTTCCTAAGCCACCCATCAGCTGAGCACACGAAGTCAAGTTGAAAGAGAAACAGCTGGTTTGAGAGACTTCCCGTCTGAATTCCCCACTCAGGACTTCTCTGGGTTACCAGATGCAATTTAGAGACCCTCTTAATCTGGGTGGTGTGGGGGTCACAGGTTAGCTCTTCATTGAGGAAGAGAGCAGATTTGTTCCTCCTGCACCCGAACTTCAGTCACGCTGAACCTGCACTGTGTGACTGTCATAGTTTCGGGATTACATGAATTTGCTGCAGCAAACCTGCCTCTGCCATTCTGTATGTATTAGTCCGTTTTCCACACTGCTGTAACGAACTCCCTGAGACTGAGTAACTTATAAACAAAAGCTGTTTAAATGACTCACAGTTCCACATGGCTGGGGAGGCCTTAGGAAACTTGCAGTCATGGCAGAAGGTGAAGGAGAAGCAAGTACCTTCTGCACAGGCAGCAGGGAAGAGCGTGCGAGTGAAGGAGGAACTCCCAAGCACTTATAAACCCATCAGATCTCGTGAGAACTCACTCACTATGACAAGAACAGCATGGGGGAAGCCGCCCCCATGATCCAATCACCTCCCACCAGGTCTCTCCCTCAACACAGGGGGATTATAATTCGAGATGAGGTTTGGGTGGGGACACAGTGAAAAGACTGAACTACAAACCTCATATCTTCGAAGCTCTTAAAACTTTCAAACTCAGCCCCACCAGAACAAATGGCTTAAGATTATTCAAACAATGAGGGAAGAAAGAAGGTGGAAAAATGAACATAAAGACAAAAAACTAAATAAATAAATGTCTAAAGAATTTGATTGACCTCTAAATGTTATGTCTGAATTTTAAGTTTGCTTTCCACTTGCAATTTATTCTTAGTACACAATTACATCTTAAATAGATAATCCTCTGTAGAACAGTTCTTATGTAAACAGCCAGTAATTTTGATATATTAGAATTAAAAGAAATTTCCTAAGGCCAAATTCTGCCGCGTTTTAAGAAATATGTCTTGGTTATTCCAGGAATAATTTTGCTTCAGGGATCCAATTAAAGTTATCAAAACTGTAGGTTCTTCTGGATGCTAAAAATGCAATATATTTTGTACATACCTCTACAGGTTATTATTTTTAGGGATTTTATTTTACACATTAAGAAAACATTCAACCAAGGGGAAGGTTTTTAGAAGATTCTAAAACCTTTGTAATTCTAAACCGCAAACAAAAAGCACAAAGCTCTGTAATCATGAAGGCTTGTAAAGAACAAGCAGGTTTGCTCACGGACAGTTGAAACAGGTTTGCCTGTGAGATGAGGCAATTTTCAATGCTTTGAAGTTTAAGATGCGGTAAACACAGTTCACGTGAGGCATAATCAAGAAGCAGTTGTTTGTTTCTGCTGCTGCAAAATTACGGGGTATCCCATATGGGCTAGCATCTTGTGCGTTTGTATATATGGTAATTTCCCTGTAAGAAGCCTGACATACCGTGCTTTCTTCAGGAAGAAAGGGAAACAGTGCTGGGGACAGTTGATGACAGGCTTTCAAGGGTCTCCATCCTCGTGCCTGTAATTGTTCAAAGTGTGGGCCAACCAGACCAGCCAAAGAGGGGAGAGACAAATGGAAAAGGTGTTACCTGGGAAATAGAACAGGTAAATAAAAACAGTTCTGTTTCTGAGACCCGTCAAAATATTTGTCATCCTGATAACAGGGTGAAGTCTCTGACAGATTTCACTTTGCCAGGTATTTTACTTGCAAGCAAGTTTGGAGCAACTTGACCTTTATCATTTCATAACGAGCAAAGAATTTGCCTGTCATGCTGCAATTTCTGTTATGTGGCTTCAAGAAGCAAAAGAGAGAGAGAGAGAAGAGAGAAAAAGCTCATTTGTCGATTTTCCCGTTGAAATGTCACCAAGCCAATCCTATGTGATGTGGTCCAACTGATGGGACCCTGGTGTGGCCACCAGAAGTAATAGTCTGGGAAAATGAGGGTCCCAGGGGAATCCTCCTGGAGCTATGGTTACAAATGCTGAAATTCTCAGATTTTTTTTTCAAAAATAAGTGAATTTTTTTTCTATAGTCTAACACAGGGGCCAGCAAATACTTCCCGTGGAGAACCAGACAGTAAATATTTTAGGCTGTGTAAATTCTATGGTCTCTGTCATGACTACTCAACTCTGCTACTGCAGTGTAGAAACCTACTGTAAATGAATGAGCATAGCTATGTTCCAAGAACTCTTGGTTTTACAGAAACAGGCATTGGGCTGGCCTTGGCCCATGGGCCTTGGTTTGTGGACTTGACTTTAGTGGTTGACCGGGCTCCATAGGCCTTCACAGCCTCAGAGATGCCACCCACTATCCAAGGTTCGGGGGAATCTCTCAATGTGACAAACACGAAATTTTGCTTTCACCAGTCTGTATTCCTGTAATTTTACGTTGCCTTGAAATCCATTTTAAAGATAAGTTAAACCTTCTCATACCAGAGCAGGGCTTAGTCACCTTTAACACAGTTTCTAGTCCTCTACCTCCTCCTAGTTTCTTGACATGGCGGAACCAGATATCGGCCGTATACAACCGCCTCCTGGCCTCCTGGTTGGGAGGTGGCTACTTCCCTATGGGACAGCTGGGTACCACCTATCTGACTCACTCCCCTGGCCCCCACACCCCCCACGGACTGCAAAGATATGCCACAATGACCACCTGTTAGTCACCACCCTCAGAACTCGCACCTGCGTGCTCTAAACCCACCAATTAGAGCTCCATGGGAAACCTGTGTGGGCAACACCCTGGCCTTAATAAGGTCTCCAGCCCTCGGGTTCCTCTCCCTCTACCCTGCCTTCTCTCTCTCTCCTTCTCTCTGTCTCTCACTTTCTCTCTATCTTTCTGTCTCTCCTGCTCTCCCTCTCTTGCTGTCTCTCTCTTGCTGTCTCTCTGTTCCTCTCTGTCTCTCTTTGTCTCTCTGTCTTGCTGTCTCTGTGCCTCTCGCTGTCTCTCTCTCGCTGTCTCTCTCTCGCTGTCTCTCTGCCTCTCGCTGTCACTCTCTTGCTCGCTGTCTCTGTCTTCCTCACTCTTTCTGTCTCTCTCTCTCGCTGTCTGTCTCACCCTCTGCCTCTCTCTGTCTCTGTCTCTCGCTGCCTCTGTCTCTCTGTCTTGCTCTGTCTCTCGCTGTCTCTGTCTCTTTCGCTCCATGTCTCTGTCTCTCTCTCTCTATCTGTGTGTGTGTCTCTCCCCATCCCCTGGCTGAACTTCCTGCCACCTCCAGAGTTTCTGACAGTCTCCCAGAGGCATCTCTAACCTCCCAGTCTGGAAGTAATGCATGTCTTCCATTTCATGCCATTTGGTTTCACCTTTTCGTTATGCCTCACCTGACCAACACACCCAAACCTAACTTTCCCCACTCAGGGCACTCCTAGAAAGCGTCTATCTTGGTTTATGGCCACTCAATACCAAATTAGAAACCATAACAACAAAAATTACAACACAGAAAAAAAAGAAACTATAACAGACTTTAAAAAAAAAAAAAACCTATAGATTATATATTTGTTCCTCACACATCCTCAAATCCACTCTGAAAACTGTAACAGGTACTTTCAGGCCAGTATGGCAAAGTTGCTGGAAATTGCCAAAAATGAGAGAAAGGCAGCCCTACGCATCCATCACCACTTAGGCAGGTCTCACGACTGACTGAGTGAAGGTGGGGCTGCTCCTCTCCCACTTGTTCACTTTTCAACCCCAGGAAATACCCTGGCTTTCACCTCCAGCCAGAGTGCCCCAAAACAGCATCAGCTCTCATAGCCCTGGATTCAACATCCCCCCGAGATCAGTGGAGTAGGAATGAAGATCCAAGGGTCTAGGCTGTTAATGCGTTCTTCATGCATTTGAGGCATTGGGATT
Organism: Rhinopithecus roxellana; assembly: GCF_007565055.1. Taxonomy (NCBI): domain Eukaryota; kingdom Metazoa; phylum Chordata; class Mammalia; order Primates; family Cercopithecidae; genus Rhinopithecus; species Rhinopithecus roxellana. The sequence goes on along the minus strand of NC_044561.1, from coordinate 125,343,603 downwards.
TGTTTAAAGCATCATTTTTTTCTAAAACTAAATCTCTGTAAACATTCAATGATGGCAAGGTGTCGTTCACACCTGTAATCCCAGCACTTCGGGAGGCAGAGGCAGGTGCATCACTTGAGATCATGAGTTTAAGAGCAGCCTGGCCAACATGGCATAACCTTGTCCCCACTAAAAACACACACAACAAAAAAAGCCAGGTGTGTTGACATGCACCTGTAATCCCAGAGACTCAGGAGGCTGAGGCAGGAAGATCACTTGAACCCAGGAGGTGGAGGTTGCAGTGAGCCAAGATCGCACCACTGCACTCCAGCCTGGGTGACAGAGCTACACTTTGTCTCAAAAAAAAAAAAAAAAAAAAAAAAGCAGTGCTTCCTAGAAAATCTGGCACTTTCTGTCTGTTACAAAAATCCACTTTCTCCCCACCCATGTTGACTAAAACATAATTGTTGCACATTTAATATTTGTTTTTCAAAGGTCCAGAGTAAAGCGAATTAATTCTCAGCATGATTCTTCCCAACACTGCTTTAAAACAACGTATGTGGGTGTAACCTCTAATTAGTAGCAACGTGTAAAATTTAAATGTTAAAAAATCCCAATGATGAAGTTGTCTCACAGGTGGCCCCCGACCTCAGCATTCCTGCCCTTTATCCATCCTGGCCCTTAAGTGGATAGCCACATACTTGGACACCTGACTTCAGCTCTTTTGGGCTCCTTCATCTCCCTTCTGTGACCCTGGGTGGAAAAGCCCAGAGCCTCTAACTTTCTAGGTGGATGAGCTGTGGCCTGACCTTGTTTAGGACCCTAGACTTGTCATTCAGCCTCTGAAAGCTCCCCACTCCATCCTCACAGCTAGCAGGGCCACGTTCCAAAGAGGAGCAATGAATAGAAAGGGCTTTGCTCCTGGAACCAGGTGAGCCAGGGTTTTTAAGAGGCTTTTCTAGCCATGGCAGAGCAATTTAAATAACAAGGGTCAGGATTAGCCCTTTATAGTATCGAGGTGGGAAAAAAATCCACAGAGGCAGTGAAATGAGAAAGGTAGACTAGCATTCATTCTCTTACAATAGATCTGTTTCCCATCTTGCTAAGCACACACAGCTGTAATTATATTGCTTTCCACCGACTTGTATACACACTTCCTTCCTGCCATAAAAACACAAGCACCTCCATAGATGAAAACTGATTTTAATATAGAAACCCCAGTATCTATAATTCATGCTCCTTAGCCTTTACATATTTATTCTGCATTTTAATTAAGGCCAAAATCTGAATACTTTAGATGGATGGTTTCTTTCCTATGCATAGCTTATAGGTAAATTACCTGGCAGAAGCCCAAATGTTAAGCAAACACAATAGAACCTGGGACTGGAATAAGCTATTATTGGATGGTCAGCCCAGGAGAGCTTGGAAAGCGCTCTCCTTTCATAGGTAACCACCTCAAGATTGGCAGGACTTGTCCTCCTGTAGTTGCAAAATAATGACAAGATGAAAGACCCAAGTTTGGGCATTACTGTACAGCCCACCTCTCCACAGGAAAGGCATCACCTCCAGTGACACCTGAGAAGAGAGGACAGGAGGGGCTGGGAGAATGGAAAGGGGTTTGAAAGACCCCTGAAGTGCCAGGAATCTATCCTCTGGGTCTAGGACAGTAGATTTCCCCTGCTCCCCACACCTCAGAAGCAGCTGCCCAGTGGACACTGTGGATCTCAATATTCTGCCTCCTGGCTCTATCGTGATGCTCATTCCATTCAAGGCAGATGAGAGATCCAAGGTGGACTCTGCAGGATCACGTGCTTCTCTCCTTCCTCTTACATGAACTTTCTTTCATAGTATTGAGGGTTCCCAGACCTCCCTTTGAAAGGCACACTGAATGCATACATACCTAAATGAATGAATGAATACTGAGACCGCAGAAAGACATGGAGATGACACTGCTGGATCACAGCTGTTAATCGATGCTTGTAAAGGACTATTTTGGGGTACAGGGAGCTACCCAGCATCCATTCTGCTGTCTTGGGGGAGAGTACCCTGATTTCCTTTGCAGCAATCGCTATGTCCATATGGAATCAGTTCTTCAAGACCACATTTTAAATATGCCATCCCTCATTTGGGCAAGAGCAGAACACACCTCCAACCAGGCTTCTCAGAGCTGGCCTGGAAAACTCCAGATAGAAGGTCTTTCCAGTCAGGACTCTTCATAGACTCTGGTAGCAAGACTCTCTGCGGCGACTGAGTTTCGGTACCAGCCAAACCTGGCTTCCAACTCTCCCCCTGTCCTGTAAATTGCCTGTAGCTTCCCAATAAATCATAGCCTTTCATAAACAAACTGGTTTCTGTCGCTTGTAACCAACCAACACGAATTTTTACAATGCCAGAAGGGCCATTCTTGGGAGAAAAAAAAAATGCCTTCATTCGGTATCTTTCTGTCTCATTTGGAATCCTCTAAGAATACTTTTAAATCAATTTTGCTTCCAATTTTACCTTTTAAAATAAATCTAGATAGCCATAACCATTTTTAAGTGCCAGGTAGGGTGGAAGTTGACTAAATATGAACAGAACTACGAAGCGAAATTGAAGAGCTATGCTTTATGAATACCTGTCTAAAAGGGTAATACATCTTGAGTGCCTTTACTTTTATTTTATCATTCAGCTCCTATCATCACTTGTGTTAGCTTCCGTCCCAGCACTAGTGAGCCAGAACTTTGAGAAGCTGAGATTATCTGAACTCAGTGGGGTCTTGACCTCAATCTGTTGTCCAAACAGGTGCAAATTTGCTGCAAAGCATCATTGTCTGCTCCATGTTTTACTGTTCTATTTCATTAAATGCATTTATAAACATGATCCCAATGTCTACAGAATTTCTTAAATCTCTTTTTTTCAAAAATGTTACAATAGAGGATATAGAGTAACTTGGCGTATCTTGTACCTAGGGAACATTTGGGAGCCCTTTAAACCATTGCTTTCTTCCCAATGTGCCTATAAACTCATCATATAAATATCTGTCTCACAATTTATACCCTGCAATGGTGGCCCATAATATTTGGAATAAAATCTAAACTTCTGACCATGGCAAACGAAGCCATCTAGTAAATGACCACTGCCTAGAGCTCCACTTCATCACAGACACCCCCTCCCCCGACACACTCCTCTCTACTGCCTGCTCCCGCCTGCCCCTCACACAGGCTGCACTCCTGCCCTCACACAGGCTGCACTCCTGCCCCTCACACAGGCTGCACTCCTGTCACCTCACACAGGCTGCACTCCTGCCCTCACACAGGCTGCACTCCTGCCCTCACACAGGCTGCACTCCTGCCCTCACACAGGCTGCACTCCTGTCACCTCACACAGGCTGCACTCCTGTCACCTCACACAGGCTGCACTCCTGCCCTCACACAGGCTGCACTCCTGCCCTCACACAGGCTGCACTCCTGCCCCTCACACAGGCTGCACTCCTGCCCCTCACACAGGCTGCACTCCTGTCACCTCACACAGGCTGCACTCCTGTCACCTCACACAGGCTGCACTCCTGCCCTCACACAGGCTGCACTCCTGTCACCTCACACAGGCTGCACTCCTGTCACCTCACACAGGCTGCACTCCTGTCCTCACACAGGCTGCACTCCTGCCCCTCACACAGGCTGCACTCCTGCCCTCACACAGGCTGCACTCCTGTCACCTCACACAGGCTGCACTCCTGTCACCTCACACAGGCTGCACTCCTGTCACCTCACACAGGCTGCACTCCTGTCACCTCACACAGGCTGCACTCCTGCCCTCACACAGGCTGCACTCCTGTCACCTCACACAGGCTGCACTCCTGTCACCTCGGAACCTTGCACTTGCTTTTTCCTCTGCCTGGATTGCTCCTCCCATCTCTAGGACTGGCTCCTCTCTCTGTGCCATATAGGGATTAGCTGAAATGTCACCACTTTAAAAAGGCTTTTTCAGGCCAGTTGGTGTCAATATCCCCCTCCCCCAGCCTGCTGTCTCGCATCCACCCTGCTCTGTTTTATTTTCCAACACTCACTGCTTTGCAAACTGCATTATTGATGTTTGGCTTCCTTGTCTGTTGCCTCAACCACAGTGCAAGTTCCATGAGGGGAGGGATTTGATATTTCTAGCACTAAGCATCTGGAACAGCATGCTTGTGAAAGAAAGGGAAGAAAGAAGACAATAAGAAAAAAAGGGAGGAAAACAGAAAGGCAGAGGGGAAGAAAAGAGCTTTATGAAGCACTGCCATCCATTTGACTGGTATTAATTTCTGTAATCTATGTTTTCAAAAACTAGGACATCATCTGCCTCTCCCTAAATCTTCTGATTATAATAATAGTGATTCATCAGGGGCAGGTCTAAGTTTTGTGGGAACATGCACAATTTTAAAGACACTGCTGGGCGCCGTGGCTCATGCCTGTAATCTCAACACTTTGGGAGGCCGAGGCAGGTGGATCACCTGAGGTTGGGAGTTCGAGACCAACCTGACCAACATGGAGAAACCCCGTCTCTACTAAAAATGCAAAAAATACTTAGCCGGGCATGGTGGCACATGCCTTTAATCCCAGCTACTCAGAGGCTGAGGCAGGAGAATCGCTTGAACCCGGGAGGCGGAGGTTACAGTGAGCCGAGATCGCGCCTTTGCACTCCTGCCTGGGCAATAAGAGCAAGACTCCGTCTCAAAAAATATATACATATAAAAAATAAAAAATGAAGACTCTCTTTAGGAATATAAAATTATCAACATAACACCAGGTACGGAAGCGTATGTTTATATAAAATGAGAAAAGAAATCACAACACACAGTAAGTGTCTTAGAAACTCACATCCCTTTCTCCTTGGATGTCTCTGGGCAATTTGCCAAAAATGCTCAAATAGAAATGCCTACCGAAAGCGACCTGGCCTCTGCTACACACCTAGAACATTCTATGTCTCCCAGAAAAACCCCAGAAGTCACAGGGGTCCAGGCATGTGAGGGTCTCAGATGCTCATAATTTGCTTCCTAACATGTTGCCTCTGTGTCTCACGATTATAAAATGTCATACACCGGACTCTGTCTTCCATTTCACCCTCACGATCGAACCAGTAAGAAACCCCCACTAATTTTAAAAAATCCCCATTTCACAGATGGAGAAACTGCAGCCGTTTGCAATGGTTCTCAACAGTGTTTATCAATCATGTCTGAAAGTGTGTTCAGTGCCAGGTGACAAAACCCACCTTCTCAGGAAAACACGGACTTAACAATGCCCCCATCTCCCCATCCATCTTACAGTTTGATTTTCCATCTTCACAATATTCCTCGTTAATCACCTATTTTCCAAGCTGTAGCTCTTTTCTTTTTTAATTTCCTGACCACACTTCTAACATCTTTATGTTTGCTTTCATTACTTCTGTGTTTGCAGTAGCTCTAAATTCAGTTTCCTCCCAAGTTTCATTAATGTGCTTTGCTTCCTCTTGCAAATCTCAAAGGCAGGCACACTTGATGATTTTAAAGCATTGGTCTTCACTGCAAAAGTGAGCCCTGAGCTAGGAGGGAAGGGTAGAGAGTGCATGAGGTACCATTCCTCACTGAACACCGCAGCCCAAGTCAAAACCTTGACAACTCCCTGTCTTGATGAGGCTGTGGGGTGGAGAGGGGTCATAGGGACCATTTCTTGCTCATCAGGTGCAAATTGGTACAACTTTTCTGTGATACATTTGGCAACTGCTATCAAAATTACCAATGCATTTACCTTTTGACTCACAGTAAACTCCGTCAGAAACACAGCACCTAGGAACATATTTCTATATGTAAATGTTTACATAAATACTTGCACATGTGCAAAGAAAGGAATGCCTATGTTTATTCAGTGTTGTCTGGTTTTTTTCTGTTGTTGTCGTTTTTGAGACGGAGTCTCGCTCTGTCACCCAGGCTGGAGTGCAGTGGCGCGATCTCAGCTCACTGGAAGCTCCACCTCCCAGGTTCACGCCATTCTCCTGCCTCAGCCTCCCGAGTAGCTGGGACTACTACTGGGTAGTATGGTGCCCGCCACCATGCCCAGCTACATTTTTTGTATTTTTAGTAGAGATGGGGTTTCACCATGTTAGCCAGGATGGTCTCGATCTCCTGACCTCGTGATCTGCTCGCCTCAGTCTCTCAAAGTGCTGGGATGACAGGCGTGAGTCACCGCACCTGGCCCAGTGTTGTTTCTAATTCAATGCAGTGCTGTTTCCAATAATAGCAAGTTATAAACAATCTATGGATCAATCAGCAGGGGAATGGTCCAGTAAATCATGGTATAGCTATATGACAGAGTATTAGAAAGCTGAAAAAAAGAATAAATAAGCACTTTATATTCAAATATAAAAGGAACTATAAGACAAATATTCCAAGTAGAAAAAACAAGTACAGAATAATATATATATAGTTGGATGACTTTTTTATTTAAAAAAGCAAAAGATCCATTTTTAAATTTAGATGAAGAAAAATATCACACGAAGGGTAAACAAGAAACCACTAATAATGGCTGCAAGTTTTGGTTTTGGAGGCTTTGGGAATTAGGACAGGAAAAATATCTCCTGCTACTTATCATTTTATCATTTTTTGATTTTTTTTGGTATACATGACTGGATGACCTTGACAAAAATTAAAATTAAAAATTCAATGGGGAAAATCAAGATTGAATTATTCAACACCCTAATTCCTAAAGAACAACATCACTAGCCATTACTCATCATTGGAGGATTGATGCAGTATCAGAACATCTTCAAATTCTTTTCATCATGCCAAAATTTATTAACACTAAGAAGGCGGATCCTGTCAGTTATAATTTGGTGAATTTAATGTTCTTAACAAAGAATTTATTGAAGGAGAGGGTGGTGCTGTTTTCAGCTGATGACTGGTTTTGTCTGCCTGGAATCTTTGCCCCCTTCCTCTTGTAACAATATCCTTCCTTTGTTTTCAAAAACTGTCCCTCCACCATCTGGTGACACAGCTTCATCACAGATTTACCTCCATCACATGACAACGGTGGTCATGTGACTCAGGCTGGCATGCAACAGGAATCCTCTGACCTCATGCACAGTGATTGGTGCAGGATAGGACACATGACCCAAACGAAGCCAGTCAGGGCCCTTCTTCCAGGAAAGGAAAAGGCAGGCCCTTACTCCCACTGAGACAATGGACATTAAAGACACACAGCCTGGAGCTGCCAACGGCCTTCTCTGTTGCCACACAGGATCAGGAGGGTAGAGATGATTAAGAATAAACACAATAAAGAGAAATGCAGAGCCAAAAGATGGAGAGAAGTGGAGTCCTAATGACAGTTTGAATTCCTGCATGCAGCTATACCTGAAGTAGCACCAATCCCATAAATTCTCTACATCACTGGGGCCAAGTTAAATGAGTTTACATCACTTGGAACCAGAAGAATCCTGACGAATATGCTCTCAGCCAATGCTTAGCAGTATTGAGGCATGTGTTCAGTTTTAAGGTTGGTTCACCCTGATCACCTTACCAGCTTCTTCTGGATTCTTCTTACAACTAAAGACTATATCAATTGTTGCTACAGTCCTGCTCTCATTAGTTTCACACTCTTACCTACTAAGTTAACCCCACAAATCAATCACTACTTTAAAGGGATTGTTCTGAGAACATAAGTGCTGTCGAAAAGAACAATCTCCTTTGACAGTGATGGTTCTTGGGGGTGAAGATAAAGCACAGAGTAGACAACAAAGTCACCATTGTCACAGGCTGTGATGTTATTTATTCCTATCTTATTCATTCTGAACCCCACCTACTTCAGTACTTGAGGTTCCACAAACAGTTTTGGACAATGAATGACTGAAAACAACATACCATCCAGAATCCCTTCCAACTAAGGAAGGTAGCACAACCAGGGGATTTTGGCATCAAACAGAACCCAAATTCAAGACTCTGCCATGTAGCAGCTGTGTGTCTTTGATCCAGCCATCTAAGCCTTCTGCACCTCAGCTCTGAGCTGTAAAATGAGGACTGAAAAATGTTCCTAACTCACAGGATTGCTGTAAAGACCTAAAGAAATCTTGCAGATGAGGAGCTAAGCATGATGCCATTGGTGGGGTTCAGAATATGCTACCCCAAAATGTGGCACCTTGGCATACGGAATAAGCTAAAGGAAGTTAAGGAAGGGCATGTGTGGGAAAGGCTTTTTGACCTTCCCCTGAAGACTTCATAGAACCTAGGAAGGATTTTCTGACCTACCCCTAAAGCAGATCATGAGACCCTCATGAAAGAGGCACCCTCCTTATCCGTGGAGGAGAGGAACATTCCATCTCTACAGACACAGGGACACAGAGAGGAATCTGAACAAATAGGCCTCCTGAGTTTACCCCGTGCTGCTTACATTTAGCTCATCTGCCCTTGGTCCTATCATGTTTCTTCACCACTGTCCGCTCTTCCTCAAACCCAGCATAACAAACGCTCAAGTGTAACTGTTTCTCCAGGTCTCCTTTTAAAGTTGCCCGTGTCATGTAAAACTGATATTAAATAAATGAGAACGTCTTGCTCTTGTTAGTCTGTCTTTTGTTAGAGGCCCCAGCCAATGAACCTAAGATGAATAGAGGGAAAAGATAAGTTTCCTCCATTACAAAGTAAGTGCTCAACATAGAGTAACAATCAACACCATGTATTTGTTCAATAACATCAACTGATCTCATATCAGTAAAGCTCAGTGGTAGACAAAGTGGAGAATGTAAAGTCCATCAGACATGGATCCTACCTCCCAAGAGCTTACCATCTACTAATAAGAGAGCTAGGACTAGTATATAAATCATTACAAATAAAATAACAATAGTAGTAATCCATCTTAGACCAGGCCCTGGAGATTCAACAACAAATAAGACAATAATCTTTGCCTTAATGGAGGGTATGTTTCATTGGAGGGGACTAGCAATAAATAATGTAGTGTGTAATTTCAAGTTCTGATAAGAAGTACTCTGTGTTAGGAGAGCAACAATAGGGAGTTTTAGGTGGAAGAGCTACACACGAAAGTGATGTATGGAAAAAGTGCCCTTCAAGGGAGCGATCAGGAAGAAGGTGGAAGACAGAAACAGGATAAGGAAGGGGGGGAGGCCAAGCAAGGGGTGACCCTCTTAAAGTCATGTGGAGAGCAGCTTCAGCTGACCCCACAGGGGACTCTGCAGTGTAAATTATGCCTCAGGGTTGTCCCAACCAGTGGCCAAAAGCCAGAAATGTATCATTCCACACCTTGGCGAAGGCCCACCCTGGGAGACATAAACCCAGGCACTTCTGGCCCTTTTGGGTTGTGGGCCAGGTGTCTCCAGCAGCCCAGGGAAATCCACTGAGCAAAGGAGCAGGTGCGGGTGGTGGGAAGCAGAAGCCCACAAAGCCAGAGAGGGGCACTCAGAGCAGTTAGTGGGACCCCAGGACAGGGACCCCAACCCAAGTCACACAGCAGCAGGTGAGGGGCAGATGTGTGAGCGAAGCTTCATCTGTATTTACAGGCACTCCCCATAGCTCGCATTACACCTAAGCTCCGATTGCTGTCAGATCAGCGGCCACATTAGATTCTCATAGGAGTACAAACCCTACTGTGAACTGTATATGCGAGGGATCTAGGTCGCGTTCTCCTTATGAGAATCTAATGTCTGATGATCTGTCACTGTCTCCCATCACCCCCAGATGTGGGTTGCAGGAAAACAAGATCAGGGCTCCCACTGATTCTATATTATGATGAGTTGTATAAATTATTTCACTGTATATTACAAAGTAATAATATTAGAAAGTGCACAATAAATGTAATGCACTTGAATCATCCCAAAACCATCCCCCACCACCTCCAGTCCATGGAAAAACTGTCTTCCAGGAAACCAGTCCCTGGTGCCAAAAACGTTGTAGACCGTTGCCCTGGGGGATGTGGCAGAGTTCCAACAGTGTACATGACACATGGGATCTCAGCCTCCTGTTAGATAACTCCTGATGAGTCATCAGGAAAGGCTTCCCTGAGGAGGTGACATTTTAGCTGCGTAGGAGTAGCTAGGCAAAGAGCAGGAAAAACTGACTGTGAGATTAATTACAGGGTTATTTAGATGTAAAATGTTTGTGAAAGGCAGTGAACCTGGGGATCTTGTAGGATGCCATTCCCATCTGTGCTCCGTCTGCAGCCCTGACACCGCTCTCTGCCGAAGCCGAAGACGAAGCCGTTAGC